>NC_048303.1:108142180-108192298 GCF_013100865.1 Trachemys scripta elegans | reverse complement strand
GCCAGACACGCTGGTCTGAGTGGCACGGTAAGGGGGCTGGGGGGTTGGATGGGGCAGATTTTGGGGGGGCAGTCGGGCAGGGAGAAGGGGGGGTTAGATGGGTCGGGGTGGGGGGGGCAGTCAGGGGACAGGCAGCGGTTGGATAGGCATGGGAGTCCCGGGGGCTTGTCAGGGGAAAGGTAGGGGGTGGGGTCCTAAGGCAGAAGTTGGGGGGGTCTCAGGAGGGGGCAGTTGGGGACAAGGAGAAGGGAGGCTTAGATGGGGTCCCAAGGGGCAGTTAGGGGCAGGGGTCCCAGGAGGGGGTGATCAGGGGACAGGGAGCAGGGGGGTTGGATGGGTTGGGGTTTCTGTGGGGGGCAGTCGGAGGGAGTGGATGGTGGCAGGGTGGTGACACTCCCCGTGGAGTGTCCTATTTTTTTAATTTTAAAATATGGAATCCCTACTCACAGTGCAGCTCTCCATTCATGGCAGGCTGCAGCATGAGGTCTCAGCTATCTCACTCCCTCCCCCTCTTTCCTGTTGGTAGTGGCCAAGGGAATGCTGGGAAATGTAGTTCTTTCCCTGCTCCAGGGCTGGCTCTATAGGCAGGGAGCTAACCAAGGAACTACAGCTCCCAGGGCCCCCTGTTGGTTCTCAGCTCCCATGCTGGATCCCTGCCGCCCCTGCAAATGGGCTGCCCCAAGCACATGTTTGCTTTGCTGGTGCCTAGAGCCGCCCCTGACTACCGCCTCCCGTTGGCTAGCTTACGCGGCTCCCTCTCTAATGTGCTGGCTTTTGTAAATTGCATTCTAAGGTGCCTGTCTTTCCCAATTCATTGTATAGGGAGCCTAAGTGCCTAACTCAGGCTTTGTGAATCATGATGAATTTTCTAGGTGTCTAAAACTTGGGCGTTGTGATGCTCAGAGTCACAACACCTAAATCCTTTTGAACATTCAGCTCTGAGTGCTTCTTCTCTGTTCTTGGCCAAGGTCTCAAACTGTTTTTCAGAATTTTTGTTTTGCAGGAAATGTCTAAAATAGTTGTTTTCGTCCTGATTCAGAAAGAAAAAAATTGGAAGTCAAAATGTCCTACAAAAAATGGAAATTCTGAGCTTTGACCAACTCTAGTCATTATAGCAATCACATGGCACGAACAAAATATGACTCCAAAAACTTTCATGAGCCAAGGGACAGTTTTCACTGATGTGGTTAAATTATTGCTTAAGAAGTAGAGGAGGTCAATCCCCTATAAGAATGCTTCTTAAATCTATTTCTGAACTCTAGTCAGGCAAAGGAATCTCACAATAAATGCGCATGCTCAGGCAAGTGCTTTTAGGATTGTGGGGCTTGAAAACACAAATTAAACAAAGAACAACAGGAAACATGCTGTTCTCACAAAACTCCACTCAGGTAGTCTCCACATTCTCATCAAGGAGGATTTGAAGCAACATCCAGCTCTCAAGCTAAACGAATTACTAAGCAGAAAACCTGGAGTTACACTCTAATGACACATGGATATGCACTCCATAAATGTATTCCTCTAAATGGAATAAATATATTAACTAACACTGAGCCCCAAGGGGAAAAATGCTATTCAAAGTGGAAGGAACAAAAACATTCAGGAAGTTTATTTTACACTAAGTTCTGCCTGCAACAAATAATGTAGAACACTGTATTGACAATTTGTAGATACTTCTGTGTTTTAAATTATTGTTAAACACTGACAGTTTACTTGACATTATACAAACTGTAGATGAAAGCACATTCCCAGATCCTACAAACATTGACGCGTACATGCAAATTTTACTCAAGAGTGTAATTATGTATGTTTTTTAAGTGTTTCCAGAATTGGGGCCTAAATCTTTACTACAACTAGATTTAACATAAAGTATGATAGGTGTGGTACAATGTAGATATTAGGGTTGCCAGGTGTACGGTTTATGACCGGAACGCCCAGTTGAAAAGGGACCTTGGCGGCTCCAGTCAATACCGCTGACTGGGCCATTAAAAGTCCAGTTGGTGGGGTGGGCAGGCTCCCTCCCTGGCTCCCTGCAGTTCCACAGAAGCAGTGATGTCCCTCAGCTCCTAGGTGAAGGTGCGGCTAGGGGGACTCCGTGCACTGTCCCCACCCCAAGCACCGGCTCTGCAGCTCCCATTAGCTGGGAACTCACCCAAACTCCCAGAACCTGTACCCCACTCCCTCTCCTGAACCCCATCCCACACCCAAACTCCCTCCCAGCACCTGCACCCCACACCTCCTCCTAGCCTCCTGCCCCAGCCCTGAGCCCCCTCCAGCATCCAAACTCCCTCCCGGAGCCCGCACCCCCCATCTCCCTGCGCTCCAACCTCCTGCCCCAGCCCAGAGCCCCTCAACCACTCATTTTGGCCCCACCCCGGAGCCTGTACCCCCAGCCCAGAGCCCATACACCCTCCCACACCCAATCCCCTGCCTCAGCCCAGAACTGCCTCCCACACTCGGCTTCACCCCCAGCCTGTAGCCCCCTCCTGCACTCAAAACCCCTCATCCCTGGCCCACCCCAGAACCCGCAGCCCAACCCCCTGCCCCAGCCCAGAGCATGCTCCCATACCCTGAACCCCTCATTTCTGGCCCCACCCAGGAGTCCGCACCCCCTGCCCCAACCCAGTGAAAATAAGCAAGGGACAGAGGGAGGGGGCATGGAGTTAGTGGGGGTGGAGCCTCAGAGAAGGGGCAGGGCCTATGGGGAAGGGGCAGGGCAAGGGTGTTCGGTTTTGTGCCATTAGAAAGTTGTCAACCCTAATAGATATCCATGCACTAGGCCACACATTTACATGTGCGAGTAGTTCCCTCAAACTCAATGAGACTACTTAGGTTAGTAAAGTTATGCTTGTACGTAAGTGTTTTCAGGATCAGGGCCATTATTTGAGAAACCTGCAGTCAGTCTTCTACAAAAGTCTGAAACTGTTCAGATCTTCACCTATCTTCTGAAGAGATTTACTAAGCCATCTTTAAGCATGCCTGGGTGTACCAGGAAAATGGGAGAGAAAAAGTATAAGCCCACTTAAAATCAAATTAATAAATACATAGTAAATTGACCTGTGAAGCAAATTGCTTATCAGAGAGCGTGTAATCAAATAAATCATGCAGATTAAAATACAACTTTTAAAATCTTTGTTAGCTTCATAACATTTTGTATAACTCAGATTTAAACCATTCTGTGCGAGGTTTATTAGCACCACCTAGTGCTAGTATTTAGAAGGTGACACCATATTACTCATCCTCACTAAGCCATTGCATTAACAATATACCCATTGTCTTCCTTGCGATTGCTAGAAATATAAGATGCAGAGTCACAGACTTTGTTTTGGCATCATCCATAAAGACTGAGTGTCAAATTAAAAACCTGGATCACAGTAAATCAGACATTATGGAAACGTTCTGTCAAGATCTGATCACAACGCTAGCACTGACTCTTTAGTAAATCAGGTTCTTGCCAGACACTGGCACCTTCTCATTGTCAGACTGAAGGCTATGTAATGGCCATCTCGCCCGGTCTTGATGAAGCGTTTGGTTTCAAGGGTAAGAGCTGTCTTTTTGCTGGGTTAGAATGCATTTTATTTTCTCTTCTTTTTTTGGAAATAAACAATAAAATAATTAGAAGTTAAAAGCAAACAAGAAACGGGGACATTTCCCCACATGTTTAATGGAGTTTAAACACCATTTAAAGTGACACACATTTCATATCTATTGCACATGTCCAGCTGTCCACATGGAGTATATCAGTATACGTAGATGAGATCACCCCAATCTCCTTCCCACTCCTGCTCCTTTACATCAGATAAAGAAACCTGCATGGCAGAAAGTGGCCCTAAAAGGCTCATATCCAGTCAGGGGAGGATTCCCCTGCTGCAGGCACTGTGGTTGACAGCTGTAAGGCTGCCCTCTAATTACCCCCCCTCCCCTACCAACTCTAGTGTAGGAGGCCTGGCAGGATAGCAAAGGGCGTGTCAGGGCAAGGATGCAGCATTCAATGCTACAGATATTCTGGGCGATACTGTAGCCCAGGAGGCTGATGAAATTTAGACAGCCCCTCAGAGCTTTCTAAATTAAGCTGGAGGACCCAGAGCAGCCTGGGCACAAAGGAGGAGCCCCCCACCCACCTTCCCGAGCTGAGAGCTCTGTGCTGGGCCTCTGAGAGCTGCAGCACAGCATCTCACCCATAGCCATTATGTTACTTTACAAGAAAGATGGAATCTAAAAAAACATGCCAAATTTTTAGCATCCAAAAAAAGATGATGATGAGTATTATTTATAATAGCACCCTCCAGGGTCTGTACCTTCACATCGTGAGGGGGTTTATACTGAAATAGACCACCTGTGTCCTTGTGGTCCAAATGGCCACGGAAGTGAAAATGACATTTTCTATTTCAGTCTTAAGTTAAATCTGCTTCAACTGGAAAATAAGTGAATTAGAGGAGTGACTTCCAGACTTTATGATCACAGTTTTCAGCAAACAAAGCAAAAGTAGCTAGATTTAGTTCATTTTAAAATTGCTTGTCTTTCATCAAATTGTGAGGGATGTGTGGATGTATATTAGGGATAGATACATTGTTTCAGATAAAATAAGAATGCCTGTGAGCTGTTGTACAGTAACTCAAATGCTCAACTTTTTGAAGGTTTAAAAATGTTCAGATAATCATTAGAAGCATGTTTGTGAGAGAGATGATATGCACACACATGGGTGCTTCTTGGGTTATACAGGATACCAAAATACCATAACACCCATGAAAAGGCAGAATGGGCTAATCGTCTGAGCAGTAGTAGGTAACTAATGCCACAAGGCAGCAAAGCATTTGCATGTATGTTTAACTTAACTTTACACATGCTATTCAAGGCAAACTTTATCAGGCAAACCAACCTCTCCTTTCATCATGGTCTTGTGATAGGGTGTTTACCCCACACAAGATCCTAAAGATTAATATGGGGCTCAGAGGCCAATTAACCAGCCTGTGTGCACCTGGGGGGGAAAGCCAGGTCTAATGAGAAATAAAGCCCAGGTGGGTGAGAGCAAGGTATTGTCTCCATAAAGAGCTGAATGAGCCCAGTTGAGAAGAGGAATGTGGGAAGTACTGGCTTTCTGGGAAGCAATCAGAAGGGAAGGCTGGGAGGGGGGGGGAAAGGGGAAAAAGACCAGATAGGTATCTCTAGGAGTAAGCTGGAGGACTAAGATGGGGTCCCTGATAAGCTAGAGGCTGCTGGAATCCCTGATTCAGGGTAGGAGTGTGCCAACCCCTGGACCAGCGAATTGATTTATCCAGGGGGAGCAGCAGCAGTGGCATACCTATGCTAACTGAGCTCTGCTGGCCTGAAGGTTTGGGGCAGGGGGTGTTTGTTTGGAGGTTGATAACAGACTCTGTGGCCCAGGAATGGGCTGGACTCTGCAAAGCAGTCTGGCCGAAGGGCCAAGACACTCCTATAGATGGAGTAAGCCAAAAGACAATGAGGGAAACTGAGGCCCATGTTGCTGAAGCACTGCACCCAGCCTGGAGAGGACAGGGTACGGTGGCAACTTTGCCACAATATAAATAAATATGCAGTCTATGTCCAGCAGGAGCTACCCAACCATCTTGGAGCAGATGTATGTGCACAGGCATTTTTATTAACTCCTACCAACCTGAATGTGTCCCATGCATGTTACATGTGTTGTCTCTCGATGTTGTCTGGGCATCAGCGTTACTACTATTGTCTCTTTGCCACTGTGTTTTGCAATATTCTCCTACTATGTATAAGTATCTGTCTCCTCTAGCTGTGGGCCTGTCTTCTGCCACATTTATAAGGAAATGCAAGTGTAAATGCACTGATCATGTCTAAATGGCATTGCGCATGGCTTGAGGGTGTTGTTTGAGGTGGAGGTGGTCCTCCCTGGAAGAACCAACGGGATCTAAAGTAATATGGCTCTGGAGTTCCTAACATCCATGGCAAACCGCACAGATGGATTGTGTTTCTGTTTCAGCTCATATGCTAGAACAGTAGACAGAGGTCTCCACTGCAGCCCCATGCCCTGAGTCTGGGTTGGGGGATTCATTTCACTCCCTCAGCTGTTGTGTATTTCACCCCTAAGGTCTGATTACTCAATCCAAATCCAAACTCTGTGGTTCAAGCCTCTCTCTAATTATCTCTATTTAAATCTCATTTTAAAATATCTCTTCCTCCTTGCCTATGTCTCTTTTATAATTCTTCTCCTCACCTCCCACTTAGTAGGATTACAACTGAACGTATGGCTTAAAAAGCATTTTTTTCATTTATATTATATATTCTCCGTTGCACAGTAAGTATTGATACCATAAGGTGCTGTGGATGTTTTTGTATTAAAGATGCTGTACAGAAAATGGGTTTATTACTTTGAGCTGGTTTTCCACCTCCTTTTCTGTTGCAAATTATTTATGGCCAGATATTTTAGTTTTTAAATACAGCAGAGAAGCTAGATCTGGAGACATCTGTTAGACCCTTTGTTTTTCTTCAAACAGAGTGGGAAATCCCCATGAATAAGAGGAGGAAATCTAGGGGTTTTCCCTGAGCAGCAGAGAAGTGTTTTTAAAGTGTTTTGAAACAGGACCAGTGACAATCAACTTGGGAATGCTGTGTATCATTAGGAGTGACTCAGTAGGCTTGTTTGGGCAAAAAAGTTGTCCAAAAAAACTTTACAGGGACTTAATAGCAATGGACACTTTACTTATTTGTCTGTCAGATGGTGTCTTTGTCTTCTAATGTGGGGGAACAACGAAGCAGGACTAAGGGTTACCATGATTTTGTTGATCTGGCTTTGTGGGGTCTGCTGATGACAGGCTTGGGGCAAATGTCCAATCTGTTTGGACTACTCTTTTCTAATGGGATAAAGAAGGTGAGCCTGCCTTGGGTTCTGCGCCTCTGGATTCTTTCCCACAAACCATCATGTGAAGCAGCCTGAACTGATATTAACTTCCACCGTTGCCATGTATATAGCTATGCTGGCAGTTGCCACAGGGGGAGGATGGGAAACATAGCTCCTACAAGCCCACATGACCACAGACCAGCAAGAGCAAGTGGAGCAGAGAGGAGTTAAGAATCAATGTGTGATGCTCCCCACTCCAATCTTTACATTTGCATTTATAAGTAAGTGATAGAATCAGGGTATTTCACAGTATTTTCTATTATTAGTACACATTACTGTGGTAGCTTATCTCCAAGTGGCAAATGTAAAGATTTTATTGTTGACTGGTCTGTTGGGGTCAAGTTCTGCTAGTGGATGGATACACATGCGAGGTTCCCATTGAATTCTGTGGGGACTTCATGTGTAGCCACAGGCATGAAGCTGCTTTTGAAATAAAAATCCTACTTCTCTTTACACAAAAAGAGAAAATAGCTGGTGTCAGGCCACCAGGTAGACAACAACTGATAAGAGCAATACAAACACCTATAAGTCACACACAGACTGCCATAAAAACAAGATTAAATGAGAGGGGGAAATGGCAACATACAAAAGAGGATGTGTTTTATGGCTGTTTGAGGAACCTGGCTACTAAATTGCTACAAAGTGTCATCAATAGTAAAACTAAGGGGAACGTAGTCTTTTTGTTTTGCTCAGTCCCATGAATACCACACTACAGTTCACAGACATGTGACAGGAGACAACTTGACTGTAATATGAAGTGAATATTGCAATACACCATTTTTTGGTCCCCCCTATAATAAGTGTCCTAATATAAAAGCTACCACACAATGTCTGCTTTCCTCAGAATTTTGTTTTTGTCAAAGAATATTCTTGAATTTTTTTTATTTCTATATGCTACATGCATGCCTCATGAGGTATAGTTTGCCTGTCTCCATGTCCCCATTTTCCTCTATGGGCTAGGCTCTCCACCCACATTTCTTCCTTCATTTTGCATTTTGGGCAGGATCTCTGATTATTCAACACAGAGGAGAGACTATGATGCATCATGGGAGATGTAGTCTGACCAGGAAGCTTGGCCTAGAGAGAATAATGGGAGCATGAAGCACCAGAATTACAACTCCTATGAGGCACTGTACCAATATTCCCAAATCAAAAGTTTTAATTTTTTGGCCAAAATATTTTGGTATTGGAATTTTTGCTGCTCAAAAATTATCTAGTTGAATTGTTTTTCAAGTTTTTGTTTCAGTTTTTAAATGGAAAATTTTTGATCAGCTCTACTAAATAACTTTGTAGTGCTAGTATCGGGGGAACTAAGCTACAGCATTTCCTTTATTGGGAGATTCTACCAGGAAGGAACCATCCAATCACTATGTTCACAAAACCTGGTCTCAAAGATGCTGTTGGGAAAATCCTTAAGGTTGATAGCTATGTATGAGAGATACAAGAACAACACCACACCTGTGAGATGAAGGACATATATATTAGAGGAAACCCAATGGGGATGGGGATACATAAAGTGCTGCTCTACACAGGCCTTGTCTGCACACAGAAGTACCACTGGAACTATACCAGTAACACCCCCTACTGTGAATACAGTTATTACTGGCGGAAGAGTGCTTTTAGTGGTATAGCATATTTCCATACTGGAAGAGGACTAAGTTACACTGGCAGCTTTATACTGGTATAACTGTGTCTATATTAGGGGCTGTACTAGTAGGACTATTTCAGTTAAAACAAAAATCAAACCACTAACTGACAGTGTTGCAAAAACTGAGGTTAGACTACACATCAGAGAAGTGACTAAAATTGCAACATGTGGTTTACAAATTAATTGTGCTTGAGGTTATTTATGCTATTTAAGAGAAACCCAGAATTATTTTTGACATGTTACAGACATTTCAATAGATCACTTAAGCATTATAGCATCCTAGTAATAATTTCCTTAGTATTCATCTAAAAATGGTTACTTCTACTTATATTCTATTTTAATTATCTTTATGTGCCTGAGCCTACTGCCACATATTTTTCCAAACCTTTAAAAAAGGTTCAAGTCAGTTTTTATTTGCAATGACTTGGTTTACAATTTCATTTCCCAGAGAGATCTATAATAATTCAGTTTAGAGCTTCTAGATGATTTCACCTTTTGCTATCTCACCTATCCCTTCCACTCCCTCATTACAAGGCTATGACAAGCAAGATGAGCTGCGATTTTACATCATCTAAGCCCCTATGTGCCAAAAGAAGTTGGGCTTATCAGGGCCAGACACCTTAACTTCTTCCACTTTGAAGTCTTAAGGAATTGTTGTTCAGTGCAGGGGGAATTAGTAAACTAACCGCAGCAGACTCTGATTCATCCTTCTACTGTCTAACTTTGATCCTTTCAGGTGTTTTATGGAGGAATGCAATCTCAATCATAAAGCAAACTGATTCCCACTCCAACGCCTCAGCATTGTGTGGGCAGTTTTCTCCGTTTGTTTGCTTTCCTTCACTTGTAAGATCTGTTTCTGATCTCATATTCAAAGGAACACCTTGCTGGGTGTCTTGTAAGTCATCAGCAGCATAAACATGTTGCTGCTCTTTTTAGAACGCAATGAACTCTCTAATAACCTCTTTGAGTATTACAGGCCTGCTGAAATAATTTATTAGCTACCAGCAATGTTCTTGACGCTGTGCAAGATACAAATAAAGACCGTTCTTCCCCCAGGAGTCTACAACAGACATAGAAAAGAAAAGAGATCTAGAGGAAGAGCTCTAGAGGAAGAAGTTAAGTAAGAATAAATATTATTCCTATTACAATTGGGCCTAGAGGCTGTGGCTTGGGCACCCTTATCCTAGACTCTGATCAGCAGCGTAGCAAGTGAGAGCCACTGCCCTGGAGACCTTACAATCTAAATACTTCCTTTGTCATGTCTATTATTATCCCTATTTTACAGATGGGGAACTAAGATACAATTTGGCTTTTGAGAGATTAAGTGATATGCCTAAAGTCACAAAATGTCTATAGCAGAGCTGAGAACTGAATTCAGGCTAACATCTATCTTGTCTGTAAATATATGGGGTTCATTTTACCTACAATCCCCCTTTTTAAAATGCTATGGTGGAGATGACATTTTACTGATATGGGTTGGTGTTTGGGGACACTAAAGAAGGGTCTTTAGCAGAGGTTTAGATGGGGACAGGGTGAGGGCCTGGTGCAGTGGGAATAAGTTGTCATTCCCTGTATGGGAGGCCGAATGGAAGACAGAAGGGAGAAGGAATCAGGGTGGTGTCACTAGTGGGGTTAAATGGGAAAGGAAGAATGCAATGAGAAACAAGATCCAAGGCCAGGGTAGAGTCATGCAGGGCCTGAAAGGTCAGGGCAAGAGGTCAGCATGCTCAATACAGTGAGCCAGGAGGAACCAAAAAGGGACACAAAGAGGAATGGTGTAACCTGAGCAGTTACAGAAAAATAAGTAACAAGACTTGGTAACTTATCTGGGTGTGCATGGTGAAGGAGTCAGAGAGGACCTCCTTGTTATGTTGTTTCACTGGCAGGGTTATCAACAATGGGCAAAGGTGGGAAAGGAGAGGGTTTGTGGAGGTTTGCCCTGCAGAGCTCTCTGTTCAAGGATATTTATCTAAGCATATCAAATACACATCTGTGCATCTTCTTCATCTGCAGCTAGTAGCTCTAAAGATCAGAGCCAGTAGTTCCAAAGGAAAGAGAAAATTGCCCTACAATGACTGTTCATTCTCCTGAATCTATTATATAGAAGAAATCTTCAAGCAATATTCAAATTGGCCTAGTTCCTAGCTTGACAAATTTTGGTTTGTCAGGCTCATTCATTGCCATTTGTGTGGCTAGCTCTCTGCTTAAAAGTTCATCCATTTCTGTCTATCATAATTACTACAGGTAAAGGAGCTCAGGCTTGGCTGCAGGGATTGTTTCTTCTTTGATGTCTTGTTCAGTGTGAGCATATAGCCAGTGTGTTATACATACTAAACCTACAACATATCCTAAAACAGGATTACCCCTTATAGAACAGTTTCTGCTACCTGTCTTGTTCCAGGTGTGTTCCACAGAAGATATAATGCCATCAGCAGTGTATGATGGGTCATCCAAGAGTGTGCAAAATGGTGAAATATGCCTTTATGACCCCAAAAAGTTTAATTTAAAGTTATATTGTGAAAATTCCTCCTACTTTACTTGGGGAAGATTTCTTCTTTCGAAGTTAAAGAAGTTTTCTTATTCCTATTTGCTGATCACCTTTAATAACACATTAGAATTAGCATTTAAATAGTGCTTTACATTTGCAAAGGTTTTTATGAACATTAAGAGGTGCATCCCACCACACTTATTCAGAAGGGTGAGACCTTATTCTGGGAGCAACCCTAATGAAGGAAACGGGTCTCAGGGTGTGTAAGAGAGGAAGAGTCTGATTTTTCCGAAAGGTCAGAATCTCACACACACACACACACAAATGCACCTATAGTGTGCACAAACATATTTGCATTAGGCATCATGTTCAAATCCATTGACAACTCCATTTCATCTACCCAAAATAAAATGCTGAAAGCAAATGAGGTCATTACAGGGATGGCCTGCTAATCTGTACACATGGATCTGAATCCAACCTTTGTCATCTAGTTTGATATTATAAAGGAAGTGTGGAGTAGTAAGGAGGCATCCAGCTGGAGTGGCTAGAACACAAGACTAAGTTAGGACACCTTGGTTCTAATTTGAACTCTCATACTAACTTGCTATCCAACCTTGGGCAAGTCACTTCTCTTCTCTGTGCCTCATTTTCCCCATATGCAAAATGAGGCTAAAAATACATTCATTCCCACCTCACGGGGTGCCATGGGGCACTGAGTGAAGGCTTGGGCTGCCTTTTGCAATTTTCAGATGGAAGGTGCTATATACATGTTAAGTGTTGTTATTCTTGATGTCTACGTATCTATAGTCCTATATACTGATAATATAAGTAAAAATAAACAAATGTAGCATCATATGAACAATGGTAATCAGTAGAGAAAACCCAAATTTAAAAAAACAAAAAGTAAGGAGGAATAGGGAGGTGGTATGGTGGATTAATGTACTAACTTTTCATTTTGGAAGACAAGAGTTCTACCCTGGCTGAAATCACAAGTCTAATGGCACTGATCATCTCAAACTTATCTCTAGCTGCATACATTTTAAAACCACTGCAGGCAGATCTGCATGAAGTCTCCAGGACTGCAGTAGTAGGGAGGTGTTGTACTGACAATGAGGCATGAGGATGTGATGTGTATCACTAAATTAATTCAAACAAAAGAAAACAAATGTAACCCCTCTATTAACAGCTAGCTTGTAAACAGTAATGCTTATTTTGCTAAGCTCAGATAAGAGTATAAGTATCCGGCTTTGCATAGCTTCTAATAACTGACTAAAGCCAGGATGTTGGTATCATTAATATTGCACTATTCATCTTTATTGTGAAGAGTCATTTCCCAACTGGAGTGCTTGAATGAACAGGCGAGGTAGAGAGAATATCTTGGGAAAATGCTAATTTTGCTAACAGCACAGCGCCAGCTGAAATCTGTATGAAAACAGGAAGTCTGTATTTAACTGGGTCTCTGCAATGGTTCTGTCAGCCATCTCTGCTTCATGCACTCTTGCCTGGAAAGTATTCTATGTAGTGAGCAGAGAGCTAGAACTCTGGCTTTCTGTTCCCGGTTCTGCTACCAATTTGGTCTCTGACCTTCAACCAGTCACTTAACTTTTCCTATTTATTATGTGTCTGTGCATTTTTTACACCTCAAGAAAGGCTCCAAAAACTGGATTATTCCCTCCAAAAAATTCTATTGATTTCTAAAGGAAGCCATCATAAAAGTGCCAGACTGATAGACATGGGAATCAAAACCTCCTCTCCTCTCTACAGAACCCCAGTAGTGTGGCTCTTCTCTTCTGGATCTCACCTGCATAGATGAGAGGGCAGTTCTAGCCAATCCTTGTCTATTGAGAAGGACAAAAAAGGTGTCAGTTATTGACAATGGTGATGGAGTGGCACGATTTGGACTCCAGCCCACTTCCTTCACTCTGAATCAAACATGAAAGGCTCAGAGTCACAGCACTTGAACCAACAAGTTGACCCCAATCATATTTTCTGTTTCTCCGGAGACATTTAAATTTCTGAAATAAAGGAGCGTTCATTTTCTTCCGCTGCTTTCACTTCAGGCTGCAAAAAGGGTATAACAGAGTACTATGTGCAAAAGAAAAGAGAAACTTTGGACCATGCGATAGAGAACAACAATAAAAAGATCATAACATCGACCAGTAAACAATTTCTATTTAATATTTTACATCCACATCAAGGACTTTTTCTGCTGCTGTCATCAATTACTTATTTATAAACTTAAAATGTCTCATTCATAACTATTAATTATAGGCCAAATGTGCTACTCTTATGTAATGATTGCTCAACATGTATATGTGAGTAGACCCCCCTGAGATCCTGGGACAGCTCATGTAGATAGGTTTTGAACATGGATTACAAAATTAGGTCCTACATTTTTAAAAAATAATACAGCGAATTAAGCAGTAATAAAAGTTGTTACAAATTGCATCCACATCAGATTCTGCCTGGGTATTTAAGTGGCAAGTTTTAGTTACATTACCACATCCAAATCCATGGACGGTTTTCTGAGTATGCCTTAGGAGGCTATGAACTACCTCTATTTAGTTTTGAGATGGATCAACATCCTTTTCAATACTATACAAACCTGGGTAATTGAAATCCAGCTATAAAAGAAACTAGGTTAACCAGAGTTTGATTATGCCCTTCAGGATAGTACTGAGTATGAATATTTGCCTGCTTTCCAGACTGGCCATCTTTAAAGCTTCTCTTCATTTCGCTCCTGGGTTAGGAACACAGGGTGAAATCCTGACCCCATTAAAGTCAAAGGAAGTTTTTTCATTGACATCAATGGAGTCAGGATTTCAAGCCAGAACTCAGCTTTTCTATATCCTACTGGTTGGCTTTCCCCTTCATCTTTAATCCTTTTAACCAAAGGATTGGCTGTCTCTCAGACCTTGGCACAGTGTTGTACTGTATTTAATAATGACTTCCTAAATGTTCTGGAGGCATGGACAAAAGAGTTAAACATCTTCCATAAAAATGAAATTAGCTCAGAGCTCAACCACCGTTAGAGAATAAAAGCTGTTATAAATATGTGCTAAATATCATCATTAATTACTGAAAGTCCATTGTCAAGATAAAAATCATGGTTGGGCCCTCGCCTGAGAACTACTTGTATGGTCCAATGAAAGATCTCAATTACTTTAATCTAAAAGTACACTGTAGCATATTGACAAAACTATCACTTCTTAGTCACACTGAATAAATAACACCTGTGTAAATAATTTTAAACAATGTTCATATTCCTAAAAGTGTGAAAAAAACCCACCCACAACTAGTTGTAAATGAATCTATGAATATTAATATTACACCAAATACGTGTGTACACACAACTCTCTATATAACAATGTTGCCCCAGGTGTGTATAGTGTAATCTAGAACAATACTCTTCCAGTTTTCTGTGAACCTGTGTTCTTACTGGTTGTACACACACACCAGACCTAAAGCCTTATATCTAAATATACCCACCAATATATTTTACAAACATATTTATCTGCAATAGTCCTTTTAAAGACAAAAAGAAAATAAACAGAAAAAATATCTAACATGTTTTACTTTTAAGAGTGCAGAATTTAAAACACAGCCTACATACACTACAATCCAAACGTCTGATTTTGCAAAGGTTTTTGGTCTTTTAAGAGCCTCCTAAAGTTGAGGTCCTACTGTACAGCAAGCAAGCGAGATTATAAAGCAGTTTGAGGTTCTTTTGGGAAGAAAAGCTTTTATGCATTGAACCCCACTATTTAACCTCTGTAAGCTAGGCTCTGGCACCACAACTTTCCAGGGTAATATTAATTTTTATATTCTTGTTCCTGCTTAACTAATCAGCTGTTAGTCTCGTGGAGTTGTCTTCTGCCTCTATCTTAACATAAAAAAGGTCTTCCTAATAGGGCTTCTCTATTCAGTCCGTTCTGAGATAGGCCATGTCAGTCATAAAAACCCGGGTAATTTTTTTGCTAGATGAGAGAGCTACCTCCTTAGTGAGACATTTCTGCTAATGGTTTTTTACAAATTAATTCTTCTCTGAATAATATGAGGATTTCCATCTGAGGCTAACCAGACACTGGACATCAATGCAAGTGAGTGAATAAAACTCAGTTTTAATTATGCCATTTGCATTGCATTGGCCAACTAAGCTAAAACTCAGTGACAGGACCTTTGCCTCTTATGGTCTTCATCAAAGAGACTACGTCAGATACTGGTGCAGATCACACCGTGCCAGAACCATTATGAGAAAGTGCCACTGTGAATTCAATGCTCTTTGAAGATTTTTAAGGCATAGCTGTTGACAAGTCATTGTTGCAGTCAAGGGCATTTGGTGAAGAATAACATCCCTCTTTCTGTCACTGAATTTCAGCTAGTAGAAGGCAGTCTGAGCCACATTAGTAGCTCAAACAGTATCACTTTATGACAGTGCGGTAGGTTGGTCAGTGTAGAATCGTTCCAGATGCTCTGCATCATGTGGTCTTTGACTCAGCTCACCCAGAAGGGGGTTTGCTCTTGTTGCTATAATGGAACAGATCAGGAAAAGTACAAGGCTAAGAAGTAAAAGCAATATGGGTCTGTGTATGTTCACAATGCATCTAACCAGGCAGCAACAGCAACATAGAAAAAGTGTAACTCTACCAGCAAACACTTCCTACCTAATAATGAACTTCCTTATCAGAATTTTTTTTTTTTTTTTCAAAAAAGAAAAGAATAGCTAGCTGCTTGTAATGCCTGATAATCACACAGAGTCTTTTCTCCTTTCAGGATACACAAACCACAGAACTCCGATGACTCACCCTGAAAGAGCTTTTAAATATACCAGGGACGGAAGGGCATGCTGTTTTTGCCTTAAAACTTCCTGTCAAACTCAAACTGAACATATGTAAATATTTTTTGGACAAAGTTCTACCAATAATGAGAAATTCACCTCTCTGTAACCCTTCCGGTGAGAGAGCCTTGCCTATCTTTTGAACTGTCAGATTGTATCCTGTTTGCTGCACATATCCTTTTTTATTACTGTCCAAAGCACAATATTTTAATCTATGAAACTACTGTCTGCACACCCAGGGCCATAGTGTCTTCTTGTGAGGATGTAACTCATTATCTTTAATAATTACAAGTTGTGCGTGAGTTGACTTTCTGTCACTGGGAGATGAGTTACTTGTCTAACTCATTTGGACCATATGCTCTTTGGGACAGGGACTGCCATTTACTAGGTGTGACGAGTCGGATCACAGAAACCTCCTTGGGGCTGCCAACCAGAGCCGGTGCAAGGAAGTTTCGCCCCCTAGGCAAAACTTCCACCTTGTGCCCCCCCAGCCCGCGGCAGCTCCCCCCCCTCTCTGCCCTGAGGTGCCCCCCTGCAGCAGCTCCCCACCCCAGCTCACCTCTGCTCCGCCTGCTCCCCGAGCACGCCGCCCCTGCTCTAATTCTCCTCCCCTCCCAGGCTTGCGGCGCCAAACAGCTGATTGGCGCCTCAAGCCTGGGAGGCGGGAGAATTGGAGCAGCGAGGGCGTACTCGAGGAGGGGGCATAACAGAGGTGAGCTGGGGTGGGGAGCCCTGCAGCAGGCACCCCCGTGGCAGCTCCCCACTCCCCACCCGCGGCCTGGGGAGCCATGCGGCAGCTCCCCACCCCAGCTCACCTCTGCTCCGCCTCCTCCTCGAGCACGCTGCCCCCGCAGGCTTGTGGCGCCAAACAGCTGATTGGCGCTGCAAGCCTAGGAGGCGGGAGAAGTGGAGCAGCGACCGCACACTCGGGAAGGGGGCATAGGAACGCTGTAAAAAAATGGGGGCACCGCTTTTTGGTGCCCCCAAATCTTGGTGCACCAACCGCCTAGTTTGCCTAAATGGTAGCACTGGCCCTGCTGCCAACGGATGTGTTGAGGCTACTTCTGCCTCTGCTTTCCCTGCCAGGTTGGGACACCAGCACCCTGCCTTGTTGAGCCAGACACGTCAGCCTGCTCCAACACAGACCCAGGGTCTGAACCACATGTCCCAAAGCTGCAGACTTAACTGAAAGCAACTTAAGAAGTGTTCCTGTCTTTAACACTCAGATGCTCAACTCCCAGTGGGGTCCAAACCCCAAATAAATCCATTTTACTCTGTATAAAGCTTATACAGGGTGAAGTCATAAATTGTTCGCCCTCTATAACACTGATAGAGAGATATGCACAGCTATTTGCCCCCCTCCCCCCGGTATTAATACATACTCTGGGTTAATTAATAAGTAAAAAGTGATTTTATTAAATACAGAAAGTAGAATTTAAGTGGATCCAAGTAATAGCAGACAGAACAAAGTGAATTACCAAGCAAAATAAAATAAAACACACAAGTCTAAGCCTAATACAGTAATAAAACTGAATACAGATAAAATCTCACCCTCAGAGATGTTTCAATAAGTTTCTTTCACAGACTGGATGCCTTCCTAGTCTGGGCACAATCCTTTCCCCTGGTACAGCCCTTGTTCCAGCTCAGGTGGTAGCTAGGGGATTTCTCATGATGGCCACCCCATTTGTTCTGTTCCACCCACTTATATATCTTTTGCATAAGGCGAATCCTTTGTCCCTCTGGGTTCCCACCCCTCCTTCTCAATGGAAAAACACCAGGTTAAAGATGGATTCCAGTTCAGTTGACATGATCACATGTCGCTGTAAAACTTCATTACCCACTTGCCAGCACACACGTATACAGGAGGACTTACAAGTAAAACAGAGCCATCTGCAGTCAATTGTCCTGGTTGATGGGAGCCATCAAGATTCCAAACCACCATTAATGGCCCATACATTGCATAATTACAATAGACCCTCAGAGTTATATTTCATATTTCTAGTTTCAGATACAAGAATGATACATTCATACAAATAGGATGAGCACACTCAGTAGATTATAAGCTTTGTAATGATACCTTACAAGAGACCTTTTGCATGAAGCATATTTTAGTTACATTATATTCACACTCATCAGCATACTTTCATAAAATCATATAGAGTGCAATGTCACACTAGGTTTCTAGAGGGTCTAGCACAAGGAGGCCCCAGTCTGGTTGGCATCTTGATGTTACTGCAACATAAACATTAAATAATCAAATAATAGGCATCCATGGAACCACAAGTGTGAATCCCAATAGAGCTGACTCAGCCCCTGATCCTTCCAAAGTAAACACAATGAACGCCACACACTTTACTACGTGCATGGCTACCAAAGGAGACCTTAAAAACAGAGGTCCTCTTTGCTATGGTGAACATCGGGAGTGAAATCATAGTCCCATCAAAGTCAATGGCAAGACTCCCATTAACTTCAATGGGGTCACAATTTCACCTTGGGGCTCTTTTGGGCAGGCTTCTTCAGGGGTCTGTTCTGTCTCACCTGCTGCCCAACACACATATAGGGCTGCTCAGGGAAACAGTGAAGCCTATTGGGCCTCAGTGTCATCAATATGCAATTGTCAGGCAGCCATCCATCTTTTTATTGCACTCAGACAAGGCAACGTCTTCGCTATCCGGGTACCTGGTCAAGTTTCGGACTTAGATGAGAATGAGTTGTCTGAAGCTCAATTCAGATAGGACAGAGAAGATTCTAGATGGATTGGGAAAGTAATAAAGGTGAAATTCACCCATGGGCAGAGAGGCCACAGGAGGCCTATGTACTACTTAAGACCTCAAAGTAAAGTGAATTGGTGCATTGGCCTTTTCTGGGATTCTGTACAGAGGTGGATTCCACCCTTCGTGAATGATAAGAATAGCATCTGTACACCCTTTGCCAATGGAGTTCTTATTATGGGGAATTCTTCTGAATCCCTAAATGCCCCAGGAATTGCAATTTGCTGCGGTAGCCAGAAGTATCATTTATCATTCATGAATGGAGTAAGGATTACAACTTTCTCTGAGTGACAGAAATCCATGCCTTTGTCACTCCCAGAGTGAAATACTCCCGTGAGAACTGCACAGACTGACACTTGAAGACCATATAGAAGTGGTGCAACTTGTTTACTCAAGAGGTGTAAGCTTCAGGGAGCAAATGACACCATACCTCCAAGACTGCACTGGCTTCATTCATGCCATGCAGGTTTTAAAAATTTACCCTCTCCAAGTGTTACAAGTGACTACATTTCAGTGGTGTTTTAATATGCATAGTTTGTTTAGGAAGAAAGGCTCTTTACAAATGTAAATTTCTACACTTGAAATGTTTAATCCTGATTTGCATTTATCATTCAGCCAAACTAATATCTCCCTCTGAGTCGGAAAATTCTCCCAAAATAATTGGGCAATGCAGCTATGCATTATCAGTACAGATATCTGTGGCTCACCGAACACTGTAGGAAAACTTAAATCTAATTTTGAAATAAACTATATGAAGAACATATGCTTTATTTTTGTACTTAAATCACATTAAAAAACAAACAAAAAAATCCAAATACACCTGAATCTGTTCCCGAATGTCAGGCTTGCTGCATGGGGGCATCGCAGAAACCAGGGGCTCTTACCCCAAATGTTAGATGCAGCTTGTAGAAAAGCCCATGGGGCTTTGTTCCTATGGTGCTCAGGAGCTTACAGACTTCTAGAAGGAATGTTGCAAGGGGGAAGCAGACTGTGGTTAGCTGGAAGCTGGGAAGAGCAGACCAGGCTAATTGAGGAGACCAAAGAAAGCCTTACTTTGGAACCTCTTCATTTAAAAATGTACGTGGTCAAGCTGCTAGTGGACAGGGGCCAGGGAAAGGACCCTTCTTGCATAATTTAGGACTAATGTGATCCATTTGATTATCTTAATTAAAAACCCAATTAAATACCTACACAATACAGCTGACAGTTTTGCTATACAATGTAGATGTCTCATCAATTTCGGTTTACATAGGTTTACAGCATGGTTATGTTTCTGAACCCTCATTTCTCATTACCACCCACGTGTGCATCAGTCTGCGTTCACACAGCTCTTTGCAGGTCCCAAGAAGAATGAGCCCACAGAGGCTACAACAGGAAGGAATTGTAACTGCTGGATGTGATGACAGAAAAATTGTGACTCATGTGAAAGTCAAGCACTTGGGGCAGCGTGATTCACACACATTTATAAAGTTTAGCTGCCAAGCCCATCTAGTTCCCCAGGACAAAGAAACTCACTAAACTAGCTGCTCCCTGCAAGCACCAAATAGGATATCCGCTAAAAAGTCAATTGTAAATTAAGCATACAGAAGAAAAATGGCACTTAACATACTGTACAAAGTCCCTGTACATTTCATCTAACAGTACTATAATTATACCTAACACCCCCATGGGACGGAACCATCAGGTCTTCCATAGAACATGGAACACTATGTGTCTAAACCATTCAGATTGTGCTCATCACTGTACCATGAATGCCTAATAAAGTTACCATCACCACAATATAAAGACCCACAAGTGCTCCACTACCCTCTCTCCTTCCCCTTAAGGAATCAGGGAAATCTATAGTTAGCTTCAAAAAAACAAAAACAAAAACAAAAACCTGTATTTCTTCATCTCACATATTTTCAAGATCTGCAGTCACATCCCAGTGCTCAGTCTTTTCTTCATATTTCTATGGCCCACATTATGCATGGATGAATCAGTAGGTTGAGGGAAAGTCAAAGCTTCTGTCAAATCCTTGCTTTGTTAGCACTAGCAAAGTCCTACAGCAGGAGTTCTCCACCTTTTACATAACACAACCCACCTTTTCATACCAGGATCATCTTCCAGTGTCCCTGCCTTCTATACAGGACTCCCTCTCCTTAAACAATAGTGGATCAATAGAGTGCTCAAACCCCACCCTCTTCCCATATAGACATATACTCTAACACCCGTTTGCAACCACCAGGTTGAAGACCTGTGTCCTACCGTAGTGAGATCTAGCAGAGAGATTCAGATTTTAGGCCTACTGTAATCAAGTCTATGGAGGTAATTATGTGGGGTTGTGACGGGGCTCACTCACCACTCTGGCACCTCCTGCTGGCTGTCTTGCAGATAAGCTCTCCATGTTAGTGCACCCTCTTTGGATGGTGCCTCACCAACGTCACTCCTGCTCTAGGACCCACATCTCTCCAAGGACCGCAATGTCCTCTTCAGCGACACAAGCCTCCGGCCACACCGCACACTGTGCTCCCCCCTTCCAGGGGACCTGCAGTCTGCTGTTCCACCACTTTCCTTAGTGGCTACTGCAGCAAATTGTCTTGCCACCTCCTCGTGGCTCCAGCATCCTGTTTGTCCTTTCCTCAGGGCCTCCACCTGCAAACCCCAGCCGCCAGCCAGGAGCGGTCTCTCGCTCTCCCAGTCCCTGCTAGCAGTACTGCTCTGTCCAGGGTGCTGACAGTTCTCTCAGTCCTTCCTCCCTGGGCTCCCAGCAGAGAACTGCCCTCTCTGCCCTGCAGCTCCCTTTTTATATGGGCCTGCTTGGCCCTGATTGGCTGCTCCCTTCAGCCCATCTCTGATTGGCTGCCTCCTGCGCCACTTCCCTAGGGCTCTATTAACCCCTCAGGGTCCCATGTCGGGTCAGCGCCCCATCACAGGGTGTACATGGCAATTTGCTGCAAAGGTCACTGCTATCCTGAAATCCTTCTCTGTGGCACAGACCACTGAAGGGAGAGGAAGTACATATATCAGGCAAGACTGAGACAGGTTTGTGGGAGACTTAAAAGAGGCCTGGTGAGAGCCAAGACATTTGTTGATGTAGATTATATGTGCATTTTTATGCACATGATAATGAACCTACCTTTCTGAACATCAAGTCCTAAGGGCCAGACTCTGTCACCCTTACATACATCGAGTCTCATTTTCTTCATGAGGATTTCCCTCACAATAAGGTCCCACTCCATTAGTAAGGGTGTCAGGACATGGCCCATAATGTTTATAAAAATCATTTGCAAATATGAAGCACAATTTAAATGCTAATTATTAGATGTTATTAAAGATGATCAGCAACTAGGAGCAAGAAAATTCACTGGATGAATTTAATGCTGATGTCCTGAGCTCCATCTGTCAATAATGGCCCTATGCAGTGTTTTGCAGCTGTGTTGATCTCATGATCTTGGAAAGACAAAGTGGATAAAGTAATAGCTTTTATTGAAGAAGAGCTCTGTGTAGGCTCAAAAGCTTGTGTCTCACCTGCAGGAGTTTATCCAATAGAAGATATTACTTCACCCACCTTGTCTCCATAATGGGCTTGTTACTTTTATGGATTTTTGTGGTGTTTAGATGCTGCATGTGATTATTAGAACTGGGAGCACTTGCTGTTGGGAGTCTGAAAGGACAGGAAACAGGAAGGAGAGGGGAAGAGTTGAGGAGGCTGGGAGAGTTACAGAGTTTGCAGCTACAGCTTGGAGAAGAGACTTCCACTGTAAATAAAGTTCTGTTCAAGTTTGTTAATACCTTGCGTGGTGGATACAACATTTTGGCGACGAGGGTGGGATCTTCTGCCTCTGAACCCACCTGTACCCTTTCTGCAAAGCCCAGGTGAGCCTCCAATTGCTTTTACTGTCTGGATCCATATGTTTGAGACTTATCTGATTGCAATCAGTGCTACAGAGATTTCTGAAGTAAGAAAGCGTGCTCTGCTAATCCACTGCCTTGGAGCAGAAGGACAGTGTATATTTTACACTTTTCCCCTTGCAGATGATAAATATGAGACTGCACTCACTGCATTAAAGAACTTTTTTGTGCGAAAAGTGAATGTAGTAGCTAATTGCTACAGATTTCGCCAGCGTGAGCAGAAACCAGAGGAGACTATAATTCAGTATATTGCCTCCATGAGGAGTCTGATTGCAACGTGTGACTTTGGGAATATGGCAGATGAGATGATTAGAGACCAGCTCATTGAGAAAACAACCATGCTTCATGTAAGAGAACGCTTACTTCTAGAACCACAATTGTAACTACTGATGCTTCTGATTATGGACTTGAGGCTGTCCTCACACAACTTCATGAGGACAACACAGAGAGGACTGTTGCATTTGCTTCAAGGACACTAAGTAATGCTGAGAGAAAGACAGCTGAACAGAACCAAGCAAAGTCTAAGGCTTTCACAGACAAATGGCAGGGTGCTAAGGAACCAAAGTTTGAGTGTGGTTCCTTTGTTAGAATATGAAAACCTGGAATCTTATGCAAAGGGGACCATAAATTCACAGCTCCTCTTAAAATCATAGAGAAGAAGGGATCTTACACCTATCAACTTTCTGATGGGCGGGTATGGAATGCTTCTTATCTTGCACCTGCCTATGCACCAAGAGGAGATTATGCCAACACCCGGTCTGCATTGGATGACTTCACTGTAGAACCAACACAAGACATTGAACTGGAACCAGGGCTTGAGAGACGGCCTGTCAGACTCAGATGACCCCCTGCCTGGACTAAAGACTATGTTATGTAGTATCTACAGTATTTTCAGTGTAATATTCCTGCCAACAGTATAGTGTCTTGTTTCATATTTGTTCCTGGGGTTAGAACAACAATGTTTATTTTAATTTGGAAAGTTTCTTAAGAGAGGAGGGAATGTGGTGTTTAGATGCTGCTTGTATTATTAGAACTGGGAGCACTGGCTGTTGGGAGTCTGAAAGGACAGGAAACAGGAAGGAGGGGGGAGGAGTTGAGGAGGCTGGGAATGTTACAGAGTGTGCAGCTACAGTTTGGAGAAAAGACTTCCACTGTAAATAAAGTTCTGTTCAAGTTTGTTAATACCTTGCGTGGTTGATACAACAATTTTCAGGCACTATGATCTGCAGGCCACACTCATGCGGTTTCCCCTTATTTGCCCATCCCAGCAGATTTCACCACACTGCACGCCGACTCCTCCTGAAGACGCATCATCCCTTCCAATAGCTTTGAATGCACAAAGGGCCCTTTTTCACTACAAGGGGAAGGAGTACTTTCTGAAATCACTGGTTTCTATTAGTACTCATTTATGCAATGGCATTTTCTTGTGTGTGGACAACCCAGAAGTCACCACAGCAAGAAATAGTATTGATAAGATGTAGAAAGACAATTAATTCAGGGAAATCCTGTGGCTTGTGTTATACAGAAGGTCAGACTAGAAGTTCACAGTGGTCCCTAATGGCCTCATAATCTATGAATAAGACAACTAAAAATAGAAAACACCTTGTTACCATGTTTCTGGGGGCTGGACACGGGCACAAGAGAGCGTGTTTTGGTCATAAGGACATTGTTATAAACTACACTGCTCTACAGCCAAAATGCTTCTGAAATAAATGTAGTCAAACCTTACTAATTCTAGGTCACTGAGAATGAAAATGATGCTTAAAATTGTTGATTGGCTCTAGTTTTCAAGATATGCTATTGGGTCAGTATATACGACCCTTGACTTGGGAATAGCAGAGGATAAGTGAGTTATAAAGGGAAGGGATCTCAATTTAAACCAGAAATGACTAAAATACATCTTTGACTGGATCTATGAATAAATCTATGACTGGGTTTGGACAGTACTTGCTTTTTAGGCAAAACAATGAATGATGCAATCTGAAGCTGGTATTGCGTCATACATTATATGAATTGCATCATGTTATTCCTAGAAGTCATGGATGATGCAATCATAACGAAGCTTACATCACTCTGCTGAACAAATTGCCCTATATCAGCTCTAGAAATCATACAGTGTCGTGCTCTCTTATTTGTCAGTGTTTGATTTTGCAAAGAGACACATTTCTGTTTAGCCAAAGTGGGCAGAGATGCCTCGTACTTGTGTGAACAGTGCAGATAACTTCTGCTATGTTTGTGGTGAAGTGACTTTTGCATCACAAAAGCGCAGTATAACCACTGTGGTTAAGAAAGCCTATCACCTTTATTTCGGCTGCAAAATTGGTGATCAGGACAAGAGGTGGTCCCCACACATATGCTGCAACACTTGTGCAACAAATCTTCACCAGTGGTTGAACAGGAAAAGGAAATCTATGCCTTTTGCAGTGCCAATGATTTGGAGAGAGCCAACAGATCATGCCAGCAATTGTTACTTCTGCATGGTGCCTCCAGTTGGGAAAGGTGTGTCAAAGAAGAAAAAGTGGACTGTGCATTATCCAAACATTCCATCAGCTATACACCCAGTACCCCACGGAGAAGGACTGCCGATTCCTGATGCACCAGAATCATTCTCACTTGAGTCAGACGAGGAAGAGGATGAAACTTCTGGTCCTGAACCATCAATGTCACAGGACCCACATTTTCTCCCATCCTCCTCCTCTGAACCACACCTCATAACACAAGGTGAACTGAATGACCTTGTCAGGGATTTGGAACTACCCAAGAGTAAGGCAGAGCTGTTGGGCTCCAGACTACAGCAGTGGAATCTCCTGGCAGGTGATGTTAGGGTTTCCATGTTCTGTGACCGTCAAAAGGATCTTGTCCCATTCTTCTTCATGGAAGGTGATCTTGTAGCCTGCAACAACATCGATGGTGTGATGGCAGCCCTCAACATCGTTCACGATCCAGATGAGTGGAGACTGTTCATTGATTCATCGCAGACGAGTCTTAAAGCTGTTTTACTGCATAATGGCAATGTTTTGCCATCAATTCCAGTTGGTCATGCAGTCCATATGAAGGAAACCTATGACAACATGAAACAACTTTTGTGGTGCATAAACTATGACCAACATCAGTGGCAGCTTTGTGGCGATTTGAAGGTTGTTGCTCTCTTGCTTGGTCTGCAGACTGGATACACAAAGTACTGCTGTTTTCTCTGCGAATGGGATAGTCGTGCAAGAGAGTCCCACTACATCAAGAAAGATTGGCCACTCCGACAGTCATTGGAGCCTGGGAGGAAAATTGTTCAGCATCCACCACTTGTTGAATCAAGGAAGATTTTGTTACCACCCTTACACATCAAGCTGGGTCTGATGAAGAACTTTGTCAAGGCCATTGACAAAACACAAGCAGCTTTCAAGTACCTCCGTGGAAAATTTCCAAGGTTAAGTGAAGCTAAGATAAAGGAAGGTGTCTTCGTTGGTCCTCAGATTCGTGAACTTCTTCGAGATGATGCATTTGATCATGCACTGCGTGGCAAGGAAAAGACGGCATGAAAAGCCTTTCAGTTAGTGGCAATAAATTTTCTCGAAAACAACAAGGCAGACAACTACAGGTTGTTGGTGGAAAACCTCCTCAAGGCATACAAAAGCCTTGGTTGCAACATGTCACTAAAGATACATTTTTTGCACTCTCATCTAGATTTTTTTCCACCGAACTGCGGAGCAGTGAGCGGCGAGCACGGTGAGCGATTTCACCAGGACATTGCAACAATAGAGAAACGCTATCAGGGCAAATGGAGCCCATCAATGCTTGCAGGCTATTGCTGGACAGTGACAAGAGATGCTCCATTTAATGAATACAAGAGACAAGCCAAGAAGCGCCAAGTAGACACTGAATAGGATTAAACTATGTACATAATAGTTTTTTGCCTTTTGTTTCATAATAAATTTTATTTATATAACCCTTTTGCTGATTTTTAAAGTGTTATATAAATAGGACAGGTGAAATATTATCATGTAAAGCAACCATAAACACATGAAAAGACCTAGGTTTACAATTTATGATTAAAACTCTACTATCTACACAATATACATAGACATAAAACTTAAATATCTTAGAAACAGTAGCCAATCAGTTGTTTTAATTGTCATATTTGAATTCAGCACATCAAAATACATAATAAATAGCACATTTTATCTCTGAAGCAGACGACTTATTAAAAATTGTAGACCAGTGCTATGAGCACATGTTAAAGGTTCTCCTCTCACCCAGAGTGTTTATCAAGGCTCAAATTAAAGGGGAAGTTGTAGGGGTGGCAAAGGGAAAACAAAGTTCCTCTTCTCAAAATAAGTCAATCATCTTAATCTCATAGGCAAGGACAGAAGTATTTCAATTAAATATTTACTATGCAAGCCCTGCTAGTCACAGTCCCTATGAACTCTGATTTCTTTCCTAGAGGTTCAATTCTATGCAATGTCTTCCACCTAATTAATATACAACATTAGTTCTATGCTTATATGCAATTAGCCAAGAGAACTCACTTTGCACCTATTTTTTTTTCAATTTTTTTTAATTGACTATTTGTTTTCTTTTTTAAATCTTCTTCCTTCCTCTTTCAATGTTCCCCTGTAATCAAAAATACAGAGGAGATCATGGAGTAAGAGTCCAGTCAATACAATCATATGTTGCAGGCAATCTAAAAATTACACAATGGGGCTCAGCTCTCCCTTACAGCTCTACCAAACACTTAAATAAATAAAAAGTGATTCCATTGGTTAAAACACTTTACAGTGTGCAATCCCTGTCCCGTTTCAAACACACACTCCTCCCACGTGGAGAGTGACTGGGAAGGGGGGAAACTTGAAAATGTGTAACTAATTATTTATTCATATTATTAAAAGCTCGGCACCAGCTATTGCAGTGCTGGAGACTGAATGGTGATCAATATGCGGATTTCAGCTGTGAATGCACATCACCAGCCAGAAGAGCAAAAGGAATCCGCTGCAGTGAATCTGTGTAAGTGCAAAGGAGACAATACAACATGCAGTTTGGATGCCAGACCTCTGTTTATAACAGATTGCATGGTTTTTATAATGATGGTTTTAGAATTAGCAAAACATCAAACTATTTTACTTAAAATGGAGGGTGAGGGAGAAGAAATGTTGAATAGGCCATGGACAAAAGTGATAGGTTAGGCTCATCGTGATCACACATGCCACTCCTGTAGATATATAACCTAAATAATTAGTAACACAATTCACACATGCATTCTCTCTCATGTAACTACTTGTATATTTGTGAGAAGTTTAATCTTTTTTCCTCCATAATATTCAGGTTCTGAACACCACATTACTTGTATTTATTCAAATATCTTGATATTAACGATGGGTGAACCGCTGAGTAAGTTTGGAGGGTCCATCAGGATAATAAATCACCTATCGGTATTTCCTTGGCCCAGAAAGCAGCCTGGAAATCTTGCTTGGAGAGATTTGGAACTGCACTCACATGGTATTTTCTAACAGTATTTTGGTTCTTCTGCTTCCAGCTGAAAACAGGAAGTGATACAATGAAATGCATCAAAGTGAAAAAAGAAAAGTTAACTGAATTTTTTCCAGTGTTTGGTTCAGGGTCGGCTTAGATTTTGGCTGGCGATCTGAGTTGATATTTGTTTTATCTGAATCACTTCACCCACCCCTAACTGGTATCCTGTCTTTTAAAAATACATTTGGAGGCTTATCCATGCTTCCAACTAGTAAATAGGCCCTGTACAATAATAACAGAAGCTTCTCATGACCTCAGGAAATTGCTCAATAGCTACAGAGCTTGGGTGGTTTCAAGCATCACAAATGAATTACTGAGGTACCATCTTTTTTGCCTCTCTGTGAAATGCAGAAAATGTGCATTTCCATAATGCAACCTCAGAACAGACTGAAGATGATGCCAAGAAAAGCAGATCATACATTTGTCCGATCATAACAGATTATTCTGCTTTCACATGGACTTGTTTTTCATGTGGCAAATAAACATTTATCAAAGCAAGATATCTAGAAATATGTTGGATGCTTTTGACAAGTTGTGGTGGGGAAATACACTGTCTGTGGTAGATGGGGCAAACAAAGGCTTGCCTTTTTAGACAGGTCATGAAGGGAGCTCTTCCCATGGTCTAGGCATATTTTATTGTTTTAAGGGTTAGAGAATCTTTCCAAATGCTCTAGTAACCACCATCTAGTAAGCAGTACAAGCCAGTGTGTGGCCTCCAGGAAGTTCAGGTGTAAAAAACAAATCTTGAAACCTGTTGAGATTGGCGTTAAACCACTCATATGGGACCAGAGACTCAGTTAATGTCAACCACGATAATAATAATTGACTACAATAATTTACACTACCTCATCCACATCCAGGATCAGCACATAAGACGAGTGCTACCAGGGACAGAACTGAGAAAGGGGGGCTAACTTGCCTGTACACAAGAGGTGGCATAACTGGCCTGTAACTCAACCAGCCTGTGCCTGTGTTTTGTTGCAGCACTGAAATTCGTGGGTTTGGCTGAGCCTTTATTCCTTTGGGTCCCTGAGAAAGGACCTTTATATTTTTGTTTTAGATCTCTATACATTCAAAGACATTACAAATGGAAAAGGCCTACTCAGTCCTCTAACCCAGCCTCCTGCTAGTGCAAGAGTCTTCCGTACAGTACAGGTTGAACCTTTCTAGTCTAGGAACCCTCGGGACCTGACCAGTGCCGAACCAGAGAATTTGCCGAACCATGGGAGGTCAGTGCAGAGTGCCAATGGGTCTCCATAGGTGCAGGAAGTAGGGGTGTGGGGAGTGCTGCAGCACCCCTAGTCTTTGCCTGGACCCCCAGCCTGGACCCCCACCCAGGAGCCCCACTGCCACGCAGGGTCCCAGCCACCGGCCCCAGGTCCTCCTCCTCCCTCCCGGAGCTTGAACGCTGCAAATCAGCTGTTCGCGGTGCTCCGGAAACGCTGGGAGGAAGAAGGAGGAGGAGTCAGTAAGCGTGGGGCTGCCAGCGCAAGAGGCACGGGGGGAGGGGCAGAGTGGGGAGCTTGGCGCCAGTGGATGCTCTGCACCCACTAATTTTCCCTGTGGGTGCAGCAGCCCGGAGCACCCATGGAGTCAGCACCTACGCCGGACCACGGATGTTGCTGGACCAGGGAGTGTTGGATTAGAGAGGTTCAACCTGTATTAGTTTCTAGTTCTTTGTCCAGTCAGTTTTTAAAAGGTCTCTAGATTTGGGGCTTCCATCACCTCTCTTGTGAGACTCATTCAGAGTCATTTCATTGTGAAGAACCATTCCTGTCATTCCGCCTACATTTTCCTCTTCTTAATATTATCCTCTGCTTCTAGTTTTATCCCCTTATATCCTGGTAATTAAAGGCCTGAACCAAAGTCGATTGCAGTAAAGAAAATCATTCCATTGGCTTCAACAGACTGTGGATCAGGCCCTATTTCCTTTTCTCCCTTGATATTGTCTCCCTGAAAGGAGAGACTTATACAAACAGCTAGCAATATTTTCCCTGTGAAGTACCAAGATTGTATCAACAGGAAGACATTATGGGGACAAGCTTTTATATCAACAAGTTCTGAGCTTCCTGAATTTCATTGGTATTTGAATTTATTAGTTGCTTTGGTAAGGTAAAAAGGCAAAGCAAAACCTTCTCCCCCTGATTTGTACCCCACCAAATCTCATGCACCATTGCCGGCATCAAACATTCAAAACTCACGTGTTGGGGGCACAAAAACCGTGAGTCTAGCTTAAAAATTCTGAGAGTTTTTTAAATAATTTGCCTTTCTATTGCTGCTCCTTTAGGGTTCCGATTTTCAAGCATTTCTCTGCAACCATGAGACCTAGAATCTTACTTAGCTTTCATTTAAAATAAACAAAGCAGAGATTCTCACAATCATACAATTCCAGGAACAGTGGCCTTAAGAAAAACACCAAATATCACAAGATTTGCAATAAAGGCAAGTAAAGGTGGCTGGAGAGTTGGGTTAGATTCATGACAATACACTGAGAAGTTAGGTAAAAACAAAATACTGTTGCTGAAATGTTGCAACATAACACTTCTTTAATTTCTTAGAATTCAGAATGGGAAACCAAAAACAGAGTCACAACTCTCCCCATCTTACTGTAAGCTAGCTGGCTGGCTGCAGACTGACGGTTGCTAGGCCCAGGTTACGCTCTTCCCTATAGAGACCCCCTAACCTGCAAGCAGGGCCAGGAAAAAAAAAACCCTGAAATTTAAAGTGACAACCTACGGTTTTAACAGAGTTTTCAATACATCACAATTTGTGCAGGAGAAAACACCACTGGCTCAATTCTGGCAAGGGCTGCTCCATCATATCCTGCACCAGCTCAGCCACTGAACTCCACCACCTCCTGCGCCGCGACCCTCCATCCTGTCATCTGGAGAGGCAGGAGGTGTGGCAGACAGCTGCTCCCCTACACCCAATTCCCTGGTCCCTGGGAGGCCTTACGCTAGCAGCATAAGTTACAGCTGCAGAAAATGGTTGAGAATCAGGGAGCCACAATCTGCTCCCTGTTGACTGCTGCACACACACTGCACCTGAAATTTGCTAAGTCTAACACAGCCTGTGTGCAGTGGAGAATCTAGCCCACAGAGATCAAATAAGTTGATTAAGAAGCCTAAGCAGGTGACAGTTTTATATAGTAACTTTTCTGATTATAACCACACTAACCACACTCCTGAGTGTAACCACACACTTACCAGTCAATCTATAAAATTTAGCCTTTTTGTATCTGCTTTAATGCACTGAACTCAGCTGCTGTTCTTTCGTATTGAAAATTCTCAGAACAGTGGCTGTTATTACCAGTATGCAAGGGGTGTGTCACTTGGAGTTTCCAAACTTGGGGCAGCATACGCCTTTTGTATTAAGCAAGAGACATGAAAGGCTAAATTCTGTTCCCCATTACTGCCATGCAGCCCTACTGTAGGCAATGAGGCCAATAGATGAAACTAAGAGTTGAATATGGCCCAAGGAACATCACAAAAGGCTGTCCCCAATCTGCAGTCCTGCTCAAGTCCTGTCATTAATAGAAATATACTGAATGAATCAGAATGGAACCCTTTGGTTATCCAGTACTCTATACTGAAGTCAGAGGATAGGTAAGTAAAACACTGCAACTAAGGATAAACTAGCTAGAGCTGAGATTGAATGGAAGATAAATATCCACTGTCTACATTTAATTCATTCAGCAGATGCAGTTTTGCTCTCAGTGAATCTCCTGAGCTTAGGTTTTTACTATTTTAGGAAACAATATCATATCATATATGCCTTCTTCCTCTTCTCATGTGCTGAAATTACAGTCTATTTTGGATTGAACTGGAGTTTGGGGATTTTTTTTCTTCCTGTTACTTACAATATGAAATCCCATAGATGTTCGTGTACCGTAAAATGTGACACCTTTTGTTATTTTTCCCCTGGATGGTTAATCATGAACTTCTTGAAAACTTGTCCTTCCTTGGCTTTTGTGACTCCATCCTCTCTTCCTATATATCTGATCACTTACATCTCATTTGATGGGTTCTCCTTTTCTGTCTGCACATTTTGGTGGTTCTCCACCACAACTCTAACCTTGACCCCCCTCTTCTATGCTCTCTCCCTAAGGGACATGATCAGATCATGCAGCTTCAGCTACCATTGTTATGCAAATTACTCACAAATCTACCCTACCACTCATGAATTATCTCCATCCATCCACTCCTCCAACTCAGCCTATCTTGCCATCATCATATGTTCGATCTCCTTCTCTTTCCTCCACTCTCCCTTCTTGCCTCCCATACCTTTCAGTGTCTTTATTAATATTACCAGCCTCCTCCCATAATGTGGATATCACCTTTGACTCTGTCCCTCTCTCTCTATCCCAAACATACTAGTAGAATTCAAATCTTGCCATTTCTTCCTCCCTAGTGTTTCACAGAGCCAAGCATTTCTCTCTGTCCACCCTCTTGCCCAGAACCTTACCTCTGGACTTAACTATTCCAACCCCCTCCTCCCCGGCCTACCCAAAACCTGTAGCTCCATTCAAAATGATGAGGTTGTGATAATCTTATAGACCTTTTGTTCTGTCCAAATCTTCTCCATTGGCTCCCCTTCCACCACTGCATCAAATTTGATTTTCCTATCTTCACTTTTAAGGGCCTTCACAGCTCCTCTCTTCCTTCCTTATCTGCTCTTGTATTTTTTGAGTGACTACATTCTCCCTCTACTCCAAGAATGATGCCAGCCTTGATCGCCCATTCTTCCGCTTCCGTCACAAGGACCTTTGCACTTTCTTACACATTGCACCTTATGCATGAAGTGCTCTCCCTGGTTCCAGCAGGCACTGAAAGAGAGGCAGGGTGGCCCAGCAGACAGGTCACTCAAAAAACCTGGGTTCAATTCTTGGCTCTGCCATTAACAGGCCACTTCACCTCTCTATGCTTCTGTTTCCTCTCCCACCTTTTTTCTGTCTTGTCTAGTTAGAGATTAAAAATTTTTGAGGCACGGATTGTCTCATCTCATGTGTTCATACAGTGACTGCCACAATGGGGTCCCAATCTTGGTTGGGTGCTATTGTAATCCGAATAAATAAATAAATAATAAAATATAAGGTGCTGACAGCTTTATTTTTCAGAGCTTTGTTTGTATCTTTATACTTGCTAAAACCTAACAATACAGGTCACAGGTTCAAGCAATATAAACTACTTAACACAACCCATTTTGGGTATTAAATGGCATTTTATTTGCTGTTTGATGGGTATGATTTGATTTATATCACATCTCAGATGAATGTCTTCATGTCATTTTTACCATGGTTCTCTGACTTTGCAGCATATAGTAATTATCACTATATCTATGCAGACTGGAATAGGGTAATAAAAAGAGTAGCTATAACACAGTTTCTTCTTCTCTCCTAATATCAATAACCCTTTTCTTTCATAGACAAGCTCCAGTACACTTGCATGGCAAATTGCATCGTTGCCCTGTAAAATACTATATTATAGACTACTATTTTTCTGATACCAACCAAAGGAATTAATAGGAAACCCACCACCACCACCCCCACCCCACATTTTCTCTTATTCGATGGTGTTGAGGACATGTAATAGTTTCCAAAAAATGCTTTTCTCATTGCAGGATTGGGTCCTAAGCTGCAGCAAAGTAAAAACATATCAATGCCCTTAATATGACCTTCAAAGGAAAAATAATTTTGGGCTTATAGCAGTGTTTGCTTCTTTATATATGCAAAGAAAGCCTATTTAACTCCAGTACCTCATAAATACTTGGGAGAAATGGTTTCTTCATTCAAGGTTCAACTCTCCCATACTTTTGTTTATAATGTAGTTGCTCATAACCTATACCGCTCTGAAATCCTTTTCCTCTTTCCCCCCCATAAAAAAAAAGGACAGCAGAAGAACCTGGGAACATCAAACCTGTGATCCCTGATATCTCTAAGATTAAAAATATCAGGAAAAAATCAGCTCTTCTTCATAAGTCACAAGGAAACAAACTCATTTTAAAAAATCTATTGCAAGTCATCTTGAAAAGCCTACTTATAAGTCTACTGAGAACTAATTCCATTAATCCTTGCTATTACCCACTTAAAGAATTCTTCCCTTTTCAATTTGTATTTTGTACATAAAGTTTGTCCAACAACATTTCATGCCATGGCTTATTAAACTCTTTAAATATGCTAAACTTCCTCTTTCTTCCTGTCTATTTTTTTTCCACCAAAGCCTTCCGGATATTTGTTAGAAGTCAAAGACTGTTAACAATGAAGTAAGCGGATATGTCCACCCACATTCACAGCCTTGTGGTCAGTCCTACAGATTCATTCTTGTCATTTACTACAAGTGCTTATATCCTAAATTCCCAGTATCCAGGGCTGAGCTCCGGCACCTCTAGGCTTGGCAGTTCATAGCCCCGGCAACTCTTGGCTTGCCACATCAATTATGAAAGTAAAAACATTGCTTGAGTGTCGACACCTAATTGCTTGAGCCCCGGCACCTCATTCACTTCAAATTAAGCACTGCCTGTATTATCCCAGTCTCCTGATTAATTGGAGTGTTTGATTATAGTGGCACTCCAAATATTTTGTCAAATACAGGTTATGAAATGTGCAAAGGACGGAAATGGAAAAAGACTGGTAGATAATAAAAGGGCTAACAAGAAATTATTAAAAACTTAAAAGATCAGGGGATGGAAATTAGAACATTTGCTTACAGATTTTTTCTTCATAGATTCATAGACTTTAAGGTCAGAAGGGACCATTATGATCATATAGTCTGACCTCCTGCACAACGCAGACTACAGAATCTCACCCACCCACTCCTGTAACAAATCCCTAACCTATGTCTGAGCTATTGAAGTCCTCAACTTGAGGTTTAAAGACCTCAAGGTGCAGAGAATCCTCCAGCAAGTGACCCGTGCCCCATGCTGCAGAGGAAGGCGAAAAACCTTCAGGGCCTCTGCCAATCTGCCCTGTAGGAAAATTCCTTCCCAACCCCAAATATGGCGATCAGTTAAACCTTGAGCATGTGGGCAAGACTCACCAGCCAGCACCCAAGAAAGAATTCTCTGTAGTAACTCAGATCCCACCCCATCTAACATCCCATCACAGACCATTGAGCATATTTACCTGCCAATAATCAAAGATCAATTAATTGCCAAAATTAGGCTATACCATCATTACCATCCCCTCCATAAACTTATCAAGCTTAGACTTGAAGCCAGATATGTCTTTTGCCCCCACTACTCCCCTTGGAAGGCTGTTCCAGAACTTCACTCCTCTAACAGTTAGAAACCTTCGTCTAATTTCAAGTCTAAACTTCCTAATGTCCAGTTTATATCGTTTGTTCTTGTGTCCACATTGGTACTAAGCTTCAATAATTCTTCTCCCTCCCTGATATTTATCCCTCTGATATATTTATAAACAGAGTCAGTCTGTCTGGCCTTACATACCTCTCGGTTACCTTTTGATTTCTTATATACTGAACCAGGCTACATGATCTCACAAGAGAGATTTTCATGCAACTCTTAGAAATAGGCCCTGGATCTTGGTGACCTAATTTAGAGATGTGCGGAGCTCCCACAAATTTCACAAAGCATATAGGAGGTGCAAGTTCTCAGCAGCTTTGAAAATCAGGCCATCAAAGTTGCTCAGCCACTGGGACTAATGAACCTTGGATCAAGCCTTCAAAATGGATAAAACTGAACTGTGGCCACTAATTACACACTAAGTGCTGTCCCTTTGCTTGAATTAGTTAGAATAATTGGAAACATTTTGGCAAAGTGCATAGAAACGATCATTCCAGATAACACTGCACCTTTCCAAGTAATTTTTTTTTTAAAGATAGATTCTAAACAGATAATGGCTGAACTGGGTGTGATATTGGCCCTATTTAAATCTTGCTTCTGCCTCTGCAAATATAGCTTATTTGGTAGAATGGGAGTGTTTGTTTTACATGCTTTGCTGGTGTAGATTCCCATCCTACTATCAGTGCCTACTTTCTATCAGCTAGAATTCTTGCTAATATTCATCTGACAAACCCTTTCTATTGTCTCAGCGGAGTGAGAAAGTGTGATCATTCTCATTTGTGCCTGACATTTCTGGATATGAAAAAGAGAATGTACAAATTCAATCAGTTCTTTATGGAGATTAACTGCTTCTGTTTATAAATGAAACCAGAACATTCAGTGGGGAGTTTGTTTGCCATTATATATTTGAGAAAAGCTTTGGATGAGCATAAGGTTAACTGCATCAAATCAGAGATTCTCTCCTTCAACCCATAGTCAACATTGTACTCTAGAGCCCCTATTAAATGGAGTGTTTCTGGGATAAGAGGCCTGATTCTCCACTGCCCTGCACCTCGTTTGGTCCGATAGGGCTAGATTTTCAAAAGTACTGAGCACTCGCTATTAGTGCCTGACTTTCAAGTTAATGGGAGCTACTGAGTGCTGAGAGTTTTTTTGGAAATCTGCCTCTTATACCCGTACAACATGAGTGCAAAGCAGAGCTGGCCAGGGGAAGGAGATGGGGATGAGAATATGCCAGACCTTTTGACGGGATGTAACAGCATGCCCACGCCCCCAGGAAGACAATCTGCCAATCTGAGCATTGTCCCATATTAGGGGTTCTGTGCAGTTTGAACAGTCAAACCCTTTAGGGGCGTGTCTACACTTCAAGCTGAGGGTGTGATTCCCAGCTCATGGAGAAATACTCGCGCTGGAGCGGATTGAGCTAGTGCGCTAAAAATAACATGCACCCATGGCAGTGAGAAGGGTGGCAGGGGCTAGCTGCCCCAAGTACATGCCTGGGGTCTTGAACAGGTATGTACTCAGGGCAGCTAGCCCATCCCACAGCACACATTGCCTAGTCTGCATTCTATTTTTAGCCTGCCAGTGTGAGTACTTCTCCTTAAACTGGGAATCACCCAGCTCCAATTGTAGATTTAGCCTATGAATGAAATGTGTCTTTTAGTGCCAGGCAAAAAGAATTTTGGCACAGCCTAATTATACTGCATATTGAGCCCTTTCCCTCCCCCCAAAATTGGTGAGGACTCAGAGAAGCAACATGACTCAATGGATGGGGCACTTGAGTAGGAGTTAAGATCACTGTGTTTTACTCCTGACGCAGCCACATGACTTGTGACTTTGGACAAGTCACTTCACCGCTCCGTGCCTCAGTTTCCCCTCCCACCTTCTGTCTGTTTAGACAATAAGCTCTTTGGGGCAGGAACTGTCTCTTATTATGTGTATGTACAGTGCCTAACACAATGGGCTGAAACCTCTACATGCTTCTGTAATACAAATAATAAAATAATAGATGTGGTCATTGTGCTTCCCACTTTACTTATAGTCTTAGACTTCTATCAGTTCTGTTTCCTCTAAGATTTTATCAATGAACAACAAAATTCAAACTACTTCACCAGTCACAGCCCCAGGCTATATCACAGAATTCATCTTCTTTTGTTTCCACCCTGCCACCTCCACTCTGAAATGACACCTTCTACACCAACCTTGATTCTCCTTCTTCATGGGATACTTTTTCAGTTCCTTCCCCAAAAATCTCACTAGTGCAGTATCACCATATCTGGCAAGACCTGACAGTGGAAATGCAGCACATAATGAAAACAATAACAAGAAGATGAATTGTTAGGAAGTGCAGATGACTAAACTAACTGATCACTTGATTTTATTTATGTAACCCTGCCCTACCCATTTCCTCACTTGTATATTCTAATTTAATCTAATCTAGATTGTCAAATCTCCAGATCAGGGATCTGTCTCTCTCTGTATTATGTAAAATGGCTAGCACACTTTTGAACTCTGTACCAATTATAATAGCAAAATTATGTAGGCAAGATTGGAGGGAAAGTAAGACTACACAAATCAGCATAGAGAAGTTGTAACTATTTAAAACACAGGGTCCAATCTCGCTCCAATGACAAAATTGCCAGTGGTGCAGAATTAGGGCCACAAGATAAAGAGATAATTTCTCAGATATTTTCCATTGCCTAATATTCACCATGAATCAGGGTGCTGAATGATTTAACCTAGGGTGGGGTGTGACACCCTGTACCCCATGTTGACCACTTTTATAAAATTATGATACATTATGTACAAAGTATGTCTTGTGAGGTATCATATGAAAACGCATAATCTTCTGAGCATAATTGTCCGGTTAAAATGCATGTAACAACATAGTGTGTAAAGCTATGAGATTTTACTGTATGATATTACTGAAGTATGGTATGATTCTGGGGAACTCCTATAGACTAGTTCCTCAGAGATAAAGGACTTACCAACACCCAGCCAGGTATTAAGAAACTATCAATTACTCCAGCAGGTGAGAAGGTATAAAACAAGAAATCTACATTTCCTTACAGAGACAGTTCAAACCTCACGTACACAAGAGACTGCTTGTCGCTTGCACCCCAACAGGGGGTAATCTTCAAAGAGGGAAGAGGGGTAAAAGAATGAGAGACAATAGCCTCTACCTCACCACTCCTCCTCCCATCTCTCTGCTCATGACATCCAGGAATACCTGAAGGACACTGAACTGGGGGAGGGGTGCCTGGCTATGAAATTTACTGCAGTTTATGGTGAGACAAAACATTTTGCTTTTACTTTGCTTGTCAAGTTAGGTATTAGCTTGCATATTTAGCTTTTATTTTCTTTGCAACCCATTTTGACTTGTATGCATTATCACTTGTAATCACTTAAAATCTATCTTTCTGGAGTTAATAAACTTATTTTATTGTTTTATCTAATCCAATGTGTGTTCAGATTGAAGTGTTTGGGAAACTCCACTTGAGACAACAAGGCTGGTGCATAATCATTTTCCTATGATGAAATGACGGACTTTCTATAAGCTTATACTGTCCAGGTGGGTATGGAGCAGTACAAGACACACATTTCTGGGGAACAAGGCTGGGACTGAGAATTGACAGGTGTTACCTTGTATGTAATTCACGAGTGGCTGGGAGAGCATTCATGTATTCAGCTGGGAGTGATTTTACATGTTAGTGGCTGTGTATGAGCAGGACCAGGAGCAGTGGCAGTTCACAGCAAAGCAGTGTAAAAGGCACCCCAGACTGCAGAGTTGAGGGGACACCGCTGTTCAGCAGACCAGAGTGTATCCTGGGGAACATCACACCGCAATTCAATCCTTCCTAGTTACAAAATCATCAGTTATCTGCTTCTGATCCATTACAATGAAAGTTTGGAAAATCATCTAATTCTTCTTAACAATAGGGGCCTGATCCTCAGCTGGTGTACATTGACCTAGGCTGATCTACACCAGATGAGGATCTGGTCCTAGTTGTTGGCAGATGGTCAATAACAAAAAGTCATTTGTGAATGTCCATTCAAATAAAATTTGTAAATTCACGTTGATGGAATTCACACAACCCCTTTAATTCACTTTCGGAAAAACAGTCAGAATAGTGGACTTTTATGTGCAAGAATATGAGAGGCAAAAGAGTTGTAGATGCTTCTGCAGAATCATATTCATATGATCACAACCTAGATATTATGTGTAATTTGTCTGTACTGTGACATGCCGAGCACCCTTTGGGTGCTGTAAAATAATAAATCATAATATGTGGTTTCTTATGCAACATTAATTTGGACATGTGATCATGCTGTATCTTTTATGGTGTACAGTAAACCACCTCTAGCGTAATATAAAGTCACACATAACAAGGAAAACAAGAACTGAAAATAACACATATGTGCAATGTGGCTGAGTTCATGTTGTGGCAAAAACTTAAACTTTAAAATTTCCTAAGTTCTATTTGCTTGATATCTCATATTTCACACTGCATTAGCATTCAGAGTTCTTGTTTGGCTGATTTGGGTATTTTTGTTTGGTTTTCTTTTATTTATTTTCATTCAGTTTCCTTAATACAAACCAAAGGGGGAAAGTCACCTTTAAGAGCTTAATTAACTCTTAAATCTTAAGAGAAGGTTAATGGTACATTACAGCCAAGTTTTATGGTACCTTATATCGGTTCTCAGAGGTAAAGCATGTACAGTGAACCCAACAATCTAAGGCTTTTTAGATTTACGCTGCTTTGAAAGACAAAACACAGAGTGTTCTGCTTCTCAGGAACCAACATTTATTTTTATACATCACACTTTTGTAACTTCAGACATACTGAACCAATATTCTTCCAACTTGGCTTGTTTTCCCTGAGGGCTGTATTGAGCAATTGCCTTATAGCCTGTTCTTGGGTATGAGTATGCAAATATCAATGGCTTTCGCTGGGTTTTATATAACTGGGAGCCGAATTTGCCTTGGACAATTTGAAGTTTTTATCTTCAGCCACTTTTAAGTCACGGAAGTACAGCTGCAACAGACAGGAAAGGTGTATTCCTTTCTCCACCAAAGCACAGAATCAAAAATGGATTACACTGATTGGACTCATACTTCCCAAAAATTGATCCTTTGAGCTGTGATCAAACATAGAACATTTCAATCCAAGGAGAGAATTTTGCCTTAAATAAATATAAATAAAAAGTTATACACAACTGAAAAATGGGTGAAAGAAAAACCACCTCTCAACATTCACTAAAGTGTTTCCTGCTACAAACTCTAGGATATTATTATATGTTCTTCCCAAGAGAGGACTTTTCAGTGAATAGAAGAAAGCAGCAGATATACAAAGCATAGCTGGCTTATGCTCAACCCAGAAAATACAGAAGTGATGCTGGTAGGAAGGGACAATGCCAGTTTCCTCACCGTCTATCTTAATCTCCCCAGTGATCAAGGGTATCAGTCCCACAATAGATTGAGATGGTGCAAAGACTCCGGGTGTTGCTAGACTCCTCATTAATCCTAGAAATGGAGATTGGAAACCTTGGTGAGAAACTTTTCTACAGCCTTTGTCCTGCCAGGAGGCTTCACCCACTTCTCTCAGATGAGGCCCTAACCACAATTATTCACATTTTCACCACTTCCAGGATGGAATGCTGGTTTTTAGTTGACCACTTTACTCTACACTATCCCCCAAGACCACCATGCTCCATACATGATGCAGCTTCCAACAGATTCCAGAAAGATTCCAACAATCCCACAACGTAAACATTCTCAGGGGTGGGACACCAACTCTGGTAATCCTTTCCAGAAGAGATCTAGCTGATCCTCAGGTGAAAAACACTAGTGGAATTAGTATAAAAACAATCTGGTACCGTTAGTGTAGAACAACCTGCTCTCTTAACAAGCATTGATGCTGCTGTGAAAGGTTTAAGTTGGTTCTGCTGAACCACTGAGGAAGGTGAGTTGTTACCTCACCTAAATAAAAGTGGTCCTCTTGAAGAGGGGATGTGGGCTGAGCAGCAGCCAAGCCTGGCAAGAAGATTTGAACTTACCTTTGTATTTTCTTACAGTTGTTGTGTTTATTAATAAAGCCAAACCTCAGGAAGGGGGCAAGTTTGAACTTTTTATACTATGTATCTGCATAACAAAGATGGGAAAGATGCCTACTCAGACACACCTTTGCCCTTTCCCCCCACAATTCATGCTCTTAACCAGTGACCCCTCCCCCCCAAAAAAGCCACAACCCCTATGCCCATGTGGAACAGAGAGAGAGAGAAAACAACTTTTTTATTATGGGCTTTGGTGATCTCTAGTTTTGTGCAGCAGTGAGACAGGCATTATAGAAAAACCTTAGCTATAAAGGTAGATGGGACGAGAGAGAGAGAGAGATTAAAAGTGGTAAAAGTGAATGGTTGTAAAAGCTTTGGATAGAACAGTTTGGAAAGTTTCTGTGATTTTTTCAGGATCTATGTGAGACTTCCTCTGAAATATGCCCTGTCTACAGGACCTGTACAACCTGGGACCTGCCTAAAGAGCTGCATCCCTGGGCATGTCTGCCTTTTACACCCTGGCTTGTATATAACTACCAATTTACAATACTTCAGCTCAGAATGAAACAGTGTTATCTACTTACTCTTCAATTATAGTGACATTTTATTGTGTAGTATAAAACACATCATATGATTCATAATGAGTCAGCTGGAGAAAGGTCAGGTGAATGTTTCTATTATTGCAATAACCTTGAGTACACAAAACTTTCTCACAGATTAAATAAATAAAATGTACTCTTTAACCTTTGCCCTTTGGACCGATCAAGCAAGGATAACTTTTAAATTCCCAATCAATACTTTCTTCAAGTTAATATTTAAAGAGACGTTTGAGGTAAGTGTATGTAGGAATTTTATCTTTGCACAAGAGAACAGCTTTTCATAAGCATGTATCAGTGAAATACAGAACAAGGGAATCTTCATTAAAATACTGAGACAATGTGCCTCCATTCTGACCCAGTAGTGATAGACCTATGGCCAACACAAACCTATGGAGGGGAAGCAGGAAAATTCCTGGGTTCTCTATTCTTCACTATCGGGTGCAGAAGATGATCCAGGGCTTTAAGGACAGAGGGCTTGGTGCCAGAGGTCAGAAGGTTTGGTGATAGAAGGAAAGCTCTGCCAACCATTATGGCTGGCACTACAAGGAGCCATCCATTCCTGGCCTCCTCCAAAATCTTTGCTGGCACTGGAGAAACAGCTCTTCACCAGCTTACTGGCTGGGAGTGACCTGTTAGCATGCTTTTGGCTTGTCAGAAGAATATATGGCTATCGTGCAGAATTCAGGGGCTCAAGTGGTTTACAAAGCCAGCTGTCTAGTGAACATAATACACCTACTTTTCTAGAAGCCAGGGAGCCTCTTTTCTGTCCTCCGCACCAACTGGTGGCAAGCAAGTGTCTATGGCCATTTGCTGTTTACTCTGACGGTGTAAATTGGAATACCTGCAGCTTTGGAAATGCTGTTTTAATGTGTTCACTTCCTCCCCTCTTCTTGGCATCGATATCTGCGGGCATCTAGTGAGAATTCTTCCCTAAAGCCCTTGGTTTTTAAAACATGATCTCCTTTTTTGCACTTGAAAATAATTATTACCTGCCCAAGTAAGGACATGTAGAGTTCTCCCTAACTGACTGTGCCCACAAAGACAGTAGTAAGACCCCTGCCTGTCCTCATTTGCACCCCACCAATAACTGGAATCAAAATTTCAAGATCAAAGGCTGAAATAACTTTAAAAATCAGGGCCTTGATATTTAAATATGATCAATTGCATTATCATTGTTTCCTTGTTAAATTACAGAAAAAAGACTAAGACCCAGCATAGCTTTTCCCAAAATTCAAATAAAATAATATAAATAACCACAATAAAACAAGTTAAGAATCCTTCATGTGATGATCATAAAAACTGAAACTCCTGATAAGCAAAGAGCTGATTTTTTGGAGGTCTTGTGCTCTAGCCTTTGGGAGGTAAAATTTCCCCTTTACACAAGATTAAATACAGAAATCATCAGTTACTTTAGTAGCCCTATGAAAACAAGTAAATGTGTCTATCCAAGGGCTGACTAATCTAACCATAAATCATTGTAAAGATTTTGGGAAAGACTGGAGTGAGGGGAAACAGAATGGCCATTATATGGCTTCACTGACAATGGATCTCTACCTATTTATCTCTAAAAAATGGCCTAAATGCAAATAAGAGTGAACTGAAAAGCTTGACACAGGCTCTGAGAGATTCCCCCAGTTTGCCTCCACAGGCTCATGAACTTTGCCTGTTTGATGTTGGAGCACTATGTACTCCTAGTCTAAAATGTGTAAAAGTCACTTTGCTGAAGTCAGTTTCAGGAACTGACACTAGAATAACTGCCTGTAGTTTAAACAGCCAGTTCTCCGCCCATGAGTGGCCATTTGGGATGTGGCTGATGAATTGTATTTTTATACACATACCATATTTGTCTTTAGTGTCATTTATTATTTATTTAACATTGTGGGTTTACACAGCACTTTATAATAGGTAAAATATGCGGAACTAAGAGCAGAGACCTGCCCTGGAGTCTGCACCTGCAATGTGCTGAGTTCCTCGAGTAGTGTAGAGTTCGCTCAACTTCCACCATAACCCATGCTGAGCACTTGGCAGGATCAGGCTCCTGGAGGAGAATAGGTCTCAATACAAACTTTACTCTCAGCTTAATCATGTGGCTTTGGGACACTCCCAGGAAGATTTAGGTTGCAACTGAAAACAGTGTCTTGGCAGCTTGGAGCAGACATAGTTCAGTTCCCACAGACCTACTGCAGTTCAAAGGGGAACGATACTCAGGCTTTTTGAAATGAGAAGAGATAAGTACCTGTCAGCATGAATAAATTCTAAATGGACTAAATAGAATCTTGCATTCATGGTGTTTTCAAATTTCATCCTTTCTTAATATGAACAATGAAAAACACCATAAACCGATTGGCTTGCATTTTCCGTGATAAAGTGCTCAACCTACTGCAGACCAACTTAGGTTTTCTATTACAAAAAATACTTCTATGTCAGGTTGGCTAGTCCAAAAGTGCATTCAGCTGAACTGACTGGTCCCTCATGAACTGTTAGCCTCTTCCTCACCCTGGTAGGTCTTAGTAGTAGCATGGGCTCAAACCAGAAGTCTGACTACCCCCAAGCCGTGACAGAGTTTGTATCCAGAGCATGTGTGGATGATTTGTTATCATTGTTTTCTACTAATTTGTATACAATCCCATTATTCTGTATTCTCTTCAGCATGACCTGATGTGAAGTTCCCTTCCCAGAGAGGTAACTATCCTATAAAGCAGCAGTTCTCAACCAGGGGTCAGGGCACCCTGGGGGACTGTGAGTAGGTTTCAGGGGCTCCACGAAAATAAAGCAGAGAACAGGGCTAGTGTCAGACTCACTGGGGCCCAGGGCAGAAAGCAGAATCCCAAATCCAGCTGCTCGGGGCTGAAGCCGAAGCCCAAGCCCCTCCTCCTGAAGCTGAAGCTCGAGCTATTTAGCTTTAGCTGGGCAGTTGCTTAGTTTGCTACCCCCTAACACCGGCCCTGGCTTTCAATCTACTGAAAAACAGTCATTGTAGCGCGGGTAGGCTGTGGAATTTGTATAGCGTGTTGGGGAGGGCCCCAGAAGGGAAAAGGTTGAGAACCCCTGCCATAAGGTATCCTTATTGAGTTAAACTACATCAGTGTTGTGGGGATGAGTGTGCCTGGAAAAACCCTGAGTCTGGAAAAACCCTCCTGGTGAAGATTATTATGTATCTTTATTTGGAAACAGCTCTCAGTGCATGATCTCAATATATTCTTAAAATATGGCTGGGGAGGAGAGAAAGACCATTGGATCCAGGCCCAGTAATCTAAGCATGCCTAGGGGGAGGCAGTGGAAGAAGGAGAAAAACAAGGGCCTGATTCTCGACTGCCTTTCACATCTGTGTGGTCATGTGCACCTGGGCAAAGTGGGTATAAAAGCATTTGGTAGGATTTCACACCCACTTTGCACAGTGGTGCGTAGGCAGTGAAAAATCCGATTCAAAAGCAGAGGGGGAAGATTAAGGTGTGCATGAAGGGAAGGAACGCAGCAGTTGCATGTCTGTCCTCAGGAGGAGTCTAGGAAGACGAGTCTGCTTAGAAAACTTTACTTTGCCATTTTGATGTGTGTCTTTGTCCTTTTATTGGCTATTTTCCTGAGGTTTTCTGAATGGCACAGAGAACCAAAAGAGCTCATATACTGGAAAGGAATGCAACATGAGCCAACAACATGCTTCCCTTCTGGCACAGCGGAGTGGAATTTTTTTTTTCCCCCTTGATTCCGGAACTATACAAATAATGATAAACTCATAAAATAATACTTTCCATAACATCTTCCATGCAAGGAGCTCAAAGCACTTTGCAAACATTAAACAAACCTCACTACACCAAACGAGGTAAATAAGAATTACTATCTCATTTCACAGATGGAAAACTGAGGTACCGGGAGAATTTCAAGGTCACACTGGAAATCTGTGACATAGCTGGGAATAAAACACAAGTCTCCTGAGTCCAAGCCATGTGACCTGACCACAAGAGCATCTTTCCTTCTGTTAATAAAAGGTGCATCATATGCACAGCTGTGCTTCGCAAACAGGAAAATTCTACTGTCTACACTCATGGGAATAAGCATTTTTCGCTCTGCTCTGTTCTTTCAGACAGGGTGTTTGGAAAGTGTTTAAAAAAAACGGCCTGGCATCCATTTTTTTCATCCTTCTGTTTAAAGCAAAAGGGTATCTAATCATTTTGCAGTGATACTGAACCATCCGGTGCATCACACTGTAAGAAGGGCCAGTTAGAACAACACTAACTTGGAGTGAGGACCAGAACATTAAAAGTGTCATTTAATGGATGGCCAACAGGGGGAGAGGCAGCCCAATTAGTGAACTTCCAAAGAAAGAGTAGAAAGCTAAAATAATTTAAATGCAGCAGTTAAATCCTTGGGAGCTGGCGGTGAACAAGCAGTGCAGGATTGGGCTTATTAACCCATTAGCCAATTCTGCTTTGAACTGCAGTTCTTACATGAGAACTGTAACACTTTTAAAGCCTAGTACATTTCAAAGCCCAAATTCAGGCCTTTCTAACTTAAAAGGAATGTGCCCACCACCTTCACCTACTCCCAGTATCCCTGTATGATTTTTCACAGTACCATACTGGGGGGGGGGAGAGGAAACACAAAATGCACAAAAGCTCACATTCCATTGTTCACAGATTAGCTGGGGCATTGGGAGACCTTAGCATGTTTTAATGCCCTCCCTACGCATTCCCAATTCCCTGCTCGCTCTCAGCCTAATTGTGTTAGAATAAAGGGACACATATGAGAGATGAAGGAAATTGAGTATAATTTTCAAAAGTATCTAAGTGATTTAGGAGCCTAAATCCCATTGACTTTCAATTAGACTTAGGCTCCTAAGTTTGTAAGTGATTTTTGAAAAATAAGATTTAGAGGCAGATTTTCAAAAGGTATTTAGATAGGGACCTATGGGGCTTTAAGAAGCAACTAGACATCTAACTCCCATTGATTTCAGTGGAAGTTAGATGACTAAACTGCCTAGGTGCTTTTGAAAGTCTCACTAGGCACCTATCTAAATACCTTTGAAAATCTGGGCCTGGGCTTCTAAGTCTTTTGAAAAATGTATTCATTCATATTATTAACCTTCAGAGAAGACCCTTACAGGTAACCTGCTTATTTAAATTGATTATTATTGTAAAATTGATCTTAAAATTTATTTGAGGTTGTTGGACAGAACAGAAAAATGGGGCATAGGTTTAAGTTAAGAGGAAGTGTAATAATCCAGGAGGTATTATTTCCTGGCAAGTGTGGTGAATGGGGAGAATGATCTTTCAGTGAAGGAGGTGTTATGTGTCTGCAAAAACTGAGTTTCTGGATGCAATTTTTCAAATTAAAGGATTATTAGATATTTTGGTTGTAGGAATTAGCTGATTCCTATTATGAAGTGCCAAGAGAGGTATAAGATTTTGCATTTCACCTGAGAATCTCAAATAACTTTCTAAACATTAATGAATTCTGCTTCCCAAGACTCCTACAAGTCAGGGAACAAATAGGTTTAGCGACTTGCCCAAAGTCAGAGAGGAAACCTGTGGTTAAGCAAAGAACAGAATCCAATTATTACCCTTGGACCCAGCCTCTACAGCAGTGGTTCTCAACCAGGGGTACGCGTACCCCTGGGCGTACACAGCGGTGTTCCAGGGGGTACATCAACTCATCTAGATATTTGTCTAGTTTCACAACAGGGCTACATAAAAAGCACTAGCAAAATCAGTACAAACTAAAATATAACACAGACAATGACTTGTTCATACTGCTCTCTATACTGTACATTGAAATGTAAGTGCCAGATTTATATTCCAATTGATTTATTTTATAATTATATGGTAAAAATGAGAAAGTCGGCAATTTTTCAGGAATAGTGTGGCTGTGACACTTTTGTATTTTTATTTCTGTTTTTGTAAGCAAGTAGTTTGGAAGTGAGATGAAACTTGGGGTACACAAGACAAATCAAACTCCTGAAAAGGGTACAGTGGTCTGGGGAGGTTGAGAGCCACTGCTCTACAGAATATGTTAGGGACTATTTATATAAAGAATATATGTCTGGGCACAACTTGTGGACACAACCTGCTTATTCTACGTAGCCTTGGTCATGGATTTTCTGAGTCATTGGACAGACACTGATACAGGGGGTTATAGCGGTACTGGAGAATGGCATCCTAAACCCAATCCCTGAACTGCTGATGAATGGAGGTTAGTGTTATAAATATAAGAACATTCATGGACAGTGGACAAGCCTAATAGATTTTGGCATTCCAGTTCAGTTTGGACATGGACCCCCAAGTCTGCATGATTCTCCAAAGACTGTCTAAACTATATGAAACCCTTAAATTTACAAATTCACAGATTATAAAGCTTGAAAGGACAATTGTGATCATCTAGTCTGATCTCTTGTACAACATAGGCCATAGGACTTCCCCAAGCATATCTTTTAGAAAAACATCTAATCTGTGACCGGTTGGATCACAGAAACCCCCTTGGGAACTGCCACCTGATGTGCCATCTGATGTGTTGAGACTACCTCTAAGCCCGTTTTCCCTGTCTGGCTTGGGACTTCAGTGCCTTGCCTGGTTTGAGCCAGACACGCTTGCCTGCTACAAACACAGACCTAGGTCTGAACCACATCCCCCAAAAGCTGCAGGCTTAACTGAAAACAGCTTAAGAAGTTTCATAGTGGTAGCTGTGTTAGTCTGTATCAGCAAAAAGAATGAGGAGTCCTTGTGGCACCTTAGAGACTAATAAATTTATTTGGGCATAAGCTTTTGTGGGCTAAACCGCACTTCATCGGATGCATGCAGTGGAAAATACATGTCCTCTGTGTACATATATCTTCCTACTGTATTTTCCACTGCATGCATCCGATGAAGTGCGTTTTAGCCCACAAAAGCTTATGCNATAGATTTTGGCATTCCAGTTCAGTTTGGACATTGACCCCCCGAGTCTGCATGATTCTCAAAAGACTGCCTGAACTATATGAAACCCTGAAATTTACAAATTCACAGATTATAAAACTTGAAAGGACAATTGTGATAATCTAGTCTGATCTCTTGTACAACATAGGCCATAGGACTTCCCCAAACATATCTTTTAGAAAAACATCCAATCTGTGACCGGTTGGATCACAGAAACCCCCTTGGGAACTGCCACCTGATGTGTTGAGACTACCTCTAAACCCGTTTTCCCTGGCTGGCTTGGGACTTCAGTGCCTTGCCTGGTTTGAGTCAGACACGCTTGCCTGCTACAAACACAGACCTAGGTCTGAACCACGTCCCCCAAAAGCTGCAGGCTTAACTGAAAACAGCTTAAGAAGTTTCATAGTGGTAGCTGTGTTAGTCTGTATCAGCAAAAAGAATGAGGAGTCCTTGTGGCACCTTAGAGACTAATAAATTTATTTGGGCATAAGCTTTCGTGGGCTAAAACCCACTTCATTGGATGCATGCAGTGGAAAATACATGTCCTCTGTGTATATATATCTTCCTACTGTATTTTCTACTGCATGCATCCGATGAAGTGCGTTTTAGCCCACAAAAGCTTATGCCCAAGTAAATGTGTTAGTCTCTAAGGTGCCACAAGGACTCCTCATTCTTTTAGCTTAAGAAGTGTTCCTGCCTCCAACACTAGGGTATCCAACTCCCAATGGGGTCCAAACCCCAAATAAATCTGTTTTACCCTGTATAAAGCATATACAGGATAAACTCATGAATTGTTTGCCCTCTATAACACTGATAGAGAAAGATGCACAGCTGTTTGCCCCTCTCCCCCAGGTATTAATACATACTCTGGGTTAATTAATAAGTAAAAAGTGATTTTATTAAATACAAAAAGTAGGATTTAAGTAGTTCCAAGTAATAACAGACAGAACAAAGTGAATTACCAAGCAAAATAAAATAAAACACGCAAGTCTAAGCCTAATACAGTAAGAAAGTGATTACAGATGAAATCTCACCCTCAGAGATGTTCCAGTAAGCTTCTTTTACAGACTAGAAGGAGACTAGTCTGTAAAAGGAAGCTTACTGGAACACCTCTGAGGGTGAGGTTTTATCTGTATTCAGTTTTCTTACTGTATTAGGCATAGACTTGCGTGTTCTATTTTATTTTGCTTGGTAATTCACTTTGTTCTATCTGT
>NC_048303.1:108061137-108141995 GCF_013100865.1 Trachemys scripta elegans | reverse complement strand
TTTTTTTTTTACAGTGAGGGCAATTAACAATTGAAACAATTTACCATTGTGATGGATTGTCCATTGCCCTCACTGTAAAAAAAAAAGAGCCTGTTTCCAGTTTGAATTTGTCTAGCTTCAGCTTAGAGCCATTGGATTTTGTTATACTTTTGTCTATTAGACAGAGGAGCCCTGAAATTTCTGTTCCCCATGTGGGTACTTATAGATTATAATTATAATTTATAAGTACCCACATGGGGAACAGAAGGCTATGTTTTAGTCACTGGTATTTTTAGTAAAAGTCATGGACCGGTCATGGTCAGTAAACAAAAACTCAGGGCCTGTGACCGGTCCATGACTTTTACTACATACCTCTAACTAAAACTTCAGTGGGGGGCAGCACATGTTCTGGGAGGTGCCACAGGTGCTGGGAGATGTAGCCCAGGACCCCTGTTGGTGCTGGGGGGAGAGGGTTGGTGGGGCTGGCAGGGGCTCCCTACCTGGCTCAGCATGTTCCTGCAGCTCCTAGGCGGTGGAGAGGCCAGGGGGCTCTGCGCATTGCTTCCGCCACAAGCGCCAGCTGTGCAGCTCCCATTGGGCAGGAACTGTAGCCAATGGGAGCTGTGGGGGAGGGACCTGTGGGTGCAGGCAGCCTGCAGAGCCCCCTGGCCCCTCCACCTAGGAGGAGCTGCAGGGCCATGCCAGTGGGAGCCAGGGAGCTCCCCACCCGGAAGTAAGAACTCCCTATGCCCTCCCCCCAACCCCCAGCCCTGAGCCCCCTCCCACACACCCAAACTGCTGCTGTTGGCCGAGCAGCCCCTGAGCCAGCACCAGCTACTGCAGAAGTGACTGAGGTCACAAACAAACAGTCACAGAATCTGTGACTTCCGTGACCTCCATGACAAACTCGCAGCCTTAATTATAATAAAGTCACTCCTTCATCTTCTCTTTGTTAAATTCAATAGATAGACTCCAGGAACTCAATCACTATAAACCATGTTTTCTAATCCTTTAATCATTCTCATGGCTTTTCTCTGAACCCTCTCCAATTTTTTAACATCTTTCTTGAAGTGTGGACAGAATATCACGTTTGTCTGACAGGATCTATTTTCCATAAACCCATGTTGGTTGGTATTACATTTCCTCCTGTAATTGCTTATTAATCGAGTCCCATATCAGCCATTCTCTTGTTTTGCCCAGGGTTAGGGTTCGGATGTTTTGGCCAGGATCGATGTCAGGCTGACATGCTTATAATTACCCAGGTCATCCCTTTTATCCTTTTTAAATATTGGCACAACATGAGCTTTCCTCTAATCTTCTAGAATTTCCCCAGTGTTCCAAGAGTCATTGAAAATCAACTTTAACCATCCAGCAAGTTACTCAGCCAGGATCTGTACATCTCCCAATAAGCTCTCCCATTAGATTTACAGAACCTCTGCTCCTGATCAGAGCTAGAAATGCCACAAGAGCAATCTTTCTAGTGGTATTTCAGCAGGTGTGGTCCTGTCTTGAACCCGCAAGTACAAACCACAAGAGACTTTTCAATGTTGAAACATTTAAGACCTCCAAAAAGATTCTATTCTGAAAATGGGGCATAGATTCTCAGAATGTGGAAGAAGTGTGGAACTGATGTTCCAGCAGACTGCAATCCTTCATATGGGTGTGCTCACAAAGATTTTAACTCTGTATGGAGACACTTTGACTTCAAAAGGAACAAACTCTGCATGGGATACAGGTCTGTACTGGTGCATCTATTTACAGAAATAGGGCCTTTTTTGTACATCTGGCAACTGCCTGTCTTTTGTTTTAAATAGCTGGGTTTCCGTTTCAGACCAGGTAGTTTTCTTTGCTATGTGTGTTGTTTCTGATTCCTTCGCCTAGAGACAGTTTTCTGTTGGGCACAAGTAGGTAATTAATAAATATGTTTTTAAAAGGAAAGAAAAGTTGTAGCTTTGCTGGGAAATCAGTCTGAACAATTCAACAAGAGATGCAGGAAACTTATTGAAAGTGACCTCACAGATCAATTCAAGATAGTGTATTGAAATAGAAACTGTTTCTCAGATCTATATCTGCTTATTCATTATCTCACCTAGTGGTTTTTAATAAGAACTCACTCCCAGATGTTAATGGATGATGAAGGTACATTGGTGGAGTAGTATGGTGAACCTTAGCACAGGCAGAAATGGTGTGTGGCAGAAGAATTCATTCCCCAGTGATGTCAATCACGCCCTATTCCCAAAAAACTAACATTCAATAAAGAAAAATATTTAAACGAAAACCAATTGGAGAGCGAGGTGCCTTCGGCTCACAGCCTGGGCTCATTGCGGAGAAGGATGGCTCTAGTATTCTGGTCTAAGTGGGATCAAATAAAAGGAAATGAAGAGCACAGCTCCCCCTCCCCTATGCCACCACTGCAAGCTTGGTTCATTGAGCGCAGGAGAGTTCCCCATCCTCTTTGAAATGGGAGGTAGGGAGCTCTCAGTGTACCACCCAAGCTACTTTAAGCAATGGTGCCCCCTGGATCCACATGTGGACCTCCCTTCTCTAACAGAAGGTGGACTCAGCCACTTTCTCAGGACTATTCCACAGCCATCTCCACACAGTCAGCTGAGGCCTCTTCATTCAGCCACCCCAGGCCCTGGGCATGACATGGTGATGAGTATCATCCCTCACCCAGCTCCAAGGACCTAACCCAGAAAAAGTCATAAAGACCCAAGTAATATTTCATTTTCCACATAGACCTCACCCCTCAGCTCCAGGGTCTCTGAGGTGTGCTGTTAGCTTGGAATAAGGTACTTATTTTAAGTAGCAAAGGTGACAGAACTCAGCCTTACAGATTGTTAAGTATCTGAGGCAGCTGCTGGTGGTTACTTCACTGCATATCAGAGCCATTCACTTGAAATACTTTCAGTATCTGAGAAGCATTGATGGAATTTAGCATGACTGTGTTGGGTTTTTGGTTGTTTTTTTTTTTTTTTTTTTAAAGTCTACTCTTATTTAATTGTAAAAGATTAGGAGAGGCGGTTGAACCTGTTTTTCATTATTCACATTGTACATGTTACATGAAGTTATCCTACACAGTGAAGAGAGAATAAAATATGTTGCACAACAGTAATGACAATGAGATGTTTTCCACCCATTAACATTCACATGTCCTTTGGGAATTGAACTCTTAATACTATTAACACTTTCATGAAATACGTATCCGTTCTTCTTTCACCACAGTTTACTACTATTGTCATCCCACAATGAAATCTCCTCCTGGATATTCTCAGGGAAGGCAAAATGCACATCCCTGACATAAGGGCAAACTCCCAGCCAAATTTCATGCCCTTGCTTCAAATCACGGAGGCCCTAGAGCTTCTCAAATAAATGATTCTAAGAACTCTTTTTAACATGGGCAAAAAAAACCCACCTTATTTTTCCCTACTCTTGTTTTCTGAAAAGACTGAACTATTTTAGTTGAAACTTCCCCAAAAAAGTTAACCCTTAGGGTACGTCTATATTACCCACCGGATCGGCGGGTAGTTAGCCATCGATTCAGGGATCGATTTATCGTGTCTAGACGAGACGTGATAAATCGATCCCCGATACATCGAACATGTACTCCACCTCAGCAGGAGGAGTAAGTGGAATCAACGGGTGAGCCGCGGTGGTCGACTCGCTGCCGTGAGGATGGCCAAGTAAGTCGACCTAAGATACTGTGACTTCAGCTATGCGAATAGCGTAGCTGAAGTTGCATATCTTAGTTCAAACCCCCCTGCTAGTGTAGCCCAGGCCTTAGACAAGCCCTTAGCTTGGAAAATTCAGCCCAAGTAGTTAAAATTTGGCAGTTATAAGCAACTGAAAACAAGGTCTTATAATAGGAAATGTCAGAAAATATTAACCATAGTCAGTACTACCAGCTCTATATCATCTCTGGCTATAGATTAGATGATGACATTGAAATTTGGTTAAAGATGAAGAGTTGCTGTACATCACTTTCTCTTCTGGCTACAGATGCCCTGCTTAGCCCATTGAATGTGGCCGATGCTAGACATCTTGGAATTGTTCTGCATTAACATGGTGTTGGATATCTGACCAACTGAGGTCAATTTTATCATTCTTATTTATTCAACAGGTTCCTGTGGGAGAAATAGATCTGTCTTATGAAGTCATTTTTGAAAGGCTTTCAAAAGGTCTCTTATTTAGTCTAGAAATGATAAAGATCTTTGCTTATTGTATTTATCTGATGATAGGATGCTCTAAAATACAAGACAGGACATCAATTGAAAATGTTAGGCAACCGCCTATGACTTGGCACATGTTCTATTAAATATATGATGAAAACCAAACTATTCGCAGGAGTACAAGTGCATATATACCTTTAATAGTAGATAGATCAGTAAAACCAGCACACACATCACCCCAAAACAATCAGCTGTGCTTTAAACCACCTACAGGTTGTCTGGAAGTTAGCATAGTTGAAAATTCCTGTGGTTTTCTTATTTCTTTTGTGTTGTCTCACTTAGAAATTTTAGATGCTTTATTTTCTTTTTTGGAATACAATGTTCTTTATACATGATCGATGGTTTGCTGTTCCAATCAACTGAACAGGAAACAAAATATTGGTGGGGTGGGTTTTGTTCGGTGGCTGTGTTTTTTGGGGGCGGAGGGATTAGAATGCCTTATAACATTCGTAGAATTTTTTTCCTGGTAACCACAATGTTTTACTTGGCAATACTGAAGTATGAAAAGGATGCTTAGGACGTGACTATTTATCAGTTGGGAAGTTAATGAATCTGATTAAAGATATTTAGAAGATGACTTAGATTTTAAATGCAAGTGACTCCCATTAAAACGATTTCCAAGAGGTTCATAAGGTGAACAAAACTGATTAAGTACTACTATGAATATAGTGCAAAGTTTTAATTAACCGACACTAGCTTAATTTTGGTTGTTCACTTGTAACAATATCTATTCTAGAATTATTCATATCTACATCTTTATTTGGAAAGAAGTTTGTCTTTTATAATAAAAACTTTTCTGAGATGTGGCTATCCAGCAGAGTTCTCTCTGTCTATGTAGGTACTGCTGCAGCCCCTATCACTTTTAGCATCAGAGTGCCTCACAAACATCATTAATGTATCTTTTTAACACCCTTTTAAGATGGAGGTAATAACACTTCCCTATTTTACAGATGGGGAAACTGAGGAACAAGAAGATTAAGTGACTTGTCCAAGGTTACAAAGGAAGTGTGTTGCAGAGCCAAGAACTTGAACCAGATCACCTATACCCCAGTCCAGAGCTTTCATCACAAGATAATCATTCCTTTCCGATACAAGTTGGAAAGAAAAACCACTCCAGAAAGCAAGTGGACTTTTCAAATAAATTGTATATTGCGTGCCTAAGGAAAAATCTTCATGTACCTGGTCTTTTAAGTTCATTGGTAGGTGTGCAAGCTGTACGTTTATAAACTCTTTTCATACTTCTCAGAGGCATTAGGACATGGTGGACAGAACTCAGACCTGGTAGCTAAGAAGTCCTTAGTTCTAATTCAGCTCTGTCACTGATTCACTGCATAGCCTTGGACAAGTCACTGAAAGTGCAGTTATAGTTAGAAAATGGTACCTTTTTACACAAATGATCACAGGGTCTGATCCAAAACCGACTGAAGTAACTTTCCATTGACTTCAATGTGCTTTGGAACATGCCCTTATGCCCCAGTCCTACAAACATTTATTCATGTGCTTAACTTTATTCACAGTGGGCCTGATCCTGTTTCCATTGACATTAATGACAAAACTTTCATTGACTTCAGTGTGGTAAAATCAGACTCTTATTAGTCCCATGAAATTCATGGTGCGTAGTTAAGCACACACATAAGTCTTTGCAGGATTGGAGGATTAGTGCATACTCAGAGTTATATCACATTACTTCAGTAACATATATAATCTTTATTCTGCAGAGTAAAGTCAGCTAAAAGAGAGAGCTGGATTTCATTCCTCCTTGTGCATCAGTTGCTTACTAAGTTCCAATCAGTTACACCTATGCTAACCCAGTGACTCCTGCAGGCACAAACACTACAGAGCATATCATTTGTAGATAATCAGGCTACAAAGCTGTGAGTGAGGACAGAATTTGGCTTGTAGTACATTTATGACAGATAAAGATACACAAGGAAGAAAAAAAATCCAGCTTTCAGATTCCTCAGCAGGGTTTGCAGGGCTGGCAGTTAGAGAAAAAAAAATGTCTTGTAAACTGAGCCCATTTGATAAGGAAACGATTCAAACAATAAATATAGGGCCCCATCTAAAAAGTCAGAATAATAAATGGTAATTTCACCTTTCAGTAAAATGGTGATGATAATGTGTTTTTACCTCACAGGGACATTGTGAGAATTAACTGATGTCTGTACAGCACTTTGAAAATGTTAAGGGCTAAGTATTATTGGTATTTCTTTCAGCATCTACTCATATTTTCAGAGTGAGACTCATGGCGGTGATTTTTCCATCTTAATAATGAAAAAGGAGACACACAACTAAAGCTGTGCCAAACTTCAGGAAACCTGAGACTTAACCTAGGTCACTTCTGGTTTTGCAAAACTTGATGATTTCATCTTCAAACCAGGCACAACTGAACAATTTCAACCTAGTTTCATTCTAAGTTTTTTTGGCTTTGAACAAACCAAAACTCATGCATATAAAACAAAAATCAGAAAACGCCTACAAACTGAAACTACGAAGTTCAGCACAGTTCTACCAACAGCCATAAACAAACTTGTGAACATGCAACCTCATTTTATGCTTTTATTTCCTTTGGAAAATGAAAAATATTGCTATCCTAAATCCTGATTTGATTCTACAATAGACTGATAAAATGGTACAGTCCAAATGTCCATGCTAACTTAGTACCTGTCCAAACTTTTATTTGCAAGATTGGATTCACTGTTATTGCAGGAAAACTGATTTGCAGTTTAACCTGAAAACTGCACAAGTTGTTGGTGATCTGAGACAGGAAATAAAAAAGAGGAAATTTATGTACAGTATTTACCATTGCCAAAGTTGATAAACTTATGAGATAGTTCTGCAGTTTTCAGCTCAGTGACCATATTTATTACTTTACTAGGTCCTCATGAAAACGCTAGTCTGAACTGCATGAGGAATGATTGACAATACACCAGAACCATGCTAATTCACATTAACTAATCTGCACACCTAATTCATAGCCAAAAAAAAAAAAAGGGAGAAAAAAAATTTGTCTCTTCACAGAAGTTTTACTAGCAGAAGATCTTGCTACAGCGGATGTCATTATTTTTAACAGTATACTGTATATTTACTAGAATATTATCAGAAATCATTTAATTGATTAGAGTAATTCCTTTTTATAACATAATAACATATTGTACAATAGTTAAACTCCAAGACTAAAAGCCAATGAATTTTAATCCCAGATACAGTTATTACAGCTTAAAAAGAGAACTATAGTTCAGTGGGTATTTGTCTTTATTGCTATAGTCAGACTGTCTATTATAAATTCCTCTGCTCTGAATAGCTAATATCCTCAGAACTTCCATTCATACGTCCACCATAAACATGACCAGTTCGGTTTCTGATCCTCTCTACACACTGTCACCCCACTTAATTCTAGTCCTTCCAGTAGCAACCTCACAAATTTTTGTTCCCTTGGAGGAAGGTTATTCTCCTCTGCCCCTCCTATTAAGAGAGAATTTTTTATTTATTTCAGCTGTATTTGATATCACGAATTAGGTGGAGTGACAGGGGGGAAGTTTATCAGAAATTGAGGTGACTATTTCTTGCAAGCATATTATCTTCTAGATGCAGTAGTCATCTAGTAGGGCAAGGTCTGAATAATCAGCATGCAGTTATTGAGACAAACCAAACAGTGATTATGCAACTCCCTGTATTCTGATTGTCTAGTGACCCTGGGCCAGTCAGAGTACAGAGATCTGGATTCTGTACAGTTTATTAAAAATTACCTGCAGTCCTGTAAATCCCCTCAGTCAGAATTTAGGGAAGTGCATTAAGTGAGAAACAAATGCACAGCTATCAATCAGCAATTGTACAGTATCCTCGCGCTTCTACAGGCCGCGACAATTCACCACCAATGAAATTAAAACTAAGATGCAATTGCCAAAATAAGGCTAGATCATGACATTATGATCTAGCCCCAGGCAAGGGGCAGCGAAGCAGCCTGCCAACAATATTGTGACTCACTCCTCCAGTATTCAATACTCCAATATCCAATGCTCAGATACGGAGGTCACACTCCCCCTCCCCTGGCTGCAGTGTGTGTACACTGAAACGGGTCCTGCAACCTGCCGCAGCCCATGTGCCCTGGTATGCTGTCATGGCGACACTGCCAGGCACTTTGCCATGGCTCTGCCCCCTCCTTCCTACTGGTGCATGGGATGGGTGTAGTGGCTCTGTGGAGCCTGCTACCCTCTCTGGAAGCAGTGGTACACAAAGAGCAGAGAGCAGGCAGGGCCGAGCTGATGCTATAGTTTGTACCAGGGTCTGCCCTGCTCCAGCAGTCTGAAAGCTAAACGCTGCTAGACATCTGCACAGGGCTGAATTTCCTCCTCAGAGACAGTACTCTGAAAAGTACTGGATTGTGGATTCTGAGGGTTTCATATTTATTGTGGCTCACTGATTCCACATAGTGCACATCGTTTACAAGTAAAAAGGCACTGTTTCTCTGCCAACCCTACAATCTCAGCCCAGGATCTGAAAATCAAAGCGTGTTCTTTCCAGCTTGTACATCCGCACCAGTAAATGAAGCCTCTGCAAACCAAATGCTGCCTCTAGTTACACACTGTCCAACCACGTTGTCCTTAGATTGTGCCTCAGTTACAACTGTGCAACTCTGTTCACTTCAGTGGGAGAGGGAGAGGCACGGGCAGAACCGAGGACATCATTTGAAGACAATAGGGTTGTACAAATATGGAAGGGAGAGGAACACAAAGAATAAAACAGGGAGGGGGTTTCAGTGGCCATTTTGGCATTTACAGTCTTAACAACATCCCTTTAAAAGAATCCATACAGGTTTTTTTTGCTAACAGTTTTGTTATAATTAAGTATTTCTATGGTAGTGGATATGTAGCATTTTACAGGACATTCTAGAATGTTTCACCAAACAGGTCCATGTCACTCATTTCCCTAATCTTCTCAGATCTTATAGCAATGACCTGGACATTGCCTTGCCCCCAAGATTAAGTAATTTACAATTACAATTTACAAGAGCTGTCTGAAGGATAAAACAACTAACAGTCCTGCATTCTGAGTGCAGCATAAGGGGCCAAGAGGTGAGGGGGCCACCGACCATGGAAGGCCTATTTCAGGCCAAAGAGTGAATAGCTTGCCAACTAAAGCTCACAATCTCTGCAGTTTTTTAGACCATCTTCACACATACTACCTCATGCACAGCTCTGCCCTGGACTGAGAAGGCCAAATTTACAGAAATAGAAACTCAAGGTCCACACACAGAAATTCACATGTGATTTTCCACCTTTTTTTGTATATGCAGTTCCACCACTGCACACATATGTACCCAATTTGTGCACAGAAGTGTAAGCCTGTAATTGGGCAGGAATTTTTGCATGTAGCCCTCAGGCCACTTTCTTGGAAAGTTTGGCCCAGAGTGCTCTAGGAAATGGGTCTGGTTACTCCCAGGAAGACAAGTTAGCAGTAATACCTATGCTACTAGAGACTTGGAACTTTAAACATAGGTAGAATTTTAAAACAACTGGTCCCACACTAGTGTCAGCTGTGACATTCATGGAACTCTGGACCGGAGTAAGATAAGAAAAAATTGGCTCAGAAATTTTAGCTGTGTTAACTGAGGGTGGGATTTTGAAATTCATGCAGCACCTGGTCTAACTTTTCTCCTATTGAAGTCAATAGGAATTTTTTCCATTGACTTCAATGGGAGCAGAATTAGGCCATTGCAGAATGCTTTAAAAACACACACATGCACACACACACTAATTCTTTGTTGTGTGCTTATTGCAGTTGTTGAAAGCATTTACAACACTTAGGGTATTTCAAGTATCAAATTATATCTGCCTTCTAGCACAATCACTATCTAAGTTCTGGGATATCCAGTCTCTCTTACCATGAAAGGAGACAAATTATCTAATAGCACTTCATGAAGGGAAATACCTATGATTAGACACTACATATTAGAACAAGTTTGGTTTGCCACAGTTTGGTTTAATCTTTTCTTTGGTTTGGTTCATGTGGATTCCTACCTCTTGATTCCACTCAGTGTCTCGGGTTCAAACAAATCTTTTCACAGGGCTTTTCTCTCGCATGGTACAAAGCAGGAAGGAGGACGCTCCCTTTGGAATGGAGCAAAATGTCAAATCTTCTCCCTACTTCAACACACCCACAAATTTAAGAAAAATTCACTCTCTTGCACAGTGCGCTTCTGGGTTTAAAAATAATTGTACATTCTAAGAGCCTGATCTAACACCGATTGACGTCCGTAGGCTTTTGACCAGGCCTTAACTGTGGCCAGGACAGATTCTCTTACAACATATTACGACTCAACAAGTCATGCTATTTACGAGCTGCACAATGTTCTTTAGCCAAAAAGTCAAAGGCTATTCAGACTTCTCGGCATGTTTGATACTTGTAACGTACAATTTGTTCTCTTAAAACTCTTGGTAAATTTAAATCCATTCAACCTCACAGAAGTCGCGACTGGTGTCTCATTATACTGATATGGGACCCAGTCCTGCTCCCATTGAGCCAATGGGAGTTTTGCCAGTGACCTAAATGAAAACAGGATCTGTCCCTTACCCTTTAAAAGATTACTTTGAATGCTGCAACTTTCATAAGGAATTCTGACTTCACAGAGTAAATGCAAGTAGATGCATGAGGAAGAGTTGCAGCACCAGGCCTTAGATGTTGTTGGAATCAATGATACAACTCACAATTACAGGACATGATCCCCGTGTAATATCACAGCTAAAATTGTAACAAAAGCTGCCACTGTGGGGTGAGTGCCGGGCAGGATCCAATCCCCCCGGGGGGCAGGATACAACCAAAACCACCCCAGGGCCTTCACTCCCAGGCTATTTACTGGCCATAAACATTTACATATGGTCCTGAGCCCAAAAAGGTTGAGAACTATTGTTTTAAACCACTCTCCATCTTCCATATTTAGATTCATGACTCATTTGTGTGGGTGGAGAGGGACTCTCAGGTTAGTGTCCCTTCTGGAGAAAGTCCTATAGAATTTAACAGAGATGAAACCAAAAGCATTCTCTAGAAATTACTCTTAAAGCCCATAGAACTGAGTAAACAATGATATCCTAGCAACAGATGTTTTTAAGCATCCTATATAATTTTATAGCAGAGATATAGTCACTACATTCTGTGGGCCAAGTAAAAGACCTCTAGAGAAGCTACTGAACAACTGCAAAAAAGAAAGGAAGTATTGTAGACAGGAACAGCAGGTTTTTTCGCGTATCCCTCTTCAAGCCCAATTGCAGAATATGTAAAAAGTAAATATGCACTATGTTCAGACCCATTATTTATTACAGATTAAAGACAAAATAATTTGATCTTCCAGATACCACTCCATACCAAATATGCCTAACAGCGATGCTTCCAAGTATCCCTGGGCCAAATGTACAGGCCGCACTTTTACCATATAAGGGTCACTCATCCAGGAATAGATTTGATATTCGTAGGGAGAAAAGGACACAGAGTGTTGCACAATTTTTAGTATTTGTTTTTTTAATGGAATGTTTTCCATCCTGGCAATTCAGCCCTAAAGGTAATTATCTGACTCACATTGTCTAAGCACACAAAATTACAATAGTATCCGGTATGAGTGGGAATCAACAAGTATTAATTTCTGCTCCATATTTCCTGTAGCTGAAAACAGGTTGTTTTGCCTAATTATGGAGAAAATGTTCTTTCAGTAACATATTTAAGTACTGATCAGCCTGGATCAATCCTGGATCCATCCAAACACCCTCAAACACAGAGTTGTGGGGGTTTGTATAATGGCCTGAACAAACACTGCCCGCCCCCACCTCAGCTATGATCAGCCTCCAAGCTGGAGGGGTCCGATGTTCTCAGACATCTCAGATGTTCTCTGGTAAGTGAGAGGAGGTTCAGGGCTGCATTGTGTGAGATGCACACCTGAATTTTATGGCTGGAGCCCACCTCTATTTTTAACAGGGACAGAGAGTTCATGTCAGGTTAAAATGGACAACAGCCTCTCCAGCTTGGAGAATGGGCAGTAATTAGTTCATCAGTCCAGATGACTGAAAATCTGCCATCATTCATGGTAATAGGAAACCTGCCAAAATTCATCTTTGTCAACAAATAATTAATGGCCAAATTACACCCTGGAATGCATGCACACTTCTCCCATTGACTTCACCAGGAGTCACATGCATGCATTGAGGGGGGATTAACTGGCACTATCAAAATATTTTTCCTCTACATTATCTCCTGCAAGCAGAACCACAGATCCTTCTCCCGCTGAATCACATGGCAGAACTCCCTTTGGCTTCAGCTGGAGCAAGCTCAGGCTCTCAGTTAACAGGCTTATTTAGCATAGACGAAGATGAACTTCTTTAGTTCTGAAATTTGTGAACAAATACATTTGAAAAAATTAGAGATTTCAGATATTAAAAATTAAGATTAAAATGGGAGGAAAAACTTATAGGAAATAAGACAAGCATGCGAAAAGAAGATTAAGGGCCAGATCAGTGAAACATGTGTGCCTGCAAAAATGCACGCACATCTACTGCACCAGCAAAAATGCACAAGCATTCACTGTATCTAGAACCCATGCAATGAGATACCCAGCTCCATTTCTGGAGCCTTATACTATGTGACAGACCCAGGCCAGTGGGTACAGGAGTCTGGTAGAAGGCAAATATACTGGCCACTGGATGAACAATTTTCTGTTTCCTGAGTGACCAGAGCAGGGGATGCCCCAGAGCAATCAGGAACCTGCTAGAACCAATTAAGACAGGCAAGCTAATCAAGACACCTGGAGCCAATTAAGAACTTTCTAGAATCAATTATGGCAGGCAGGCTAATCAGGACACCTGGTTTAAAAAGGACCTCCCATCAGGTGGTAGGGGGTGTGTGCAAGGAGTGAGAAGGTGTGCTGCTAGAGGAGTGAAGAGTTCAAGTGTGATCAGGCTTCAGGAGGAAGATCCTATGGTGTGGATAAAGAAGGTGCTGGGGGAAGGCCATGGGGAAATAGCCCAGGGAGTTGTAGCTGTCACACAGCTGATACATGTTACATTGTAGACAGCTGCTATCCACAGGGCCCTGGACTGGAACCCGGTGTAGAGGGTGAGCCTGGGTTTGCCCCATCCCCCCCCCAACTCCTGATCGGACATAGGAGGAGTTGACCTGGTCTGTGAGAAACACCAGAAGGGAAGGTCTAAATTGGAAAGGGATCTGGCCTGTCCCTGACTCACTAAATGGGACACAGAGACTGTGGGGATTGTTCTCCCTTTCCCCCATGCTGGCCAGTGATGAGGTTAGCTGAGTGGATGGCAGGTTTGAGCCACTAGCAAAAGTGGCCAAACTGAGGGCTGCAGTAAACGAATCCGCCTATAAGCGCAGGACCCACCAAGGCCGAGGAGGAACTTTGTCACAACTATCATATCTGAGATGCAGAGTGTATTCAATTGAAAGAATATTGGGACCCAGTAGTTGCACAGACTTCTTCATTCTCCATAGAAAAATGTTGCCTTACATATGCCCACAGCCCCACCAAAGATAACAGAAGAAGGCAATATATTTTTCTTCATGTGCATTTCCTTATTGCTAGATCCAGTTACATTAACCTTTGATGGCTTTGTTCCTCTATACTAACTATAGGAAACAGTTTTAAAAATTCTGGGAATTACTTGTCATGACAACACATATACCCACAAAAACAAACACAAAGAACAGCTGCAAACGTGGGGCTCTTTCATTGAAAAGGAAACACCCAGGCTGTTTTTTCTACCTCTTCCTTGAATTGGAAAATAAGTGCTGAGCTAGACCTGAGTACATCTTCAGAGGTTTTGTGAGAACGGTGTGTACTGACATTTGGAAATGTCTTCTAGTCCATGTATGTGTTACACTTACCATCTTATTTCCATATTGTTCACCTCCCCCACAAAAAAATTGTTTTTTTTGTCAGAATGTTTTGAGCACCCACTCTCAGGCAGGGGGAGGGAGGAAGGAAATCCGCCTTCCTTAGGGTGCTCAAGCACCTAAAATAATTAGCCTCGATTTTTTTAAGAAATCACTACTTTTGAAAATAATACTTTAGGCCAGGGATGGTGTCCCTAGCCTCTGTTTGCCAGAAGCTGGGAATGGGTAACAGGGAATGGATCACTTGATGATTACCTGATCTGTTCATTCCCTCTAGGGCACCTGGCATTGGCCACTGTTGGAAGACAGGATACTGGGCTAAATGGACAACCTAGTATGGCCATTCTTATGTTCTTAAACGTTATTAAATATATTGATACTTTGTTATGAAGCCACCAAATTTGGAACAAACCCATATTGGTCTCAAATGGCACAATCCTCTAGCCAAGCTTTGCAGATCTGTGAATAATAATGGTCTGCACCTCCACAGGTCTCCATACAGAATCCAGTCAACACTGAGAGCTACCATAATGTAACTGTTGAATAATAAAAGCCTAATCTACAGCTGAATCAAAGCAGAGCCCTCATTTTGTGATCTCTGAATATGAAATTTCAATATCTAGCCCACTTTAAAAAACCATAACAAAATGATACAGTATATATTCAGCCACTTAGAGTCTGAATCAGTTCTCAGTCTGGCATCGCTCCACTATAAATAGTGGCGCTTGTGACCAGACAAGCTGTTACTGGGGAATCAGGGAGGGATCCCAGGTTAGAAAAAGTTTAACAGAAAGCTAGACTTTCTCCCCTCTTTCCCCAGTCTGTTTTTTGTTAGAGCCCTGAGACTGGAGTGTTAAAAGCGTGAGTCAGAGCTCCTCACTACCACAGTGCTGGGTGACTGGGATAGTCCAGTTTCAGAAAGAAAAAACACGAGTTCCTGGAAAGTATTATCCTAATACCCGAAGTGTTACCTAGTAGCCCTGTGTTCTTGGGGAACCAGAGCACAGTACCCAGCCAGTCCAACTCACAAAAGACCCCCCACCCCCACCAGCCTCTGCTTGAACCAAATCTGCATCAGAAGAAAGACTTACAAAAAGCAATGAAAAGGCAGTGGGGGAGACACCTAAACCCGTGGGATAAGGATGACAGGACTAAGAAAACTCTCCTAGCCTCATTTGCATCGAAGATGAGACAAGAAAGAATCGCCATTAGCATACAGAATGGAGAACAGAGATTCCAAGGCAAGAATCGCATGGGACTCTGGGACCAGAAAAGCAGGGAAGCACTGCATGATGGGGGATCTCTGCTCCAGATGTCAATGAACCCACACCTTCACATACCCAGCTCAGTAGTTATCAGACCAATTAATAAATCCTTTATTGGTATCCAAAATAGTGAAGCTCCCTTATTGCATTGTGAGCTCCCTCCAAGGAACACCGCCCATAGCCAGAAATAATCAGCTCCCATTGTCTAGTCTGAACAAAACAACTTTGGTATATTCCCTTGAGCCATCAGTTTACACAAACAAATCTAGTGTTCTCCCTTGAACTATTGTTGTTTCTCTACAAAACCCCTACCCATGCTCAAGTAAGTGTTCTGATGCCTGGATCCAAAATCTGCATCAATGCCACTGGGACTTCATCTTCTCCTGATTGATCGTGCTGGGGGCTCTGCCTGTCTCCAGCACTCTGGACCCTCAGCTACCACCACCACCACCTGGGACCCCCCGATCAATTCAANTTATAACGGTTTTGGTTTTGTTTGGCTCCCCTATGGTTATTACCTGGCAATAAATAACTTTCATGATTAACCTGGTTGCTTCTCTCTCCCCCCCTCCCCCCCCGTGGGTGTTTTTTGGTTTCCTCATTTGCTCTGCAACAACGCTCCTCGTACCTAAGCTAAACGATCCCCGCAGCACCCAAAAATCCTGTGGGCTTTGCTCATCAAGTGGGTTACTACCAGAACAGTTGTAACATGAAAGTGGGAATAGGGACGTGTGAACCTGGGACATATGAGGGTGGCTTGGAGGCGCTGTTCGACCCAGCCTGCTGACTCCAAGGGCCTATGTGGGTGACAGCTTGGAAGTGCTGCTTGACCCAGCCTACTGAGTCCAGGGATATATAAGGGATCAGCTTGGGAGTGCCAATTAACCCGGTCCTCTCTGATGTGCTCTGTTAATGTGTGTATTCATCTACTTCTGGGGCTGGAAGAACCCAGCCCTGGGGAACCTAGGTCCTGCAGAATAGCTCCATTGGGAGGGAAAGTTGCAGCAGGGAGAAGTAGAGCTCCATATGAGAACACAAGTGACATAAGCAGTACATTGATAGAAGTACAGACCCCCACCTCCCCAGTAGAGTAACCCTAATAAATGAGCCTACTCCAAAGTAGCAGGCAAAGCTGGTAACAGAAGAGAGAATCCAGGGCATGGTACAGAACAGGCTTGCTCTTCAACAACATGGAAGGAGTAGGTCATGTGAGGTTGGCTGAGCCATTCTGGTATCTGCGGGGGAGGGGGTGACAAGGGAAAGGCCTGGCTGCCATTCTTCTCATAGCAAATCCTGAATCATGATGGGGGAGTCTGGGGCCTTTAAAATACCAACCCCCCTTTTCAGGGAGTTCTAGGGAGCACCACTATGAAGAAGGAGGTGGGGTCTTGCTGAGGATAAACCTGGGAGGCAGAATTTGTGGGGGGTGTAAATAGTAGCACTGGGGTCACCTAGTGGGATAATTTCTAATCTTTAATTACTGCTGTATTGTGAATATTCTTAGAATTTCTATCACTTTGCACTTTGGAGAACTGGTCTGTAGGTTAATCGGTGTGTCTTATGGTATAATACCCCCCATGATTTAACAAGATGATAAAAATAAAATAATAATAAAGCCTTAATCTTTGTTCCCCTTTATCCAGGGGGCGTCCTGACGCTTTGCTGTGATTTGTGTACAGAGTTATGCTAGATTTCTTGGGGCAACTGAGTGTGGAATATGGACCTTAGTCATTTTATTTAAGTTTTATTTTCTATGAAGTACCATGTATTGAGTTTCTATTCCATTATGTGGGTATCTATTCACCTAAATGCCTTATTTTCCCATGGACATAAATAATTACTGTTCAGAGGTGAATCTATCATAATGTTTCACAAAGTTGCTCAGAAATACCTTTGCACTAGCCATGAATTTTCTCACACTCCTTGCTTTACAATGCTGTTTCTAGGACGATATTTGCATAATATTTCTCTTTCATTTGACCTATCTGTTACTATTCTGGCTACAAAGAAACATTGTTTGCAATTACCGCTTGTAAAATATTATAAAACTGCCTCTAATTTCATATGGAAATTTGTTGTGCTCAATGTGTGGGTTAAATGCTAGCTATTACACTGTAATAAACAACAACAGTATAGTCAGAGTAGACCAAAACCTGCAATCATTACTTGACAACATGCCCTTCCAAGTCCCTTTGAGCACTTGCATAATTTAGGAGCTCTGTAGAAGTGCAATGGCGGAGCTTTTAGATTTAAAACAAAATGCATGTAAAAAACAAATTGAAATATTTTAATGGGTATATGCAAATCTGTACAACTGGAAACTTAACTAAAAATTACCCAGCTTATTTTCTTCAAACTCCACTTGTTTGGTGTTTGACAAATATAATAGAGCAAAGTTTGATAATTTAGCTGTTTTAGGAGTCATGGGCATAAAATTTGTTACTAGAACACTTACACATATCATTCACCCTCATGCAACACCAAATATGATCCAACAGATTTTGCTTTTTAAAAACCCTGCAAATAGCCTTTGGGAACTTAGAGAAATTTTTGAACTGGAAAAGGGAGTTTAGAAAATGAACTGGAACTCAACCTTAGGCGCAGCCTTCAGCAAGGTGTGATGTGTAGGTAGCCCCAACCCAGGAGCAATGGCAGAAGGCATTTTTGACACCCCTGTGAGGCACAATGTCAACCCTAACAATTCTCTGCTCTACAGGAGAGTAGTGACTTATTGTTGTCCTATACCAGTAGTAAATTGAAATCCATCACAAACTAGCTCAGCTGCATTGGCCAGCAATTGATGGGGGGGGGTGGAGCAAAGGGCTGTGCCTAACATCAGAGAGGACACCCTCACAAGGGAATGAGTAAACAAGTGCATAGCCTCACTTAGTCCTGCAAGCCTGGATCCAAGGACCAGGTATTCCACGTATAAGTACAAGGGGCGTTCTTCTGCGTGCAATCACTTGTCCCAATCTAGCCCTTAATGGGAGTTTCAAAAAATGCACCAGTTTATTCAGTGTAATAAAATTAAAGTTCACAGATATGAACTCCCTGGATTCATTCCATTATCAGCCTGAAACCAGCTGATACATAAAGAGAAAGTAAATCTCGTGATCATTTTATTGACCCATTAAAAGTATTGGGAAAGGACTTATCAGCTGACATAACGTATAGAGGTATTTTAATTCCAGTGCTTATCTTTATGACAGACAGCTGATTGCCGACTATAAATTTTGAATGGTTTATCTGAGAAAAGGTCTTGCAGTTGTTTATTGTAAGGAAGGTTTTGCTTTACACTGTACTCTTATAGACCATGGACTTCTGAAGTAAGGCAAACTACCTGTGAATCATTCACGTTGATGGGGGTGTTTTTTAAATCAGCAGATTACTTACACTTGAAACTAAATGTTGCCTTTGAACTTTTACTAACTGTGTGACTTAATTTTCTCCTGTGTGTGTATTTTATTTTCATTACGGTAGCACACAGAAGCCCCAACTGAGAGACGAGGCCCCTTGTGCTTGATGCTGTACAAGCACACATTAAAAGACAGTGCTTTCCCTAAAGAATTTACAGTCTAAATAGACAAGACAGACGAAGGAGAGGGAGAAGAGAACATAAGAACAGCCCTACTGGGTCAGACCAAAGGTCCATCTAGCCCAGTATCCTGTCTTCCGACAGTGACCAATGCCAAGTGCCCCAGAGGGAATGAACAGAACAGGTACTCATCAAGTGATCCATCCCCTATCGCCTATTCTCAGCTTCTGGCAAACAAAGGCTAGGGACACCATTCCTGCCCATCTTGGCTCATAGCCATTGAAGGAGTATTACCTTATTTAGCAAATGGGAACTGAGGCACAGAGCAATTAAGTCACATGCCCAAGATCACACAGGAAGTTTGTAGCTAAGCCTGATCTCTTGAAGGTTTATCCACTGCCTTAACTACAACACCATACTTCCTTCTAAACTTTTTTTTGGAGGACTCAATTACAATGTGTAAAAAAAAAAAATCGATAGGCTGAATATCTACTAAATGACTGGTTTTATTTAAAGACACTGGCAAAATGAAACTTGACTGATTATGCAGTGTAGTGTCATTAAACATGGGCTTCACACTGACTGCTTAGTGAAGAACTCTGACAAGTAGATTTGGCTGATATGAGGAGTTGGAAGTGGGTTGCAGAGCCTTTCACTTCCAGAGGTCTTCTGACTCCAATCCAAGAGTCATTATCATTGGGTGGCTGCTTGCGAAAAATGATGTAATGCTTCATCTCCTCTTCCTAGTGGACAGACTAGCCACATAATAGGATGATCATCATCATAACTGGTACTTTTGTTCACAGAACCAGAATTGCAAGGGATTTATTTCTGCTGCTAGATTCAGGAGAGAAAACACTATGAAAAAATACTATTACAGTATTTTCTGCTTGCCTACACCCTGACTCCAGGATCTCTCCCCCTCATCTCCAGCCAGCCAGATCCACAGCTTTTTCCATACCCATTTTCCTCCTGCACACTCCCTCCTGAGGGCCCAGTAATTTCTATCCAAGTTACAGCAACTATCTTGAATGTGTAGTGATATTTATATACTTGTCAGTATTGCGGTCCCTTTTGGCCCAAGCAGTTAGCCTATATTCTGGGCCTGTTAGGAGGATAAATTGATGATGTCAGTTGGTTATATTCTTTGCTATAATTCTGTTGATTTATAAAGAAAGTACACAGAATCCTGTTTCCCTGAACACAGTAGAAACACAAACAGGAGGCAGTTTCCTTCCTCGCTATTTCTAAGTCTGCCCTCCCCATTCAGTTTTGTGCCCAAAGAGCTTGGTCTCTCTACTCCCTCTCAGGACCTCACTCATGACTGCTTCTCTCCTTGTCTGCTGATTTTCTCTCACTGATAGCATACAGCCCTGGCACTTGCATCTACTCCCAAGGTAATCCCTCAGACCACACAGCTTAACTCTGCTCAGGTTTTGCCATGGGGCCAATTGTCTGTCTGTCTCTCTCTATATTCAAGGGCTTAATTTCACCTTCCATTTAGCCTGAAAGTGTGGTTAGCACACACAAGCTTTACCAAGATCTGTGGTGTCCACAGAGCAAAATTCACTTGATGGCAGCCATTAACACTTTCCAGTATAAGTGTTTAGGAGAGAGCTGGGTGGATACCAGGGAGTGACTGGGAAAGCTCTCAACTTTAGTTGGTGAAATAGGATTCTCTATTTTGTGGACATTGGTCTTTTGTCCTTCTACAGTTTAATGGACCCAGAACACTGAAGATATGAAGTGGAGATATGAGTAGGAATATTTGTACCTTCTTCAAGGTAGGTACCTGTCTTCTGTATTTGGAAGAGGCCTATCAGAGAGTGGGCAGAGTGGTTGTGGAAGTCAAAGACTAAGCAAGGATAATTAATTAATTTATTTTGTTGTGGGCTACCTTCCATAAGGAGAAAAAAAACTAAGTTATCATTAAGAGGTTGGAGGAAGGCTTGCAAGTATTGCAAAAGGTTAGACCTTATTTCCCACTCTCTCGCGCTCTGCTCTTAGTCACTTTTGTTTTCAAACAGACCTGTGGTAGTAACAGACTAATTCAAGTTTCACATAGCAATACAATAAAAAAAAAAAAATCTCCCTTGACCTACCACTGCATTTTTCAACTCTGAATCTATTTTCATAGTAACAGACAGAATGACTCATCTTGTCAAGTAAAATCTGATGCATACCACAAAAAGCAGACCGCTCGCAGACGACGACTACATTTTGAAAAATAAAAATTAAGGCTTAATTTCCTTTCAGAACCACAGCCCCAAACACATTTTTAACATTTTTTTATTGCTACCTCTATCCATCCCTACAAAAAGCAACATTTTATTCATGTCTCCAGGAGTCTGACTACAACAAACAAGCAAGTATGAACAAAACAGGGTGAGGGAAGAGAAAGAGTCTCTTGTAGAGTTACATATCCCTATTAATAGCACTACATTTAAGTTCTCAGATTCAATAGGCTTTGGACAAGGGCCTTAATGAGAGCGCTATCTTCTCAAAAAGCAGTGGCGAATAGATTTTTAAATAAATAATAACGTTCTCTGCCCATTTCAAGCCAAATAATGTTAAGTCCTTTATGCAAACACGGTCCAGTAACAGAGCATCTGAGTTTTCAAGATTAACCCAAAACCCTGGCCATTCCCAGTTAATTCACAATTTGCAACACCCAGGGAAGAAAGGGAACAAAGATCAGACCTTAAAAAAAGGTTGTTGGCATTCATACTTTATTTGTGCTCTGTATCCTCACCAAAACCTAAATCTCTTTATTTTGTTTGAGCACCAAAACAGCAGTTCTAGTACTAAAATAATAAAGTGAAACAGGAGTCCTTAAATCAAGTTGGAGGCAGTGGGAGAATGGTATAATATTTTAATTCCAATTAAAGCTGTCCTCCATCTCAAGAGATCCCTACATAGATGTAGTCCTGTTCTATCATATAAAATGACTTTTGCTATCTGAATTATGTTGAGGATTCGTTCACTATTGTCCTCTAGCAAATGCTTTTTTTGGTTGGCTCAGATTAACTAAGGTTTTCAAAGATGGGAGGAGCTACTGAAATCTGTTGGCCAAAATCTTGGCCCAGAGTTTACCATTATTCTGGGATGTCAGGAAAAAGCTGGCACATTTACAGGGTTCTGTCCCAGGTTTGTGCTTTATTCAATGTGGGTGCAAATTTGGTTAGAAATTACCCATGTGTTTCCATTAGCATAGTCAGAGACTTAAAGCCATTCGTTCTACTTCTCCTGAAGAGATACCATTTTGTAATTCTCTAATTCAGAGTCTACTTCTTCAGCTGTGATTAAAACATCTGTTTCCTCAAGTGTAAGCAGTGAAATATGATAGATCTGTCATCCTCCCTCTGTCAGGTAACTTTGGACTCCAAGGTGGATAGTTTCAAGGGGCCACGTTCATCCCTTTGAAAAGAGCCTACACAGCTCCAAACCACAGAGCCAAACCTCTACAGCAACACAGGAAAAGGGCTTTCCAGCTCCTGCACGCCATTGAGATGAGCTCACTGACAGCTCTAAATAAGTCATCATCAAGGCAAGATCAACTGGATTTACATTCAAATAGATCCAACGGCTGGAAATCCCCAACTCCTATGCTAGCCACTCAACTGGAATGGAAATCCTGGAAGGGGTGTGCTGGATCTCTGTAGCTTGACTATAGATTTGGGTGGAGCGTGTGACATTCCCAAACCCTGTTTAGTTCCATTCCCACATAAAGACCACATCTTCGGCCTTTGTATGGGTAAAGGTAATTTTCATCCCTACAGCAGTCTAAATTTCATATTCATTTCCGTGGTGACTTAAGTTAATGTACTCTTCCCCATTTCATAGAGTGACTGAATCATTTTCAATATGGCTGTTTCACATACTGCGCCAGTCGCTATGCCACCTTTTCCCCATTTTTGAGAGATGGGCATGGTCTAACTGAATGCAGGCCCAGGAGCTGTGAACTCTTGGATACAGATTCTGGTACCAGTTCCCGCTGTAGCCTTAGGCATGTCAATAACTTCTCTGTCTTGGCCTTCCCAACCTCAGGGGCATTGTAATAATAAACTAAATACGGATGCATAGTATTTCCGACAAACTAGTCTTCATCACTTCCCTCTGAGGTAGGCATGTCTATCTAACTTAAGTGGTTATATGGCCCTGATTACGGTACTATCTATTAAATGTATTTATCCTCACAACACCCCTGTGAGGTAGGGAAGTGCTATTATCCCCACTTATGCATGAGGAACGAGACAGATAAATTAAATGACTTGCCCAAAGTCAGACAGTAAGTCTGTGGCAGAACAGGGAACCCAGCTTGGGGTAAGTCCCAGCCTAGTGCTGTAACCATTAGACAATTTCCCCTCATCTTATGATCATCATTCGAATTCAAACATGATGAAAAGTTAAGTGACATGCTCAAGGCCACACATGAACCAACTTTAATACTCAGGAGTTCATGGCTCCCAGTCCCAGGCTTTAACCACTAGACGATGTTGTTTCTGTTGTAAGGATTAATTAATGTTTGTTCACTGCAATGTAAGTGATATATAATATTAACATAGCATTTCCCTGAGCTTTCAGACCATGGTCAGCTGGATGCCCATGTTATGTCTTGCTGTAAATAGGATTACATATTTAACTATGGTGATTCTTACTCATATACACATTGATGATGAACGGTCATATTTGAACTCAATAAGGATTTTTCCCTCCCAGGCATTATGAGAAATGGGTTCCGAGGTTTCTTCCCTGGAACAATGAACCGGAGTGACATGTTTAGAATCACATGGGTGGTTGCCACATGTAATTACAGGGGTTGGGCACAGGTGGACCTTGCTCATTCCTACTTTCTACTTTTTGTTTCCTTCAGACTTCCACTCTAGTCTCCAGTGACTCCTGCAAAGTACCTGCTGTGTGATTTTCATGTCATAGCCCCAAAATTTCCAGATCTACTAAATTATTAAAACTGTTTCTTAACAGAGGACTCTCATCCCCAACATTCTCAGGACTGCCTTTAATGCATCCCAGCTCCCACAGGTCTCTATAGATCCTGCAATATCTCCATATACACCTCTACCCTGATATAATGCGACCTGGTATAACACGAATTCGGATATAACATGGTAAAGCAGCGCTTTGGGGGGGGCGGGACTGCACACTCCGGTGGATCAAAGCAAGTTCGATATAACGCGGTTTCACCGTTAACGCGGTGAGATTTTTTGGCTCCCGAGGACAGCGTTATATCGGGGTATGGATGTATTTTAATATCTCACCCCTCATTACCTTTATGGAGCATGATTCCTGTCATTCTAGGGAATCAAACCACTGTATAATTTTCCCAGCATCTTTGCCAAAAGCCCAGAAGAATTTGGCAAGGCAAATGTATGTTGGGGATCTAATTACCACAGCTTGTCTAGTTTCAGACACTGCCAAGAACTCTGATCTGGAACAGTTTTGATGCACTAGAATATGGAACATAAATCCTTTGGATGACACAATAGGCGTTCTTCAAATTCTTACTGTTACTAGTATTATACTTAAGAAAAAAAATCAGATCTTTTATTGCATATAAAATATATAAACACCCTTGGGTTTCTGCCTGATTCCCTTAATTCCTCTTTAGAGTATAGGCAAAATGCTGGGTAATTTTCTCCAGGAGTATACATACACACATCCTAAAATTCCACAATAGTGCTGTTTAAGTTTACTTGCCATTAAGACCTACCATTTGTCTCCAAACATCAATTTTTCAACAGGAGAAGGGGAAATTACTGGGGCAGGGGAAGGGGGAGAGGAAGCACTTCTTGTTAATGCAGTTATCACCATCTATCCCCTTAACTTCCTGTTGTGGGCATAAGCAACCAATCAACCCACCCACTGATACTCCAGCCTTGCCACCTCAAGCAAAACCAGAAGAGTTTCCTAGATGTCTGTGGTGTTGCAGTACTCGCTGTTTGGGGCCTGAATGATTTGGCAACCCTCAATATGCTTGCTGCTTCCTCCTGCTAACACTGTACCTCACCACTGAGCGTCTGGGGCAGCGAGCAATCCTACCAGAGACTCTTTCAATTTATCCTGCCATCATTAGTGACAAAGAAATATTGACATTCATGTCTTGTGCAATAGCTATACTTCCCAAATCTACCTAGTTCACCAACTGTATCCTCCACGTGAAACAATGAATTACTTTGGAAAGAACAGTAGCCCACTGTTTATCAACTGACATCCCATAACGCTTCCACATTCTGTTCCCAAACTTGCCAATTAACAACCAGCGCCTGCTATAGACTCTCTCGAAGTGGCCCTTCCCCTATTAGATTAAAAGATTAACCAAGAAGAAATTCCCTGAAATTGCCCCACAACAGACTGTCTTTCAATAGACTTACAGAAAGCGCTGGGGTGAGCCCCACCTCCCAGGCTCTGATACTGAACTGCCCAGTTGTGTTATTTGTATTTCAGATGGAATCTTATTTTCAGTTGAGCTGTGAAAGCTCTGGGCCACTCATTATAACTGAAGCAGGAAGTTATGGTTCTATGGGTAAAATTTTCAAAAGTGCCTAAGTGGTTTAGGATTCAAAGGGCCAGATTGTTTAAGGTATTTGGGTGCTCAAACGTGCACATAAGCACATAATGGGATTTTTCAAAAGCACCCATTTCCCAGTGGAATTTTGAAAATCCCACGAAATACTTATCTATATCTTTAAGCACCTAAATACCTCAAACTCTGGCCATGTGTCACATTACATGTCTATGGGCTAGATCCACAAATGGACTTTGGCAACTGCCTCCTTAGATGAGTATGTCCAACATTTAGGGCAAGCCTACACTACAAAATTAAGTCAACCTAAGTTACATTGATGTACAACACTACAGTGATTAAATCACTTTTGCAAGTCCACTCTATGCTCCTTGTGCTGGTGGTGTGCAGCCTCACCAGGAGTGCTTGCACTGATTTAACTATCAGTGTGGGGCATTGTGGGATGGCTTCTGAAAGGCAGCAACAGTCGATGTAAGCAATAACATTGTGTTGACCTAACTACATCAACCTAAGCGCTACACCTCTCGCAGACTTGGAGTTATTAAGTCTGCGTAGTGGGCGAGTTACATTAGTGGGAGCTACATTTTAGCATAGATGCTTAGCTACGTCGACTTAACTCTGAGGTGTAGATCAGGCTTCAGGCACCACTGGGATCCTCAAAAAATCCCTATTCAGCTGCCAATGTGCAAAGCCAAGTCCTGACTCACCAACCTGCTTGGCAGCCTAATTCTCACTGGTAAGCCCCAGTGTGATTCACAACCTAGACATTTCTCTGCCTATTTTATCTGACCTTAAAATCCGAGAATCTATCTGCCTTGTCTATCTTGATTCAGATGCGTACTCATCTTCCATAGTTTCTATAGCTCCTTATTGCCAGAAACCCTCACTGACTGGGATTATATTAGAGAAATGTTTGAGACAATTATTGTAAACAATAGACGAACCAAGGAAATTTTCACCATGGTGGAAGGAAAAAGCGATGGGGTTTTCTCTCAGCTCCAGAGTCTGGAAAAGTGACTGAATAATGGGGAGCAATATGTGGGTGCTGTATGTCCTGTTTCTGATCCCTAGGATTTGTGATACCATTTGCATTGTGATATAAACATAACACCACAAATAGCGTTGCAGGTTTTGGTTTGGCAGGTGGAGTTCGCCTGGGCAGACTCTCACGTGGCCAGTTCAGGAAGGTTCTTTTACCACCCAATTGGTTACCCAGCCCAAATTCCCCCTTTGCCTGATTGACTGGGATGCACAAAACATATTTAATGCACTGACAGAAGTTAACGAATGAGAAGCAAGGATAAAGAGAGTGGGCTAAATCCTCAGTTCTTGCAAATTAGCTAAGTGCCACTGAAATCAATAGAGCTACACTGGTTTACTCTGATTATACCCTACATCATCTGACTTCAGGGCCGGGGGGGGGGGGGGGGGGGGGAGTTCTATGGCAATTTGAGCCAAGAAAGTAAAACCACAAGGAGCGAAAACCTAACCTCACTGAAGTCACAGGGAGTTTTGCCATTGAATTCAGTGAGGCCACAATTTTACCCAAAGGGTTTAAGATTTGTTTTTCCCTACTGACCAGAGTCTTGCCATACAGATGAAAGGAAGGAAAATTTAACTCATATAAATGGAGTATTGATGCAGAGGCAACCAGCAACTTCAATATAGTGTACCACCAAACCGAGAGATACCATGGGCCAAATTTCAAAACAAAGACATCCAAGGTCTTTTGTTAATACTTTGTTCAAAGAAGACATTGCATTTTTATTCCCAGGCTGTAGCTAATAAGGCCACCTTTCTGAATTTTCCACAGCTGAAGTCATATGTCTCCTTTTTAAAGTAAGATATTTGGCATTGTTAATGGACCCTGTGGGTAATGTTGAAATCAGACTAGAGTTATGTGCATGCCCATTTTTGTTTGGCTTTATAGTTTTTCTCTCCTTTTGGTGGGCACATGCGAGCATGTGAGGGGAGATGCTTCTGAAATGAACAGTCTTGCCCCTGACTACTGGTGGTCAGAGTTACAAAGACTTGTTAGCTATTTGGAGCTTACTGATTATTAAGCACTTGCCTGCAGCAGAATATCCCAGGGTACCATTAAGAAGTGAACAGCTGCCAGCAGTTAACATTGTGTGATATCGGAGATATTTTAGTTATTGTCCACAATCTTAAGGAACACCAGAAGTAGCCGTGGAAAGAGCAACAGCACTTCACAAGAGTTATAGCAACAATCAGCAGGAAAGTGGGTAAGCATTATTCTGTGACAAGGAGCAGGGGATCTGTGAATTCATTTATTCTGCAAAAAGTGCAGATGATGTAAAAAAAAAAAAAAAAAAAAAAAAAGTCTGTTGCAGAGTAGAATATTCCTATGCTGGTCTCTTCCTCTGTAAAGTTCTGCATTGTACCTACCTGCAAAACATTCATGAACCTTGTCAAGACTGCAGAGAAAAGGTGGGCGCATAATGTATCATTTTTTATTGTTTGTATTGCAGTGGTGCTTTGGAGCCTCAGTAATTGGCCAGGACCCCGTTGTGCTAGGTGCTGTACAAACAGTGAACAAAAATGGCCCCTCCCACAAAGACCTCCAGCCTAAGTATACATATTAAAATCACATCATACACTATATTCACACACACAGCATAGAGTGTGTGTGTGTGTGTGTGTGTGTGTGTGTGTGAGAGAGAGAGAGAGAGAACACACTCCTCCTAAACCTTCATTTGGCTGGCAGACTCAAACTGAAGAGTTTAAGGGGGAAAGCAATCCAGAAAATATTTGTAGTGTGGGGAAAAAAGTCCTTTGTTTCACATTTGTGGTTTTCTAGCCCTTGTGATCTTCACGTATATGAAGAAAACAAAAACAAATCCAGCTCCTTTTTAGTTTAACAGAAACAACCTGTGTTCTTGTGACCAACTGATTGGATAATAGGACTCGTATGATTGCCTTTTGTCTGCTGACTCACCAGAGGGCAGCAGCCTTCCAGATGATATGTCAGCATATAGGAATGTAAGACATGCTTGTTATTCTTTGAAACAGGTCCTCAAACTATCTCCTTGCATGTTATATACTGATGTCAGCAGTACTGTTTTCTATGTTTTGTTGGCAATCTGACCACTGTAACATTTTAGGAAGTCAGTGAGCCAAGGGAAACTGTGTCTAATATAGAAAAATCCTCTTACAGCTAAATGTTTCAGTATCAGTATAGTACAGTACCAGCTCCCTCACACACAGCCTATTTTCCATGTCCTACTTGAGAGAGGAGGTAAGCTGAAAAAATTTTAAGATAGAAGTTCTCTTTTGCAGTTAGACCGTCTGACAGCAGGATTACTAAGTTTAAATGGATGCCATTTTCTACCCATCAACTTTCCCTGCTTAGAAACACTGGAGGGCAAATCTATACCTCTGAGTTTGGGAGGGGAACGTTCCCTTCTGCTAATACAAAAACAAGTCGAGCTAACTCTCCATATAGGAGAACAGAAAGTATGGTTTGAAAGATGGGCCAACTGAATATACACACCTCACTGGCAACTGTTGTATTCAGCTTTCTGAAGTCAACCAAATACTCACTTCACACATCCGGACTGTCACTAGCAGCAGCAGCCCGGAGCCAGCAGTGCTGATCAGCGCTCAAAGCTCTGTCCAGCCCAGCCAACAGCACTTCCCATCCTCCCAACCATGTAAAGAGAAAAGCAGAGAGAAAGCCATCAGCGATCATCTGAATGCAGATTTAAGGTCTGATCCCATTTTCACTTAAATCCATGGACATTTTGCCATTGTTTACTGTTGGAAGAGGACTGAGTCTAGAATTTATCTTCAACTTCCATTCTAAACAGCGAATGAAGACAGCCACAAAGGAACCTCATCTGAGAGATGAGGCTATTCCTTCAGTGAACGTTATCAACACATCTATGCCTTTTACTCTTTCCTTATTCATATATATAGGTATAGATATAGTTATAGCTAAGATATGGATAAGATATACACACACACACCCCCTCAGGATTTTGTTAAAAAAATTTGCCTCTGTAATAGTTCATGGGAGGGCAAGAGAAATCATAAAGAATATGATGGGAATGCAAGGCCTTATCAGAAACCATCATCAAGAGACTAGAAGAATTTTGTAAGCACTGAAGTGTGGCATGCATGCAGGACCACAGGCCTCAGTAGTACAGCTTCATATCAATGTTTTCAGAGTGCGAGAGGGCTTGCACACACCAGCAGCCTTCCTTACACTTAAGATTAAAGGTCACATTCTTCTTTAACAATGTAACTGCTTGGTTTTCATTGCCACACTTCACATTTTTCTTTTGATTTGGGTTTAGATATGGTTGGGTACACAAAGAGATTTTGCTTTTTGAGTATGTATCAGTGGTAGATTAATTATTTGGATTTATTAATTTTTTTTTCATTTTACAGTAACATCTAGAGGCCCCAACTGAAATTATGGCCCTATTGTGCTGGGCATTATACAAACACAAGACAGCCCATGTCCTAATGATCTTACAATCTAAATAGACTAGGCAGACAAAGGATGGGAAGGAAAGCTGGCACCAAAAGGTGAAGTGACTTGCCCAAGGTCATGCAGCAGATCAGTGGCAGAGCTGTGAATAGAACCCAGGTCTTTTATATCTCAGGCCAGTGCCTAATCCACCTGTTCATGCTGCCTTGGACATAAGGATCTTTGCTACCCTTTTTATCTTCCTTACCCCTAAAAGTGTAGCTATTTTGTTGTTGTCAACCTCGTCATTTGTGGAAAAAGATCATCCCACAAAATGGCGTTATTGAGCAAGAAATGCCAGTTGGAGAAAGATGCCGCTTCTATGGCATGCACAGATAAGCACAGCATGTCTGAGAAACAGTTCAAGGCTACAAAGTACATCAAAGCTTCAAGTATATTTATACCCGAGACCAATGTCAATGACCCAATGCAGCCTTTACAGCTACTTAGGGCCTCACACTTTCAGGAGCCACGCACCACATGCATAAACCCAACTTGCCAGCTAGAGCGCCAGGCCCAATCCACGATCCCAAGCGACTTCAGCAACAATTCACTACAGAAGAGACTGTGTAACTGCCATTCCAAGCCCCTCAATCCTGCAAGGTGTTTAAGGCCTTCTGGACATTTTACTGGATGCGAGGAGCTTGACATTTTCTAACTGGAGAGCACACCTCTTTTTGTAAGAAGCTTTGAACATTTTGCTAAATGTTAAACATTGCCAGGTGGTACCTGGTGATTTAGTTCTGTCCCATACAAATGCGGTACCCATGCTCTCTACAGTACCACAAGCTTAGTTAGTTAGTGAGAATGAGGAACTTCAAGCTCTGTTTCACCTCAGTTTTCTGCTTGGTCTTCTCCTTCCTTACCACTCCTAATATGCCACCACCCAGCTTTCATTCACTCTAGTTCGTTGTGTCATATGTTCTCCATCTGGTGCTTTACCTCCCCAGCCCTCCTTATCTTGGGCCAATCACAGTGCTGCTTCTGCTGCCTTCAATTTGTTGTAATGTGTAAGATAAAGTACATTAGAAGTAGTACAGTGGATACAAAGAGTTCTACCTTGATAGCTCTTTGGCATCATTTTAGGGCACTTTGTTAGCAGAGCACATACAGCAGGGTCCCTAGCAGCTTAGCTTGTGTCAGAATGACTGTGCAAATAACACAAGAGTTTACTCTACAAATCTTATGTAGAAGGAAAGCATTTCAAATGCAACTCATGTTTCATTTTTAAGTATTGATTTTCAAAGCCACAATGACTTATGGTAAAAATCCAATTTATGATCAGTATGGCACGCACTCAGATTAGTTCACAGCCAGTGGTGAGCTATATATGGCATCAAATATTTACCTTTTGATACATAAACAATGGGATTGTGTGTGTAGTTGAAGCCTTCTCTTTCACGTTATGCATTTTATCCCAGACTACTACTGATATATTGAACAAACAGAATACTGACAATTAAACATTGTGTAAACCGTGTCCAAATATACCCACCCTGTTTAAAAATAACCAGTCATCAACAGGACTTAATTTTATTTGGAACCTACCCTATGAGCTGGGTAGCAAAGCTTCTTCATGAATATATGAGAGTCCCCAGAGTTACTGTAGCTCACATTCCTAGTAGTTCTAATCCTGTAAACATTTCTGATTTAAGAACACCACTAAGCACTTTTTTCATTTCTTCCATGCAAGGATCCATAGACAATTTATATCCATTCACCATTTAAGCATCATAAACACCCTTATGAGGAAGGCATAATTCCACTTATTTTGCCAAGAGGCTAAACCAAGGCAAAGGGCAGATCCTCAGCTGATGTAAATTACCATAGCTCCATTGATGTTAATGACAATTTACACCAGCTGAAGATTTGCCCAGTGACAAAGTAAATCCGTGACAGGGAACACAGGAGTCCTAGTTCCAATTCCCTGCTTTCACCACTAAATTGTCTCCTTATGTTTTTCTCAGTGAAGACTGCAAAGCCTTTGGAAAAAACTTGAGATCCATGGTGTTTACAATGAAAAGTCTCAAAGAGGTTGTTTTGTTTTTTAATTAGTATGATAATACATTGGCTTGAGGAATAGCTGCAGACATTCTTTATACATTCTCTTTAACTAAAAATAATAAAAAGGTCTCGCGCTCCCAAAAATTGAATAGAAAAAAAAACAGTGTTTTTATTTACAAAACTTCTGGCTCACTATACCCCCCACACTGAAATTCCTATGAGACACAATAAAGATGCAAACAGTCATCTGAATTCCTAGCTCAGAGAGCTAAAGGAGAGGGATGATATCCTGGCTCCACTGAAGACCATGGCAAAACTCCCACTGACTTCAACAGAGTCAGGATTTCATCCAAGATATTTACTTGAATTCCCGTAGGTTATAGCTAATTACATTCATTGTAAAAAGGACAGAAGCTGCCAGTTTTAAAGTTTGAAGATATCCAGCCACTTATTCAACTGATTTTCAGCTGTCTTTTTAAACCTGATAAGCTTTTCAGCCTTGAATATTAAAATCCAAATCGAGCGTACCAATACTTTATTTGGGTCTATAACTTTCTAGGTGCTGCATCTAAGGGCTTGGCTACACTTGCAAGTTAGAGCGCATTAAATCAGCCGTGGGCACCCTAACTCCTGAGGTGTCCACACTGGCAAGGCACTTTGAGCGCCTGGACTCTGCGGCTAGAGCGCCCCTAGTAATCCACCTCCACGAGAAGCATAGAGCTTGCTGCGCCCCGGCTGAAACGCCCGGGTGTCAGTGTGGATGACATGTTGCATTACTGCGCTGTGATTGGCCTCCGGAAATGTCCCATAATCCCTTGAAGTCAAGTGGCCACTCTGGTCATTGTTTTGAACTTGGCTGCAGATATGGGAATATCCCCTTTCAAAGCTCCGTTTCTGACAGCTGGCATGCTTATCTGCTCCAGGACACAAAGCAAACCATTACCGTGGAATGCTGCTGCTGCTGAGGCGGGTGTGTGCACGTGAGAGGCGGGTGTGGGGAGGGATGATGTCGGACTTTCCCGTCGCTGTCTGAACTTAGAAGACAGCATGCTGAAACTCTCTGCCCCCCAAAACACACTCTCTTTCCCCCGACATACATACAACATGCTCTTCGTCACACTCCACACACACACCCATTTGAAAAGCACGCCGCAGCCACTTGCACACTGGCATAGCTACCACAATGCACTGATCTCTGTGGTGTTGCAAGAGCTGCTAATGTGGCCACGCCACTGCGCTTGCAGCTGACTGTGTAAACACACGGCAGCGTTTTCCCTGCTGCAGTCTCCGAAGGCTGGTTTAACTCCCAGCGCTCTACATCTGCAAGTGTAGCCAAGCCCTTAGGAAAGCTGTTTATCAAATACTCCTATTAAAAACATTCCCCATTACATCAATCCAAAAATCCCATGGAAACCTAGTTAATGTGAAATGGACACTCCTTTGGTGATAACTTTGTATCAAAGTTTTATAAAATGTATCAACTAAAAAAAAAAAAAAAAAACCAAACAGCCCCTGCTAAATGAACCAAATGATTATAGCAACAAAGGGTTCCTTTCTGTCTGTTTCATTAAGCATTGCAGGAAAACTTGTCTCTCTTGATAGAAAACAAAATTGTCTAAGATACCATAATCTAACAACATTTCTTCGTCCTCTAACAAGCTGTGAATTCAGGCCTAGTCCTGCAAACCATGAATAGACTTCACTCAAGTGGTTCCACTTAAGTTACTGGGACTATTTATGAAGATACGGCTATACTACAGTGTGGTATGAACCTGCAGTGTGGAAACTTAGTCATCACTTACAAGCTTGCCTATCATGGATCTCAAGTATCAGAGGGGTAGCCAGGTTAGTCTGTATCCACAAAAACAATGGGGAGTCCGGTGGCACCTTAAAGACTAACCGATTTATTTGGGCATAAGCTTTTGTGGGTTAAAAAACCCAGATGAATGGAGTGAAAATTACAGATGCAGGTATTATACTGACACATGAAGAAAAAGGAGTTACCTTACAAGTTAAGGTAAGGCAACTCCCTTCTCTTCATGTGTCAGTATAATAATGCCTGCATCTGTAATTTTCACTCCATGCATCTGAAGAAGTGGGGTTTTATCCACGAAAGCTTATGCCCAAATAAATCTGTTAGTCTTTAGGGTGCCATTGGACTCCCCATTGTTTCTATGGATCTCAGTTACATGGTTCTTGCTATTGTACTGCTATGTTGTTTAAGACAGAAAACTTGCATTGCTGCTGCTTATACATGTAGATCAATATAGTACCCAGACAGGGTTTTATTGAAGCGGAATGCTGACTGGATTCCAGGCTTCTGAATTATTTGGATCAGAAGCATTCTTGTCATAAGTTATCTAAATTACTCTTATACGTTTAAAGTATCTTCATTGTTTGATGCCCTCAGATTTGTATTTTAAGATAATGTAAAAGTCATTCTTCATTGGCAGTTCAGTTTCCTCATCTGAATTGTGCTCTCATTATTACGCGAGTGAAACCAGACAATCACTACACTCTCAAATGAACTCACACAGAAAAATGTAAAAAAACAAAAACCTGTAGGTGAAGCACTTTTCACAAAGTGTTTACTCTATGTCAGACTTCTCAGTCCTTGTCCTCATAGGAAACCAGCACAAACATCTTCAAAAGATGAGCCTGGGAGCTTAAATTCATAACTTTTCTGGACACTATAAATCATGGTCTTAATAAAGACACTGGATTTATGGCTTATTATAACCCACTATCCTCCCTTTTTAGTCTATGGGCTTATCTACATTACAACTTAGGTCGATGTAAGTTACATCGCTCAGGGGTGTGAAAAAGTTACATCGACTTCAACCGGTGTCCACACCACGCTATGTCGGCAGGAGACTCTCCCACCAACATAGTTTCTGCCTGTAGTTGAGGTGGAGTAATTATGCTGACAGGAGACCACTCCCCTGTGGACCTAGCACGTCTTCACCAGACGCACTACAATGGTGCAGCTGCATCAGTGCAGTCTAAGGACTTGTCTAAACTAGGGAATTTTGTACCAGTCTAACTATAATCGATGTAGCTTTGTGATTTACCCCCAGTAACTTACCAAAGAAAAACAATCAAACTGGTCTTACACTTGGACAGCCCATCTACTCTGGAGGTTTGCATCAGTAACTACAGCACTACCAAGAAAAGACACTCCCCTCCCCACAGGATTTAAACAAAAGCTATGAGATGCCTTAATACTGGCAATTCAAGAAATTAGGGGTTTTGAGCAGGTATGTATTTTCTACTTCAGAACTTGTCCTGACTCCACAACCTTTTAGACTGTGTGGTGAACCAAAGTGTTTCCAGATCTCTTGTTTATCTTATCAGACAAACCAATTTTAGCTCCACCCTGGCCATGCAGCCTGTGGGCCTGCAGGGAGTGGGTGTGTTTTGTAGTATTTCAGAGTCTGCACAGCCTTTTTTCCTGGAAGATATTTGCTTTTCTTTCGAAAGGGAGGCTTCTGCACAACCTGCAGTTTTCCTTTATACAGAGATAGATTTTTATTCCTGACATATCATGGGAAGAGATAATGGGGTACCTTATATCTATATAATCCCTTCAGGTATACTGAGATATGTACCTTTAACTATTTGAGTTGTAATTTATAAGCACTCATTTAAAGTAATGATTTTTTTTAAATCTTTAGAAAACCACTTAATATTTTAACAATAACCTGGGTCCATACTACAGCGACATTCCATGGCTACATCAAACATTCCACTGTAATGTCCTAGCATGAACTGAGCCAGAAGCAGTGAAGCATGGGAGGAATGGACATCACAGACCTAAAAAAAGGTATTAAATTTAATAGTGTGTTAAATGAACCTCTAAGCTCTGAGATCTAAAAATCTCTGGGAAAGTCAGCTTTAAGATATTTTTTTTTCTTTCTTTCAAGTCATTTTAAAGGGGTCCTGCAGAGGAAAATTAGAACTGGTCAGGAATTTTCCATCAAAATGTTTTTTCAATTAAAAATTTCATTTCTGTAAAATTCCATGTGGAAAATGTTGATTTTGTCTAATTTTTTTTAAACTGAGAAAATAGAAATTAAATATTTTGTTTCAGTTGGATTCAACCCAAAACAAAAAACATTTTGGATCAGTTCAACCTGAACTGAAATGTCAAACTAAATCAAAATGTTTCAGTTTTTGTCAGTTCAACATTAATTTATATCCTTCTGAGCTGCCAGAGAGCTTCATGGGAGTCCCATAACCATAAGGCATCATGAGATGTAGTCTGGGAAGAGAGCATGGGGGCATAAGACACCCAAACTACAACTCCCATGAGTCACCATGGCAGCTCAGTGGATGCAGTTTAGCAGCAAACTGACTCAAAATTAAATATTTCTATTCAATTTCACAAATAATAATAAAATATTTCAGTATGAGAATGTTGAAATGTTTGGACATTTCTCAAACTTTTAATTCTACAAAACAAAGTGTTGAGATTTGGACTGTTCATCCAGATTCAGGATGAAAATGGCAAAACATTGGAATTTTCCATGAGATGGACCATTGATTTTTTTTTTTTGTTTTAAATCAGCTCTAATGAAAATCAAATATTCACCTCATCAGTGTGCACTGAATAAGAGAAAGTCTCACAAGCATAAACAAAATGTAAGGCAGATTAGACTGAATCCTGACCTCAGGTCACATGTTGTCAGTCTGAAATAACTCAACTCAGTCAGTGGCGTTTGTACAGATTTTTACCAGTGTAACTGAGAACAAAAACTAGACTCTTTTTTCCACCAAAATCATGAAGTAGCAAATAGGATATGGGTAGTATTCTTTTAATAAATGTAACCGGCTACTGGCATTAACCCGGTTCTATATTTTAGAAGCTGTCAGAAACCAGCAAGGGCAGCAGTATGTATATAACTAGGCCTTGTGTGTTCACATATAGTTAGTAAAACACTGGTATTTGGAACCTACATGGCTTCTACACAAGAACAATAGGAAAAGAGCAAAAGACAACTCATGGCAAATCTATCTTGCTGTGATACTACAGAAGGTATCATAAAGTGACATCAATATTACCCACAAAACTTTATGAAAGCCTGAAAAGGGCCAGCTAGACAGAGATTATATATTAGTGGTGTATGAGTCAGTTTTCAACGTTTCTTTCAAAATGCTCAATAACAGTAATAATAATACTTCATACATAGTATCTCTCAGGCCTGACTCTGATCTCGTACCAATACATACCTAGAGTAACTCCAGAAAAAAAAAAATCCAGTGGAATTCTACTGTGTTTGCACCATGGAAAGTGAAATCAGAATCAGGCCCATCATCTGTGACATCCCTTGTACTAGCTCTATCCTTCAGCAGGATTTCTGGAGTTTAAAGAATTGGCAATATATATACCAGAGAAATAGTTGGGGCTGAAGTTCCCCACTGTTCAGAGGCCCAGCACAAAGTCTATGCACTACTTAAATCTTCTGAATAGGGCTCACATGGGATTTGCTGGGCTTCTGTATGGGGTGAATTTCTCCCTTGTATGTTAAATATGAGACCTCTCTTCTCTTAAACAGCCACCATGTACTTTACTAGCAGTGGAGAAGGACTTACTCAACTACGCAGTTCTCAAGTGCAGGAATGCACATTACAGCCAAATAGTCAGTACCAATAATTTCATCCCTGTTTTATTATTTTAAAAGTGTGTAGATTGAGGACTTCAGTTTTATCAAAGAGTCATTTGGTCCCTGGCATTAGCAGAAGCTAGATCCCTTTTTGCAGAGATTTGGTCTTTCAGGCGATGTCTTGTGAATGCCTGAATTTGGAGCATTCTGAGCGTACAGAGCTGTTCCTCTCTATCCAAAGGCCCTTCACCTTTTTGGCCTTAGAACAGGATATTTGGAATGTTTGCAGATTAATGCAGACCATAGTTGGCAGGAATGAAATCTGAATTTGTGTCCTGAATAATGAACTTTGACTATCAAAGACTACTGAGAACTCCAGTTAAAGCTGAAATGATCTTTCTTCATCAGTCCCCTTCTGCCTATATTTCTCCTTGGCTAGACAAAGGTTTCCATGAGTTTTGAGTTCCCACTGTGTGTTGTTTCTGATGGATTGGGTGGGCTCTCTATCCCTGGTCTGTACCAGTTTACCAAAGTAAGATGCTACTAAACTGGGAGCTCTGAAATGGAGGGAGCTCCAGTATTGTGAGACAGACAAGTAAGCCTAGCTCCTTTTTCCCTCCTGTGTATAAAGACCATATTTTAAATGTCCTGTATTTGGAGGGCTATGTTTGTTTGGATTAGCTCTTCAAAGGGAGAGGACACTGCATTTGTTTATTAGTTAATTATAATAAATAACTATTGCTGGAGGAGTCTTGCCCAGTTTTAGGTTTTATTTCCATCACCACAGTATCTGAAGGGAAGATTAGATGGATCACCCTTCAGAGCCCATCAGCCCTACTCCTAGATCAGCCATATGACCTTTGTGATTATGTGAGTAGTGGCAGCTCCAGTGTTTCTAGCCCTTGTCTCTGCCAGTCCAGGGGAACAAGGGACCAGACCCAGGAACTAAACACTGGTCTCTGATATAATAGCACAGAGCAGGTCAAAACTTTTTGACCCCAAAAACTTTTCCCACTGAAACATGGGGTTTCACCAGAATTGAAGTATGTTGGGGGCAGAAAAGGTAAACACTGGCAATACAGTCCAATTTTTGGACAGGAAATTTCTAAATAAAACTTTTAGTTTCAAATATATTGAAACATTTTTTCTGATCAAATCCGAAAACTTTTTTTTGACCAAAAATGTTCAAAACTTTTCATTTCAGCATTTCCAAATTGAAATTTTGAACTTTTCTTCCCCAAAAGTGTTCACTATTTTGACTTCTCATTTCTGGACAAAAACATATACTGAAATATCAGAGTTTTCCATAGGATGAAATATCAGAGTTTTCCAACCAGCTCTACAAAACACTAACAATAGAGCCACTGGACTGTCCCTTGTCTAAAACATAGTCGGACTTCTGTCAGCCTCATTCTGCAATGCTCCTCCCACCCCATTCCCAGCCACCCAGCAGCTTCTCCATTGGATTGCCTTCCTCCAACTCTGTTTCTGAGTGTTCCCATTAGAAAGCAGCAGCTTGTTCTGTTTCTCCGCACTCCTAGCTAACCTACTCCACACCTGTCTACTCAGCTCCTCTCCGTTTCTGAGCATTCAGTTTGCTGTACCCCTCACTGCTCTGAGCCTGCATCTGCATCTTTTAAACACTGTACAAATATTTATCCTCACAACACCCTAGTGAGATAGAGACCATCTACTTTTTTTTCCCAGTGACTAGCACAATGGGACGCAATCTGATTGGGGACTCTAAATGCTAATAGAGTACTAATATTTTTCTGAAAAAGAAAGAAGTAGTATCCCCATTTTACATCCTGAGAAGGTGAAGCACAGGGAGGTTACATGAGTTGCCTGAATTCACATGACAAGGCAGTTCAGAGTTAGGATTAGAATTGTAGTGGTGCTGCCCTGTCCTCAGACCATAAGACTCTACTGCTTTAAAGATGTGCAAGGGATCTCTGTGAGAACGGATACAAGGAATAAGCAGCTTTCCTCTTGATTTTCCAAAGTTGTTTTATCTCCCAGCTGTGTTTCTTACTCTTTCAGATGGGAATATTTGCCCCCTCCCCCGACACCCCAATTTACAAAGCGACACCACTCACAGCCACAGATAAATACTGTATGGCCAAACATTCAAAGCAAAAGAGGTTGCAGCTGGTTGGAGAAATTTGACCAAAATATATCATATTTCTTCAGAATATGTGGTTCCATCAAAATTTAAACTTTTATGAAATCAGGTTGATTTCTCCAGATTTTCATTTTGGAATAAAACAAAAGAAATTTGACAACATCAAAAAGGGATGATTAGACACTTTGGAATGAAATGCTTTGAATTTTCATTTTGAAATGACTTTCAAAAGTCTTTTTATTTTTATTATAATATACACTATTACATTACATAATATAAACACAAAATAAAAAAGTCAAAGTTGACCAAAATTAAACATTTCAAATGTCCTGAAAAAGAAACAAAAGTACTCAGAATTTTCCTTCATGGAAAATTTCAAAATTTTAATTTTTTCCCCTCCAATTGGGAATGAAGCCAAATTTCACAATCTCAAACTCTTTTGCAAAATGTAACTTCTATCCTGTGCACAAGTCTGGATACAATAGGTATACTGCAAAAATCTTGCATTTGATACTGCATATATAGTTATTTAATTTACAGCTAGTTAAGAGATCAGTTACCCAGTTTGCATGTGCAAAAATAGTGGAGTGGTGAGGTTAGATGGGAGAGGTGCACATATGTTTTTACTCATTAGTCATCTGTTCAGAATAGCTGGCCTGTAATTCAAAGGAGCATCATGTAGCACCAATGTCACAAGACTTCCATAAAATCAAAGTGATTCACTCACATCTAAAACCCTTATTCTGAACAGTTATACTTTGTAATACCCTGAAGTGTCTCGGAAAATGTCTAGCTAGCTTTTTGCACTCCTCTTATGTAATATAAAACAGCTGAAATTGTGTTTATTTAAAAAAGTTGCCCAAGAACTGAATGCATCAATGCCAAGTTTCAGACTGGAGCCAAGTTTGGAGACAAATGTATAAGCGGGGGGGGGGGGGCGCGAGGGGCAAGAAAGAGAACAAATTTTTAAGTTAAAGTAACACACTAAAAACTCCAATATTTAGGGGAATGGGGGGGGGGGGAGCAAAATCAAAACAGCACAAAATGGTGACTGAGGTATAGAGCCCATAGGAACTAATGTTATTTTTTCTACAAATATATCTTCCTAAGTAAATACTACTTCACATGAAGAAAATAAAAAAGTATCTCGTTATTAGTAATAAGATCATTATAATACCATCATTATACCACTATTGAAATGTAGCCATTTGACCCAAGCAACATGACAACAGATTTTTTGGAAGGAATTGAAGAATAAGTTACTCTTTAAAGGTCCAGGGTGGGATTTAGATTAATCATTCCAATCAGTATCTGTGCCTGGAAACCAGGGTTAACACCCTAAACTTGAGTTACGTGAGGTCTTTAATGAGCATATGCGGTTAGGCCCTCAGTTTGTCCTTCAAAAGAGGACACTTGCAGCAGTAGCAGTGTCCCAAGCATTTCATGAGGTCATTGGTTCAGGAGAGAACCGGACAGTTTCCTGGTCTATCATCACGTGGTTAGAGTACTGGACTGATGCTTGAGAAATCCAGGTTCATTTCCAGCTATACCACAGGCTTCCCTGTGTGGCCTTGGTCAAGTCATTTAGTTTCTCTATGCCTCAGCTATTAAAATGGGGATGACAGCACTGCTTTACCTCCTAGGGGATGCGCAGTGAACTTCATTAATGTTTGTGAGGTATTCAGGTGCTCTTGCGATGGAGGCCAAATGCATACTGAAATGGAGAAATGTACCATGACATTCTCCCAGGGGAGAGCACCAAGGAAATTCCTCTTTCTAAATTAACTCTTCTCTGGCTCTTAACATTTAATATCCTCCCAGCTACACATTTTTTTTTCCTTGTTCTTCTCTGTGTTTTGCATTATCATTTGCCATACAAAACAGGTAGGTGTGTCTCATCCATCCTCGGTCTCTCAGATCCAACCACCTGGCCTCACACTAAGAATTACAGACTGGTTCAGATTAAAGGAAAGAAGGAATATGAATGGCCAAAACTAAGTTTTATCTGCAGTACAAACTTTAAAAAAAATTTAAGTTCTAGAAAGCATTTGATAATATTGCTGTTTATAGATCTGAAGAGTACCACAGATTTCACTTAGGCACCACATTACACAGCGATAGCCATGCTTGTCAGTGAGAATAGAAATGCTGTTATGGAGCCCTCATCCTTAATGGGTGGGTTCATTGATCAAATTCTGTACTGATTAACTTCCATACCATCTCTTTGACCTCAGCGGGGTTACACGGGATACAGGTTAGCACAAAATTTGGCCTGGTAACTCTAAGTAGCCACGAAGAAGCAATGTTCTGCTTAAACCAAAAGACAACTCTGAAGGAAAACTGAGGGCTAATCTCCGGTTATATTAGCCTATCATAAATGGAAACATTTCAGCTACTTGCTTAGGTAGCAACTACCTGTGCAGAGTTATCAGTATCTAAAATCAATTTTCAGTGATGGTACTTGAACCTGTGCCCTTTGTATTTCTATGGCACCTTTCGCTTTATAAACATCATTGACTTAAAATGTATTTCAATCCAAGTCATTTGTCATACTTCTTTCCCTTGAGTCAAATCCTGAGGCTCCGAGCACCTGCATCTTCCACTTAACTCAATGGGACTTACAGGTTCTAGACCAAATCCTGAGATTTGCCAATCTCCTACTGCATGTCTGTACTGTTGCTTACCCAGTATATTTGATTGATTGTAGAATATCATGCACACCCAGGGACGGCTCTAGGCACCAGCAAAGCAAGCATGGGCTTGGGGCAGCCCATTTGCAGGGGTGGCAGGGATCCAGCATGGGAGCTGAGAACCAACAGGGGGCCCTGGGAGCTGTAGTTCCTTGGTTAGCTCCCTGCCTATAGAGCCAGCCCTGGAGCAGGGAAAGAACTACATTTCCCAGCATTGGCTTGGCCACTACCAACAGGAAAGAGGGGGAGGGAGTGAGGTAGCTGAGACCTCATGCTGCAGCCTGCTATGAATGGAGAGCTGCACTCTGAATAGGGATTCCATATTTTAAAATTTAAAAAAATAGGACACTCCACGGGGAGGGAGGATAGCCCCACCCTGCCCCCATCCACTCCCTCCGACTGCCCCCCACAGAAACCCCAAACCATCCAACACCCCTGCTCCCTGTCCCCTGATCACCCGCTCCTGGGACCCCTGCCCCTAACTGCCCCCCTGGACCCAACCCCTGTCTAAGTGCTGCTGCTGCTTGTCCCATGATTGCCCCCTCCTGGGACCCCTGCCCCTTGGGACCCCATCTAAGCCTCCCTTCTCCTTGTCCCCAACTGCCCCCTCCTGAGACCCCCCCAACTTCCGCCCTAGGACCCCACCCCCTACCTGTCCCCTGACAAACCCCCAGGACTCCCATGACTATCCAACCGCTGCCTGTCCCCTGACTGCCCCCCAACCCCTGACCCATCTAACCCCCCCTTCTCCCTGCCCCTGACTGCCCCCCCAAACCTCCGCCCCATCCAACCCCCCAGTCCCCTTACCGTGCCACTCAGACCAGCGTGTCTGGCTCTGCACAGCGCCGGACACACTGCTGCATACATGCTGCCGTGCTCCCCCACAGAGCCACAGCCCCCTTCCTCTTCCCCCCCCGCAGCACCCGCCTTCCAGATTTGAACACCTCAAAATTCAGGAGTGCTCAAGCTCAGTTTGGGCAGCTGTTACTTCATTTCTCCCAAATCAAATATACTGATCCACTGTAACTTGCTGTAGAAAAAGTAGGATAAAATTGAGCAAGAAATGCTTCCCAGTGGTTATTAGGACTGGAATTGCTATTTTCAACAGCCATTGCCTTTTTGTTTGTTTGTTTGTTTGTTTGTGTAAAAGGAAGACAGTGATATTGCATTCGCAAATTCCCCATAGAAAGAAAGAGTGGAACAAAAGAATAATAAAGGCACCTCAACTTTTCCTCATTTATGTAGGACAGTCTTATAATATGCATCCAGATATCCTCCAATCACACAAGCTGAAAATTGTTCCACTTTACTGCAGTTCTGTAACCATATGGGAACCAATCCTGTCTGTGTTCTGTGCACATCTAAAATTCCTGCTGAATGACCTGCCGTGGGAGCGAGTTACCAGTGACCCAGGGCTGCGGCGGAAGGAGGGTGCAGGTGGGGGGGGGGAAAGAGAGAGCCCAGGGCTGGGGCGGCAGAAGGTGTGTGTGGGGCAATGGTGGGGAGGAATGAGGGAGCCTAGAGCTGGGGCAGCAGGGAGTTTGGGGGGGGGGGGGGAGCCCCGGGGGCGGGGGCGGGGGGGGGGCGGGGAGGGGCGCCCGGGGGGGGGAGGGGGGCAGCCAAAATTTTTTTTTTTTTTTTACTTGGGGCGGCAAAAAACCTAGAGCCAGCCCTGTGCACACCTAACCGCTCAATATGATTAATAATGAGGAAGAAGGCACTTGAGGCAAGTATATATTATTACACCCATTTTACAGGTGGGTAAACAGGAACACAAAATGATTGGCCTAAGACTACATAGTCTCTGAAGAACACTTAGAAGTTCTGACTTTTAGTCCCCTGATATAAGCAATGGATCAGTGCCGCTCATAAAGCACATGGAGATGTAGCAGAAGCTCAGCTCAGCTGAGTTCATAACAAGGCAGGAGTGGTGAAAAAAGTGCAGGAGCTTTTTTAATTGATGAGCAAGTTCTGCCACTAGGCTCTCCTCTGTCTCATTCACAACCTCTCAGACTCTCCCACTTTACACTTCTGGGCTCTGGCTCTTTTAGGAGGCGTCAGCACTTCTCTTTCCAGCTTTTGATATGAAATGTATCTTTGCTATAACTTGAGAGGAAGCACTGTCTATGGCTACAGTTTGGGATTGAGTCAAGAGTTCGCTTCCCGGCTGTGCCACAGGCTTTGCTGTGTGACACTCTTTCCCCAGCCTGTAAAGAGAGAGAACACCCACTATCCAGGAATAAGCGGAGGCTTAGTTCATTCACTCTGTAAAGTGCATTTAGATTTTAGTTGACACTACAGAAAAGCAAAGTATTATTAGTTGCTCAGTGCCGGGCTGACCTCCTATAGGACAACATGGAAGGAGACAGTGCAGCCCATGAGCATGCCCTCCATTTAATACCTGGGTAGCAGCTCTGGAAAAGACTGCACTGGTTTGTAAATTTATTTGGAAAGATATGAAAAAGGAATCTCCAGTTATCCAAGAACATTTTCAAAGCTAAACTGAAAACCTCCAGGAAGGAAAAATAAGTTACAAATGCAGCTTTTCGATGTCAAATGTCCAGCTCACCAAGCTGTGGCTTTTCAATTCTCTTTCCTTTGCTTTCGTTCAAATTTACTTGTAGTAAACAGTTTTTTTTTCAAAAGTCTAACTAGTACGGGGAATTTAACCAGCTGCAGAATTGAAACAGCTTAATAAGATATTACTAAGAAGTACAATTCCTGGAACTCAGTCAGTGTGTTACTGTATTACTAAGCAATAGATAGCAAATGACTTTTCAGTATTTATTGAGGTTTCCGGTGAATAAATTTGGCTAAGTGCCAGAGCTTAAAAAACTAAAACAGGTTTTTGCATGTTTTATTGATGTGAATTTACACAGGCTCAGTTCACAGCAGGAGATGACTATTAAGCATGTTTGAAGGGGGATCTGAAAATGATGCTGCCCAGAAAATGTTTGCATTATTTCTATTTTTTACAAAGTTGCTGGGACCAGGTCCCAGTTATCAATGGAGAACTACCTCTGACAGCATGAGCAAAGAAGTGTACGGAGAGTTAGACTCTACTATGCTTCATTCTCCTGTGAGTTCAAATGGATCATGGAGTTACACCTAACAAAAATTGTATATTGCTTCTTTCTTTTGTTCATTTCAACCCCAAATGGCCTCTAGAGCTGTTACCCCATGTAGGCTCCCTGAGCATCCCAGACTCTCTACCAACGGAGGCTCCTTCTTATTCCCCTACCCTGTAAGGATCCATGCAAAACCCATATTTAGCTTTACACAATCAGGTAAGCGTATCTCCTTCACAGTGAAAGAATCCTACTCCACCCTTCCTGACTACCACAGAAGCAGGGTAATATTTTCAAGATTGCCTAAGTGACTTAGGAGCCAGAGTCCCACTGACTTTCAAACGGTTTTTCCCCCTACTGGGAGTGGAGAGGAGTTTCAAATTCCTCAGTGACTTTTGAAAATAGGACTTAGGCACTTTTGGAATTTGACCCATAGTCATAAAATGTTAACTAGTTAATATACAGTGGTACCTGAGATAATTACAATGGGTATCAGGAAGTATGCTGCAAAATCTGTGGCAAAGTATCAACAATTTAATGGTATTACAGTCAAGCTCCAGGAGGAGACAATGATGAGACAATGAGGAGACAGATATTTCACATAAGTAAGTGCATGGCCCCTATCAAAGGGTTTGGTAAGATAGTGTCCCACTCCACTCCCAGTGAAAAAAGTGTTGGCAAGTAATTTATGTTAAAAATTTAGCCTATATTACTAATCTGTCAGAAACTATTGTATTCTGGATACTTTTTCAAACCAAAAATCCACATCTCCGTTATTCACATACTCAGATTCCAAGGACAAAAGAGATCATTGTGATCATCTACTGTGACCTCCTGTATAACACAGGCCAGAGAACTGCCCCAAAATAATTCCAAGAGCAGATTTTTTAGAAAAAAAAAACATCCAATCTTGATTTTAAAAATTGCCAGTGATGGATAATTCACAACCCATTGGAACAAATTACCAAGGTTAATTAACCTTACTGTTAAAAATGTACACCTAATTTCCTGTCTGAATCTGTCTAGTTCCAACTTCCAGCCAGTGGATCATGTTATACCTTTCTCTGATAAAAACACCCATTATAAGTACATACAGGGGGACAAATATTTGATAGACTAATCCAGTCACTCCTTAATCTTCTCTTTGTTAAAATAAATAGATTGAGCTCTTTGAGTCTATCACTATAAGGCAGGTTTTCTAATTCTTTCATCATTCTCATGAGTCTTTTCTGAACCCTCTCCAATTTATTAACATTCTTCTTGAATTGTGGACCTCAGAATTGGATGCAATATTTCAGCAGTGATCACACCAGTGCCAAATACAGAGAGAAAAAACCACAACTCCTACTTGGGATTCCCCTGTTTATGCATCCAAGAATCTCATTAGCATTTTGGCCACAGCAGCCAAAAAAAATTCTGACTAGCTCTTTTGGCCACAGCGTAGCACTGGGAGCTCATGGTCAGCTTATTATCTACCATGGCCCCCAAATCTTCTTCAGAGTCACGGCTTCCCAGCATAGAATCCTCCATCCTGTATGTATGGCCTACATTCTTTGTTCCTTCCTAGATGTATACATTTAGCTGTATAAAAAACCATATTGTTTGATTGCGCCAAGTTTACCAAGTGATCCAGATGGCTCTGTATCAATGATTTGTCCTCTTCATTATTTATCGTTCTCCCAATTTGTCTCATCTGCAAACTTTATCAGTGACGATTTTATGTTTTCTTCTAGGTCATTGATAAAAGTGTTACCTGGGGAAGGGCCAAGAACCGATCTCTAAAGGCTCTACTAGAAACACATCTGCATGATGAGGATTCCTGGTTTACAAGTATTGCATACAGATCAGCCACTATTTTTGTAAAAACCTGCACAGGAATATTATGGAGAGATGCTGCCACTAGAGTAGCATTTAATTAAAGATAGAGCTGGTTGAAAAAAATGTCAACACTATGATTTTCCAAAAGAAAATGCAGTTTTAACATTTTGCAGGAACATGTGGATTGAGACAAAATTTGTGAACAGGAAAAAGTAAACAAATCATTTCAACTTTGTCTCAGTTTATTTTGTTTTTACTTATATTAAAATATCATTTATATGAAATATTAAGTATAATGTTATATAGTCTATTAATGTGGCAACATCAAAACAAAACATTTCGATGGTCCTGAATCTACATTTTTCAAAATTTTTCATTTGGCAGGAAATGTCAGCTGTTTTGTTTTGATTCTAAACTAAATCAGATTCTGAAGTGTCAGAACTTCCCGTGGAAAGGAAATTCTGTTTTCTGACCAGCTCCACTTCAAGGGCTACTCAAGTCATTTTAGGCTCCAAAGCTTTGGGGTTTTTTAGAAAGGGTCTGCAAATTAATGAGAGATGGACTTGAACCGAAACTTTACATCTGAACATTCTTGTACATTATGGGGGAGAGGGAATGAAATCCAAACCCAGAACTGAATTTTACAAGTGACCTATGTCTTCATAATGGGCCAAGTCAAAGCCCTGGATTGAGTTGCACCACACAGCACTACTCATCTCGTGGGATTTTCAATCTGCCCTACCTCCAACAAGATTCTTTGATACAGGGCCTCTTAATAGGCCGGCTCTAATGCCAGGAACCTGGCTGTTCTTCAAGGTTTTAAACAACCGAAACTGTCAGGGTTTTAGGAGTTAACAAATAAATGCTGTTTCTAGTATGAAGTAGTGTGTCCATCCCCGGCTGGCTGCTGCTGACTCCGCTGACTACTACACAAACCAGGAAGGAAGTGTGAATCAGAGCCATGGGAACTTAAGGCTCCATTAGCAACGCCAAATGAGTAAGCACCAACCTGATGGGGAGACAAGTTCTTATCACAGTGGAGATTAAAGGTTTGTCTACACTTACAAGGCTACATCCGTGCAGCTGCAGCACTTCAGTGAAGACACCACCTATGCCCATGGGAGAGCTACTCCCATTGGCCTGGGTACTGAGCCTCCTCCAGAGAAGCCCTCCCATTGACACAGCACTGCCCACACCAGGAGGTCAGTCGGTGTAACCACGTCGCTCTGGGATGTGGATTTGCTACATCCCTAAGTGACGTAGTAATACCGACAAACGTTTGTAGCGTAGACCAGGGCTAAATCATTTTAAAGTATTTGACAGAATCCCCATGTGGCCAAAGCTTAGAGGCTAAGGTCAGCACACAGGTCAAGGCAAGGTCTCTACTCCTCAAAAGCCACAAGTGCTGTCAGTCTCAGAGCCAATGCAGGATTCCCAACCCCAGGGGAAAACACATGAGCAATATTCACATGTTTTTTGCTGGAAAACCATCAGCCTTCCCATGCAAACACACTCTTGCTGCTCTAGGGAGGTGCAGTTCATACGGCTGAAGCCAGCTGTATAGTCCTGTGCTGCCATCTTTCGCAGATGTTCCATGGAGAGCAATAGAACTTACACACGTATGTTTGGCAGCATAGAAGATACCTGTGCTGTGCTCAGATGTACCTGTACTTTTCAGCAGTTACTGCTTACTAGATGTTTGCACATCTCCTTATGATGGGTTTCAGGTCATGCTTGTTTCTTCTGAGCCTATTCCAGAAAGTAAGTAACAATGGAAAGCATTTAAGTTATCATTTGTAATCCAGATTTCTAGGGATTCAGCATGGTATCCTGAGAAAGTAATAATGTTAGTGTGACTGTACAGTAAGGAAGATATTACAATGGGATTTAATATCTTTATTTACGTACGTAATAGCCACATAAGCATAGAATGATATATTGACTAGCTCCATGGAATCAAATCACAATTTAAGGGTTTGTTACAGAATTATTCTGTTCCCAGAAAATAAATCTAGCCCAGCATGGTTCCTCTGAAGATCGCAGAAATATGATAAGAAGATAAGTGGTAGTGTCATGAAGGATTATTATTAAAATCAGTCTTGAGTGCATCTCAAAATGCATTTCCAAGCAGAGAAGAAAGCAGTCCCTGCCACAAAGAGTGTGCAGCCTAAACAATGGGTGGAAGGTGGAAGTGCCACGACAAACCAGCAACCAATGGGCACGTGGTTTGTCAGTTACATTTTGAGTAATATACTCTGAATTCTGCTACATCCCACCATACATACTCTCATCCTCTCCCTCCTGCAATCCCCAGTTTCAATTCCTTACACCCTTCCTTCCCAACTCTAGCCTTTTTCACCTGCACAAGTACACGTCACTCATACAACTACATAAATGAAATAAATAAGGAGAGGATTTAGTCTGCCAGCATCTTGTCAGACCACACAACAAGTGGGACTACGAGAAGAATTTAAATGAGGAGAGGGTAGTGTTTCTGTAGACTGGCTCAGGAAGGACATTGTATTTTTAGAGGGCAGTGCAGAAAGAGATGAACTGTTATTTGGGCACAATTTGTTCAGTAAATAGAGCTATGGCAGTTTATATCGGCTGAGGATCTTGCCCAATAAGACTTCCAAAATAAACAACTAGTATTCCCTCTTTGTGCCTCTGCATTGGAGTTCCATAGCAGTGCAAACCTGTGCAAACATACAGGTTCCTTTTACGTGCACCATTATGTAAGAAAAAGATGGAAACACTATTCAGTTGGAGATACATATAAAACCATTAAGTAGCTAAATATCTGTTTGCCAGCCTAGCTGACCATCTGTGCAAAAACCCAGAGATAATAAATCATTCTCAGGTTCTGGAAAAGAACACACAGTGTAGAAGGAGACATGCCCAGAAAGAAAACAAACCGAATAATTCCTCTGGTGGTGTACTCGCAAAGAAAGGAAGGCAAACAGAAGTTCTATGCTACACATTGTTTTCAGAGTTTGCCTGTCTTCAAGGGCAGTATAATCCAGTGCTCCAAGCATACAATACAAAACTCGGAAGTTCCTATTAGCACCAAAAACCAGATGAGATCTCCTTCTCTAGTCCTGGGCAAGTGTTTTTGGGCAAAAATTTCAAGCATGGCCACTGATTTTGGGGTGCTTCAGTTTTTATGCACCCTATTTGAGATGTCATGGCTTGATTTTCAGGTTCTGAGCACCTACACGTCCTAATGACTTCAGCTGGAATGGCGGGTGCTCAGCAGGTCTGAAAAATCAGGCTTTAGGTGTTTCAACTAGGGCACACCGAAACCGGGTTAATTATAACCACGTACCTGACAGGATGCTTTAAGGGTTAACTTAGTTAATGTTTTGAAAGTTCTTTGAAGATGTAAAATATTGTATAAGCAGTAAGAATTAGTATGGAAAGAGCTGTCTTGTTCTGTGGTGGCAGCTTTTTATATCATTTGGGGATATTTCAAGAAAAATCTCCCATATTACCTCTAGAGAAAATGGCACAAAAGTTTTATCTTTACACCAAAAGCAATGCTACAGGAAACAGACAAACTGCAGCTGCTTGTGCCAGATAAGAAGACCACAGCTTAAATTAAATAGCAGCCTTTATTATTCAACATTTTGTGTTTAAGTCAATGACCAAGGAAGAGCAAAGAATAGAAACTAACCAGAATTTCACAGCCTCCTCTTTCCTTGGGGGGGGGGGGGATTACAAATACCATTAATGACAACTCTTTTGGAGAGTAGGTTTTGTCATTAGTGTCCATTTTCTTTCATGAGGCAAATACTACAGAGAATAGACTCTATTGTCCAAGTCTAGAACATTATAAGGCTTATTTAATAACCGTTTACACAACACACAAAACAATTTTCTGTCATGCTCCAGGCTCTACAAGGCAGATAGGAACAGAAATATTCTAAACAACATGTGCTTGCTTTTTCTTTTATAAACACAGACAAGTAAAATACCCAGCAGCAAGAATAATACAAGAGTCCTTGGTGGAGTGCAGGAATGGCACAAAAGAGAAGAATAATTCCTTTGTTATGAGGAAGCCAGACTAGATGATGATATAAGCTATCCCTTCTGTCCTTCACGGCTATTAATATGAAACCATGACTAGTTAACAGAGAACCTGAAACGAAATAAAAATTACCCAAATTTTCATTATAAACCAGACACTCAGAGCAAAATATTGAAAGTTTTGCTACGTTTCAGCAAACGGGTCAGCTTGTGATGTTTAAGTGCAAAACTTGGTCAATTCATACACTTTCAAACCCAACATAAGAACAGCTACACTGGGTTAGACCAAAGGGCCACCTAGCCCAGTATCCTGTCTTCCGATAGTGGCCAATGCCAGGTGCCCCAGAGGGAAGGAACAAGTAATCACCAAGTGATCCATCTCCTGTCACCCATTCCCAGCTTCTGGCAAACAGAGGTGAGGGACACCAGCCCTGCCCAATCCTGGGTAATAGCCATTGAAAACAGCAAATTGTAACCGATCCAGCTGAGTTTCAGCATTCGTTGGAAACTCAGAGTGAAACCTCATATAATACAATAAATGACTGGTGAAAATCAGTGTATGAATTATACAAGATGGGCTCAATCTGCAAACATTTCAGTTAATGATTAGACTTCAACCCCCCCTCCCTTCCAGATCTTGGGAAGAGTGTTCAGATCTGCCATTTTGTTCAGACCATTACAGATAAAGAGGTCCAGTCACTAAATTCTGGTCCCCTTTCAGGTTTATATTCCCAGAAGTTTGGTTGCAATGTTTTGGTTCACACCCATCTCTAGAGCTAACATGAGTGGAAGGAACTAGTGAGGTGCTGGTTGTTTCAGGTACAGACGTGTGCACATAAAGGGCAAATTTAAAGGGCCCGATCCTCAGCTAGTGTCAATGGAGCTGCCCTCATTTATGCTAGCTGAAGATCTTGCCCAAAGTGTGCAGACCCTCGGGGATGTAATAGAGAATTCTGAGCTCGTGTACCCAGGTCTCATACTTGTTAGAAGTGCAGCTAGGAGAGGATTCCAAGGTTAGGGAGTAGAACTGGGTGAAGTTTTAGACAAATAATTTAGTCACCCCCCCTCCCCCCAAAAAAATGCAGTTTTGAGTCAATCAAAACTAGTCATGAATTTGACACAAATTCACCAAATAGTTGGGGAGGGGAGGGGCGAGGCGAAAATTGAGATACATTCACAAGGTGACTCAAACACCATTCAGGAAACAGCCAAGAGGAGGAGGAGTTGTTGGTAGCGGTGGCACTCACGTAAGATGTGGGAGACCCAGCTTCAAATCCCGCTTCTAGAACAGTACTTGAAGCCAGGTCTCCAATACCCTCATTGAGTGTCCTGGGCTATTGGGTATGAAGGGGCTGCCAGCTCCTCTGCTTCCAGTTTTGCAGATCTATTCCTTCATTTCCTTTGCTTTTCATTTTTAGAAAGAAAAAAAAAAACCACAAACACCATTTTTTAAAAGAGTAAAAAATGCAGAGAAACAAAATGTTTTGTTCCACCCAAAACTTAATGTGTCGACTTTTTGGATTCATCAAAAAATTTGGTTTTGGTTTGAGTTGAACTGATTTTATTGGTAGTATTTTCAGAACTGACAGTGAACCAAAAAAATCAATTATTTGCCCAGCTCTATTAGGGAGTGCTCTGAGTCACTCAGCCGCTCATTTGCACTTCTTCATGAACTACAGTGCGGGGGAGGGGGAGGGAAAGCAAACAGAAAAAAGTTTCTCTCTTTTCTAAAACAAACCAAACAATAGATCAGAGAGAAGGTGAGATACCGAGTGAGGGGAACAGAGGGGAAAGTATATTTGTATTGATTAAAATCAATACAAATAATGATGGGGCTCTTCCAGGTATTAAGACAGTGAGAGAAGCTCAATTTGTTCTTTAAATTGATCCGTATTCCTCAATAGATCAAGTTTGCTGAGCTCAAACCTCTCACTTCAGACAATATCGATGCACTACACCAACACAAATGCAATTAATCCTGTCTCTCCAGCTGAACTAACAGAGAGGCAGGAAGAGCTCTATGATTATAGCACGGAATGCTGTTATTCATGGAGGAGGTGCACACACACAAGGATCCTTGGGACGCTAGCATTTGGCCCCCAGAGAAGAGAAGGGGTAGTTCAGAGAAGGGGGAGGAATAGCATTGGCCTGCTAAACCCAGGGTTGTGAGCTCAATCCTTGAGGGGGCCATTTAGGGAACTGGGGTAAAAATCTGTCTGGTGAGTGGTCCTGTTTTGAGCAAGGAGTTGGACTAGATGACCTCCTGAGGTCCCTTCCAACCCTGATATTCTATGATTCTACCCTACATGTGCAAAACACCTGGTTGTCCTAAGCAGTCACTCCCTTAGCTTAGTCTCCCACTTCCTTCCTCCACTTTGTAATAGGGTGTTGATAGGACATCCCCTAGATAACCTTGCAATCTAATTATGGTACAAAACAGAGGGCGCTACCTATTAAATCAATACTATGCAGGAAACTGCTCAGACACTGGGAAGTTGTTTATACAATATATTTCAGTACATTTTGGGGACTTTCCAGGAGCCAACATAATTGTGGCAGGTTGTGGTTTTCTTGTTGACCAATAAAGGCCTACTGAAATTCTTTGTCAGACAGGGTTCATCTTACCCCTAGCAAAATAGAGTTATTTCTATGTGACATTTCATAGCATGGGTCAACATTCTTTACAGTCACTAATTAATCCTCGCAATATCTCCTGTAAAGTACACAATGATCCTTATTCCCAATTCACGACTTGCCCAAATCCACAGAACAAGTAACTTCCCGAACTAGAATTGGAACACAAGCTAAGTTCCTAGCTTTCGAACTTATGCGCACACAATACCAGTTTCCTATGTCTTCTGAACGGATATTCACATTTCGAGTTCAGAGAAAGTGGGTGGGATGTTTATTTCATAGGAACAGCCAGTGACAGTGTTATCACCTTTCTTGCTAGAAAAGAGTAAATCTGGAGTATGTACCTCCTCAACATCCCCCAGGGTGCAGGCTGATGCAAATAAATAATCTAATTTCTCTGCAGGCTCTTTATCCTCCTTAATTGCTCCCCATACCCTTGATAATCCAGCAGACCCACCAACTAACTCTCTCTCTCTCATACTTTAAGTATATCAGAAGCAGGAAATGTGTATTTCCGGTTATCTGTTCTTATGACATTACCCGCTTCAAAATTCCCTGTAGCCCAGCTCATTTCCATTTTAAAATTTTACACACACACCCTTCGTTTCTGTTCCTGTCTATTGGCTTCGTTGGGGCTGGATTTCCATGTTATGAATCTCTCTCTTTGGTTGAAACCACCGTCTTGAGACTTGCCACTTAGCAATAATGCTTTAGTTCTTCCTTTTCCACGTAGGGGTATACACACCTTCTGTGATTCTGCTAAAGTTACTTAAGTAGCCTCCATGCTGAATCTAAGGAATTTGACATCAGGATGTTTTTGTGCTAGCCATCTCTCATTGTTTCATTTTATAGAAGGCACCTAATCACAGCTCTAGGTGGATAAGAGTCCTTAATATATAATATAATAGGACTTGCTCTAATGTCCACAATAACATGCTCAACTCTCAAAAAAGTGAATCTACCTTCTCTCATACCCCAACTTATCTGACACAGCCTAGGTAAAGAGCTGTTCAGAGAATTGCAACCTCTTTCACTTTTGATATTTCCAAGTGGCATCTAACGGATATGAAACTTAAAAACAAAAACAGTGCAACTCCTGTCTTTGTCTCCCTTCCCTTAAATATGTTATTTATCCTTACCAAACCAGTACAGGCTGCAAACCTATGTACCATAGTAAGCACCCTTGACCCTGACCAACAAGAGAATAATGATGAACCAGAACAAAATACTCAATAAATATCCATTTTCAGCTAGCTACTCATTCATCTACAGTCTGAAATGTTTGAGACTGATGGAGGTGTTCATGAATACCAGGCCACTAGTCTTTTTACTGTTGCTGATGCTGCAAAACAAACAACATGACCCATGAGTGACAGTGAACCAAGCTCAGTGTTTGTATTCACAAGTCACTTTTTCTCTGCTGTAGCTATAGAAATGAGCAGACTACCCTCTGAAAATGAGCATTTTGATTCAGAAGTGGTGCCACTGGGGTTTTTCCAATTCATCCTTCAATATCTGATACAGCCTTTATTTGGGAGAGCAAGGACCAAGTCCTCAGATGGTGCAAATCAGCATAGCTCCATTGACTTCATTGGCATTAAGCTGATTTATGCCAGCTGCGGATCTACCCCACTGTCTCCTGCACTTGTATGGATATGGACTAAAATCTAACAGGTCTCTTCCATCTCCAATTACAATTTACTTTCAAAATAAGGGGAATAATATCAAGACAGGCAGAAAAAGAGATATTCTCTGCCTGAAATAGGAGTACTAGTAAACTGCCAGACTTCTTAAACTCTCAGCCTTAACCAGTGTGTAAGGCCAAATGTACCGTTTTAGCCAAAATACAGTAACTGAGTCAAAAATGATTGTCTTTAAAACTATTTAAATGGAAAACCCCTTTTCTCAAAAGGCTTATTATAAAGAGCTAAAATAATGGAGTTGCCAAAAGAACAATACCTTTCAATCACTTCCAATGCCACAGCTGCTTCACATTTATTTTGAGATGCAAGTTACAGAGGATTTAGTGGAGCCTTGCAAAATTTTATTCACCCACTCAAGGTCAGTAATGTCTCTCAACAGTATAGTCAGTCATCTGGGGCTAAACTGTCATTATCATTTACTCAGCCATAGGAGGGAGTAAATCACTCTCTGCGGAGATTCAATTCCAGCTTGAGTAGATAGCAGGAGCTATAGATGGGATCCATAAAGGGACTTAGGTTGAGGGTCACGGAGCCTAACTTTTACTGCCTAGAAAGTTGTAGGAAAAACACCGTGATCCACAAAGCCGAGTTAGGGGCCTAGGCTCTCTATGCACTGAATGGGGAGAGATAGGCCCCTTAGAATGTGTTGCACAAAGCTAGCACGCTAGGCGGGGAGCTGCCTAAGCTAATCAATGGGAGATGCTGAGGAGAGGCGTATGAGCTGTGCTATGCTCTGTCCCTCTCTCCAAGATAGGCACCTCCCTGTAGCCTGGACATAGGTGCCTATGTCTTCTTAGCAATCCATGAATGGGAACCCACCATCTGGAGTCAGAGGGCTTACATGCCAAAGGCATTTCTTGCAGGAATTAGTTAGGCACCTGCCTCACTCCACACAAAACAGCCAGAGGTGGCGGTGCCCCTCTGATAGCTTTTAGCCCAGTGGTTAGAGCACTCACTAGGGATGTGAGAGATCCAGGTTCAGTTCCCCCTTCTCTGCCAGAGGGGGAGAAGGGAGAACCCTGTTCAAATCCCTTCTCCCTCGGAAGATAGACCTGAACCTGGGTCTCCCACCTCCAAGGTTGCGCTCTAACAACTGAGCTTTGGAATAGTATGATGTGGGCTTCCCTCAGTATCTCCTGTTGAAGCCATTCCACTCTGAATAAATAATGAAAGCAAGATGGGAGGGACAGAGCCAGGGTCTCCCACTTCTCAGGTACGTGCCCTAACCACTGGGCCACAGAAAGTCACTGGGCCAGAAGGAGAGCATCAATTTAAGTATTTATCCCCCATGGAACAGTCATTGGGCCAGAGGGAGACAGAATGACCACAACCACTACCAACTCCTCCAGCTGGCTTTTGAATGCAACCCCCATCCAGTAGGCAGCCTCTGAGTATACCTACCAGATCAGGCTCCATGCATCAGTTAGGGGGCCGAATACCTATCATCCCCCAGTTCGTAGATCGCTCTGTGGCTGAGGCAGGATGTGTGTCTGGATGCCTAGAGAGAGACAGCAGGGTGCATGCCCAGTAGCAGCAACATAGGTGCCTGAAAACCTTAGGTCCTGAATGAGTTTAGGCACCTACCGGATTCAGTGAGAGTTTGGTGGATTGCAGGGAAGCCAAAACTGGGACTTAGACACCTGGGTCTGTGGTTTAGGTATCTAAATACCTTTGTGGATCTGGGCCTACTTGCCTTATGCTCTCTTCTGTGAGCGAGCAGATAGGAAGAGGGCAGAGAAGAATGGGAGGAACCCCAACTCCCCCCCTCTTTCTTGTCAGCCAAAGTAGCTGCCTGGTACACTGGGAGAGTAAGGAGCTGCAAAATAAGGGGATGAATTAATTTAATCTCCTTCTCCTAAAGGACAGAGGGGTAGAGGAAGCAGGGGAGAAATTGTGATGTGTCACCATTCATTCTCTAGCATGCTCCTGGGATGGGGCAGCCATATGCTGCCTCTTGCTTGAAGCAGCTTGTAAAGTTATAATCTAGCCCTTCATTCTCATGAATGATCATGGAAAAGGTGAGCGAACACATTTTGTGCCTGGGCTACAAAATTCTCATGACAATAAGGCAAGACTTCTTTCAGAGCATTCAGCCAAGACCTCTTGCCCACAGTCTATGATTTGATTATGTCCCCAGACAGCATAGGGCTAATTTGACCTATAATCCAATTTGTGTTTTGTAAAGTGTCTTCCATACAAATTATATCCCAAAATGCTTTGCAGAATTTAGTGACAATAGCAGAGGGAGAGAGAAGTTAAGGGATATAAGGCAGGAGAGAAATGTAGGTTTTCAGAGAGATTGACTGGGCGAGACAGGGAGCTAGAAAGGAAAGTGAACTTGCTACAACACTAGGGACGGTGCGTTCTTAGAACATGCAATGAGAGGTTAGGATGCCAGCATTCTTTTCAGACTTCTTCCCTCGCTCCCTACGGGCCAGATCCTATGGGGCTTCCTACAGAGTAAGGTACAACTCAGGCTGAGGAAAAGTGGCAGATTCTCACCCTACATGACTGTAGGTCTTTTTAGACCCAAGTTTTAAGAAGTATCCACTGATCTGGGGTACTTCAGTTTTTGGGTGCCCAACCTGAGACTCATAAGGCCTGATCTTCAGAAATGCTAGGCAATCCCATCTCAGACGCTAATCAGGAAATGAAGAGATGGTGTATCTACTGATAGAAAGGGGAAAACTGGCTCTGCCCCCATGCTGAGATTATTTAACAGATGGTAGCTCTTTAGTCCAGGGGTGGAACACACCACCCATTTTTGCATTGTGTTTAGCCAGTCTCAACATCTTGAGTACATTTTTATGCATATTTCAACACATGCAGTGATAGATTCAGGCAGCGAGAAAATAATCAAGTTCAGCTTGAACTCACCAAATCACATCACCACGAGTGCCCTAAATTAAAAAGGTGTTTGTTACGGATTCCAGCCTCCCCACAGTCAAATCCTTTGCTCCTCCTGCATCTAAACCCCACCAAGTGCTAAATCCTAGAACCACTATTGAATGAAGCTATTTTGTGAGCATACAAAGGGTATTTTGTTAAACCATTTAAGACATATTTTACAATAAATCTTTTCATTATCAGAGGCATTTTAAAAATGTTTCCCCATTAGTCACAGTTTGCGGATCCCTATGTACAGTATTACATTTGGTAGCTGATGCACAAAACATTCATTTTTGATATTTAACCATTTTAAAACGGTTCTTCGTTGCCTGAAGGGGCTAAGGAAGCTGTGTAAACATCATTAGCCATAGCAGATATTTTCATATTTGGGGTTGGTTTAGTATGTAAAAGGTTCCCTCTCAGAAAGGAAAATCATGTGAAAAAACATTAACGATAGGCACAGCTTCATTATACAAGTGTTTCTCTGCACAGACACGAAGAGATTACAAACTAAGGGGACAGTTGTGTAAATTGTGAAGTCAGTGGAGCAAGGCCAATGTACACTAGCTGAGGGTCTGCCCGAGGGAGTTCATTTATCAGACACACATGCAATGGCAGAAGACACTGCAGACCTACAGTAAAACCTACTTAAGTCTCTGATCCTGAAAAGAGATAGGCCAACACAAAGTCTTACATCCCCCCACGCCCATTGACTCTGCACAAGCATCAGAGAGTTCAGTCAAGTACATCTGTGTGAAGACTTGGGGTTTACAAACACTCTGCAGAAGCATGCAGCACTCAAACCCTGCTCCAAAGAGAATTAATGTAGTCCCAACTTACCCCTTTGCTTTACCTCTAGCATTATCTTACATAACAAAAACTTCAACCTGAACTTCCTCCACAGGTTTGCCTGTCCCTAGGAGTTTCCCTGCATAACTCCCTCTATTCCACCCAAGTCTGCTCTGCTCCAGAGGGTTATTCCAACTCCCTCATAGCCTGATCAGAGTTGACAAGATCCACCTGCTAGTATGACTCATCCAAAATGCCCCTCTCTCTCTCTCTCTCTCTAAACAGAGCTCAAGCACCTAACATCAAGATAACAGAAGGGTCCTACATCCCCAGGCACAGTCTTGCAATACATTAGCTGGTGGATATACTGAAAAACCTGAACAGTTATGGAAATCCATAAAAAGGCCATTGGAATTTGCCAGGGTTTTTATTTTTCATTGGGTATTTGGCCTTGCTAAATTTCCCCTGCAAGTTGAATTAAACACAGCATTCCCCCACCCCTCTCTGCCTTCCGTCCAGTCCAGTGCAGAAGGCACAGGCTTGACAGCAAGATTCCTGTATTTGATTTTTAACTCTGTCATTTAATTGCTGTAAAATGCTGAGGAAGATTCTGAACTTCCCAAAGCCTCATCCTCCCCATGTTACAGCTGGAGAAGCTACCGACCACCTTTGGAAAGCGCTTTGAGTCTACAGAAGGAAAAGCTCCGGGAAAGGGTTATTCATTATTCATCTTCACTTCCTGCCCTAAATGACTCGGTGGTGCTGCTTTGCACTGCTCAGTAGCGGCCAGCTTTCAGCCCACCTAGGATTCCATTTTAGGGTTGAGTGACAGGATTCCTACAGAGCTTGAAAAAATTAAACATACACCTACTCACTAAAGGACTGAACCTATTAGCCAAAGGCTGAGCCAAGAGAAGACAGCATTACACCAGGCCCCTTTTTATCCCTCCCATTCAGAGGGATCCAAGGGAAAAAATCTGGGTAGAAACCCATTCTCTCCCCTCCTGGATGCTGTCTTACTAGGACAGTGTCCCTGAACACGACTTAGCCCTTTCCCCTCATCTTTTGTATCAGAGTTGACTCATGGGTGCCTGATAAATTTGGCCCTCTCTCCCCTCCATCTCCTGTTGCTGTGAAGGAGAGGGAGCTTTGCGGTCTCCTTCCTTCCTTTCCCTAACTCATCTATTCATCGTTTCATCACTCTCCTGCTACAGGACAAAGGTGTCTCTTTCCTTCCCCTCTTACTTGGGATGCTCTATTTCTCTTGTCCTTGACAACGGAGAGCCTTATCCTCTTTTACTCCGCACTTGCACTACCTGAGGCTTAGGAGTTTCTCTGCTCCAGAACACTAGCAGACTCACATCTCTAGCACTAGAGAAATGGCAAGAATGTCTGGGCTGCTGCTAGGCGATTAGGAGCAGCAGTAGCTTGCTCAGAGGAATATATCAGATTTTGATCATTTTCACAGCTACTTAGACCGTGACTGGCAAAAACAGCAGCGGAACTGGTCAGTCTCACAAATTGCACTCTGTTAGCACTCACATACCGACCACAGTGTTTCCTACTTGCCACTAATTTTCTTCAATCCTTACTTGTCCATCAGCTCATTAGGTTTGCAAAGCACTTTGAGATCCTTTGGGATAAAACAGTTAACAGTCAGAGCTTAACAAAATCTATTCTAAAGTGTGGCTGATGTCACTGACAATTTTAAAAAGTGAAGTCAGTGAATAAAGCCAGGCCATCTATACTTTGATCATGGTTTAATCATCCTCTAAATTTAGTTAATAAGTAGAAGAATCATCAAAGGTTCTGAGATTAGTAGCTCATGTTTAAGGAGAACACTTCTCATCATTTGTTATTCCAAACTGTTTCATAGGCAACACGAGGGTAAGCTTTTGGGAAAATGTGTGATATTTCAAATAGTTAACAATCATGACTTTTATTTAGTAAACTTTAGATCAGACTCATGAAACATTCTTTTAGTGCAATGAAATCAGGGGAAAGTTAGCAAATGTGACATCTTGGCTGCATTGCAAGGTTTGTAATATTTATTTTGAAGCAACAATCATGGGGTATATTTCAACTGTGCTTTAGCTGTTTGAATGTAACATTTCTCCAGGGGCCAGATGGCTCAAGAGCCACCTTCACCTCTAAACTACTAGTCTGAATCCATACCAGGCTGGTAGTGACCAAATGTTGCTCCCTACTGAGGGCCACTGGGAACCTCTGAAGTGAATTTATGGTTAACAAATAGGTGTCCATATCACACAAACAGCCCTATGGTGAAACCTATTTGGCAGTGAAGCAAAGGACTGAAGGTCTAATTCTGAAAATTTTTCAGTGCTTCTTTCCTGTGAGGTAATGAGTGCACCCGATTTCGGTGGGAATGGAGGGCAGTCAGCTCATCACAGAATCAGGCTCTGAACTCACATAGTATTTGGTCTATTTGTGGGTAACACTGTGCCTAGTGACTATATATTTGGACCCACCAGCATTAAGCCACCTAGGTCTACTTGACTTCTCTACCCATTCACTTTAAAGTGAACCGGTCTCCTAGGTTATTCTCACCAGCTACCATCTCTCTCAGCGTCATAGCCAGGGGGCATGTGACAAAAAGGTGGAAAGTGTCCAAAATTTAGGACACTATTTTTTCAAATTGCAGAATGTACAGCTGATGAAATGAATCATTATTGATGCAAATGATAACTACTTTGTGTTCAAATAAATAGATGTACATTACCAGCCTCCAGTTTCTAATCTATTCTTCTATTTCATCTTTCCTTCTATATATTTGCCTCAATATTTTTTTCTTAAAACTATTTTACTTTGTTTCCTTTTCTATCTCCATCCTTATTATATTACGACAGGCATCATCAGGTGGCGCTGTTACACAGTCTTCCATTTTCTTTTTCTTAACATGAGAGAGCAAATGTTCAGTCTCAGAGAGGGAGCTGTGCAAGCAATAGGAGAATTGGCTCGCTTTGTTGGTCTCTGATTAGAGTCAATTCTTGAGGTTGAGTTGCTCTGTGAGAACCTGGTATTAATGTGTGGGCTGAGATTTCTGAAGGCGAGGAATGTCTGGATGTTTGTGACCGCTCCTGGTCCAGGACTGGTTGTGTGTGTAAACAAAATAAGATATACTAATAATATTCCTAGATGCCATGTCGCTGATTTCTCCTCTGCTAGGAAGCTGACCTGCAAGGCCTTGGACATCTCCACTCAGCACAGGGTTGACACTGGTTTCAGAATGGAACAATGGTGTCAGAAGAAGCAATGATATTTTCTCAAGTTAATTTATTTTCTCTCACTCCCTTTTTCAAGGTCTTCCCTTTAGCTCTTTTAATTGGCATTTCTTTGCCTATACTCTTATCCATGTACTTTACCACCTGTCTCTGTCCCTCTTCTATTATCAGATTATCTTAAATTCCCCCAGCATCTTCAGAACCTCAGTGAACAATTTTGGCTGGCACTCAACCAGAAAAAACTGGCATTGGTCTCCATGAGACTCTGTTCTCTCTCCAATGGGACAGGCAGTTTATTGTGACTCTGAGCAACCAAAAGTACCATGAAAATTCTTCACAGCAAGCAAAGCTGGTTCTAACACCCCTGATTAACCAGGCCATGCACCATATGCAATAATACTACTGTGCAAGACTCTGCAAATACTATAGTGGAAGTGAAGAAACTTTTCTCTGTCTTCTACACTGCATGGTATAAACTCCAAAAACTCTTTTATGTTGCATTTAGTCAAATTCAGCCCAAGACTCCCCCCCCACTGACTTTAGCCACCTATCCTGTTTCATCTGGGGCAGGTCATTTGTAAGCTATAACCACCAGCGAAATGGAAGAAACAGATAAGTCTCTTGTGGCTATCATAATGATTGTTTAAGTCAAGAATTTATTACAAAGTCTTACCAAACCAAAGAGTGGGAGGGATCCGGTGGCTGAGCAGCGTCGCTCAAAGCTATCTGAAAGTGCTTTAATTCAACAACCCCAAGACTGCATGGGAACATAATTCTTCCCACCCGCTATTTACAGTTTCAGAAAGATGTGTTTTATGGATCTATTGTGACAGTAGTTCTGCCTGCAGGTCCATTCTCACAGATGCTTCATTGTGTATTCAAGGACCACTGTAATGGCAGCAGGGAGAACTTCTCTCATGATAGATCCAGGGGGAAATGTCATTCAAAGAAACCAGCTTTATCATTAAAACAAATCCTTTACCCTTTGCTCTCTGTTCTACGTTGCCCCATTCACCATGAAAAGTCCTGGAAGAACATAGTGGCCCCAGTTTCATCTTGAATGTGTGATCTTGGGGACCTGCTATAAATAGGTCTACATTCGGGTGTCAGCAAGCCCTGCCACATTGCTTATCTCATACAAAAATTGAAAGAGTAATTGTAAAAAAATAAAATAAAACCCTAGGCAGGAATAATTAAAGGGAAGGACGAAATCCATGTTTGCAAAGATGATCTTTCTTTTCAAGCAACATAAACTAGACAATCCTGTTAAATGTCAGAACCATTAACACAGAGAAGGAACTATGCTGTATGCAAACAGATTATGTTATCAGATGAATAATAAAACAAAACACTTTGCACTTAGAGCCCCTTTCCAAGGATATCCAAGCACTGTAAAAACCTTAGTGAACTCAGCCTCTCAGCATTGACAGTTATACCAAGTCTTCCAAGGTCCCACAGCTGGTGAACAGACTGAAGGTCAGGATGTCTGGATTCTTTTTTGCTGTAATCACCAGTCTTCAAATTTATTCAGAGGGTTTTTTTTGTGCCCTGGACAGGATTCTTACATACTTTGTATTCACCAGAAAGGCTAGCAGGCACAAAGTAAATCAACAACTTCTCAATGGTCCGTTGTGCCATGTGTTAACTTTCACTAAACCTACTGCACCAAATGGAAAGTATTGTAACAGTCAGCAAAAAAAAGTACCATTATCTCCTCTAGGTGGTGCACTCACTCCTCTTAAAATGTAGATGCCATCTGAAAGCCACTGCAAGACTTCTGTTGTTGAGCTTACAATTTGCAGATCCTGTACAAAGAATTTGCAATAGAAATAAAACATGCCAAGAACTTATTTCAACCAGCGTGTAGTTGTATTTGTTGGCTTTGTTTTCCCAGAATAATGTGAGGAACACAGCAGGACATGCATCCGAAGAAGTGAGGTTTTTACCCACGAGAGCTTATGCCCAAATAAATCTATTAGTCTTTAAGGTGCCAGACTCCTTGTTGTTTTTACAGCAGGACATTGAAGATTTAGTCCCAGATAAGGCCCTGTTAAAAGAGTGAAAGTCATCAATCCCCAGACCAAACTTTTAAAAACATATGAGTTCTTTTCCAGTCCTAGAATCTATGAAGTCTTCAGAAAGTTACTTTACAAAGTCAGTAAGCGATTAGGGTATGATCTGATTTTTTTAAAAGAAACCTTAAAACATAAGAATAGTAGTTGTGGTACCCTAGAAACCCTTAACTCTGCCCACTCTCTAGCAGGATTAGAGATCTTATGTATCCACACCAAACATCAGCATTGACATTAGGAGTCACATATTCTGCTATGCAAAGCATACTGAACATGGTAATTCATGCAAAATTTACCTACTACATCTCTGCAACCTGCACAGTCACGGGTTAATTCAACCCCTTCAATTCAGCCTCTGTGCACAAGAGACTTGCATCTCATCACTTGCATTTATGATCCACAGAAAAGATTGATTCATCACGAGAGCTGGGCAAAAACTTTTCAGATGAATAGTTTGTATGAGGAAAAATACAGTGTTGGTCGACCCAAAACTATTTGACACACATAGTTTTGGCCATTCACAAAATGGCCGGAAGCAGTGGTAGTGGAGGGAATGATGGTGGTTCTGCTGTACCACTCCCTTCTTCTCTCATAACCTTAACCCAGTGGTTAGAGCATTCACCTAGGATGTGGGAGATCCAGCTTTGGGTTCTGCCTCTGTAATGGATCCAAAATGGATTATTTTTTTTAATTCACCACAAATTTTAAAAGATTCAGGTTGACCAGAACCTAAATGTTTTTCAATTTTTCAGAACTGCCACCAAACCAAGAAGTCAGTTATTTGCCCAGCTCCATCCATTACACATCCCACCTTTCCAATACACCTGCCTCACAGCAGCCATGTTAAACATTTTAACCTTTTCTTAGTCACACTGTTCATTGCTGTGTATTTCTGGACTTAGTTCACAACTTTTATTCTGGTCATTAGCATGGAAGCTGTTAAAGATATCAGGATAGGATGGAGGGGAGTACAGGCAAACTGCCAAACTTAGTGTAAGAGGTCCCTATCTCCCTATGTTATGGGTTTGTACAGTGCCTACCACGAGGGGGCCCAACCTGTTAATATTAAATAATAATATACGGCTTCATGATGTCCAGTAGCTGTGATACAGTAACACCTGTCCAAGATGTATGCCTTACATGGGAGCTGCAGTGAGCAGTAGGGATACAGGGGCAAAGTTAAGGTTATATGGGATAACTCTCTGTGGTTATCCATTTCAGAGTAGCAGCCGTGTTAGTCTGTATCCGCAAAAAGAACAGGAGTACTTGTGGCACCTTAGAGACTAACAAATTTATTAGAGCATAAGCTTTCGTGGACTACAGAAGTGGGCTGTAGTCCACGAAAGCTTATGCTCGAATAAATTTGTTAGTCTCTAAGGTGCCACAAGTACTCCTGTTCTTTTTGTGGTTATCCATGTATTCCAAGATTTCTTGTTTTAAAATGTCTGACTGTAACTCACCATTTCCTGGCCTTTCTAAGTTGGTTTTTGAAAACTAAGTAGGATGGTGCTAGTTAGAAACATTGTCCATTTTTCCAAGGGCACAGAAAATGTTATGATTGTCATAACAACTGGAGGAAACCATACACCTCTCTATTGTGCCTTAGAAATCTGAAACCTCCCTTGGCCAACTATATCCAGTTGCTTGAAGGTCACAACACCAGCCAGCAGCAGCATCCTGGAGGCAGCAACCCCCACAATTCCCTGCCTGTGGAGTACATAGCTAGGTCTATGTAGGAAAGATGTTACGATTCTGCCTTCTTCCTGCCTGACTGGGAGTCAATGGGTATTACAAAATGAAAACACAGTGAACAGTCTGATGCAGGGGAAAATAAAGATCTTAGTCTTCAATATTGCTGGCACATGACTGTAGATAAAAACCTTTCCTGAGCACGTGTACCAAATTGTGGCTACAGAAACACACACAGTTATTAATGGGAACAAACCTAGGACCTTCACTACTCACAACACCAATCTACAGGAGAGCTCCTTAGCTGTGAAATAGTAGGTTTTATAGTCGTTGGCACCAGTCACTAGAGGGAGCCATGATCAGACAGATGCACTAAATCAGTGTAGGACGACACACAGTTTGGTAGCTGTACTGAGCAATGCAGCAATTATCAATTTTTATTAAAATCGAAGCTTGATTTAAGGGACTTAACTTTTTTAATTCATTTGGAATAATCATGATAATACTTCACATTCTATAGATCCAGAGATTTCAAAGCACTTTATAATCATTAATATAGTAAGTCTTGTGGTAAGGGATAAAAAAGGATTGCGTCACTCCTTAATTTAATGTAGAATGCTGCCAGCTGTGGGACAGAACACAGTGAGTTTAACAGTGCATAGCAACACTCCAAAATAATTTATGACAGGAAATGATTAAAAATATTGTATTCAATTGAAAGAGCAGGGAAATTTAATGAAACCTAATATAGCTAGCTGAGTTAGAATGTGGCCAGCACAACAACACTGTTCACATAAAAAGTGACATGAGATTTCCAATAACTTCAAGCAGCTTGTTTCGCATATCATCCAGTAGATAGCTCCTCCAGCATCACCGTACTTTTAATACTGTCTTGGGAAACTGGTTCACTTCTGACACAGAGCGGAAGAGTATCATCTCTTGACTCACCAACACCTTTTCCTGCAGTACTTCAGTGGTCCTTGGAGGTCTCCCATTCAAGTACTGGCCCACCCTAATCTTGGTGATCTATAATGGCATTACAACACATGCTGCTATAGTGACAGTATACCCCATAAGGCTTCATGGGAATATGAATATGAATGTATATATGATATAACTGGAATATGTTTTATGCCATGTAATATATCTATGTAAAGGTTATGACCTACTGAATACATTCCTCCTATTTGTATGCATGTATCCTTTTTGTACTTGAAGTTAGGAATATTGGCTGTATACTGGCGTGATTTCTAAGTAGCCTTAATAAAGCATTTGGTCAGATTCTTGAGAAAGGAATGTGCAAATTAAGTGCCCAATCAAAAACCACTTAATCAATGAACTCGAAGACGCCAATCCACATCGGAGCTTTCCCAGGAATGTGGCTTGGCTGGTAAGAAATTCAGTCATGCATGGACATGTGACTTGCCCATGTGACTCCAAAACTCCATCTTGAAGCTGGACTTTGCATAGGAGAGAGGAGGGGGTCTCCATCCACAAGAGAAAGTCTACTTTAAACCCGTGGGAGATCCCTCCATTTTTTCTTCAGCTGGCTAAAGAGATATCCTTGGGGGTGGAGAGGCTACCTGAAAGAGACCGGAACAAAGGACAGTAACTACAGGGGGTGTGAGTGATGGCTGGACCCAGACTAGAAGGAGACTAGTCTGTAAAAGGAAGCTTACTGGAACTGGGGAGGTTTTATCTGTATTCAGTTTTCTTAGACATAGACTTGCATGTTCTATTTTATTTTACTTGGTAATTCTCTTTGTTCTGCCTGTTACTACTTGGAACCACTTAAATCCTACTTTCTGTATTTAATAAAATCACTTTTTACTTATTAATTAACCCAGAGTATGCATTAATGCCTGGGGGGGGAGGCAAACAGCTGTACATCTCTCTCTATCAGTGTTATAGAGGACGAATATTTTAGGAGTTTAACCTGTATAAGCAGGGTAAATCAGATTTATTTGGAGTTTGGACCCCATTGGGAGTTGGGTATCTGAGTGTTAAAGACAGGAACACTTCTCTCAAGTTGCTTTCAGCTAAGTCTGCAGCTTTGGGGCACGTGTTCAGACCCTGGGTCTGTGTTGGAGCAGACTGGTGTGTCTGGCTCAACAAAACAGGGTGCTGGAGTCTGAAGCTGGCAGGAAAAGCAGGGGCAGAAGTAATCTTGGTACATCAGTTGGCAGTTCCCAAACGGATTTCTGTGATTCATCCCATCACAACCATAACTGGCAACATGAAACAATTACCAGAGTAGTCTGGTGTCTCATCTTTTTCTATTGTGTGGGTGACTAATTGTATGGTTATTGTAATTTTGTTGTATTATTTATATTGTGCAACTCATTTATTCTGACATTTATTAAGTTTCACATTGGTACAAACTCAGAGTTAAAATGTCTGTTTGTATATTAAACCACATATTATTGCATGGTTAGGTTTGATTTATTTCAGGCTGCTGTGGCCTCTAGAAACAACCATGTTCGGGGGACCTGCCTACAACACAATGGTCCCTTGACACCATTAAAACACACAACTGTCTTGCAATGGAGACTGTACACTATGTTTGAACGGTGTCCCAGAACTGTGCTAAGGCTTTGGTCTTGGTCACCAAGCAGGAGTCAGGGACACAGGTAAAGTTCAGCCCCATCCACTGTAGGATTAAATTATGTTTTGAACACACGAGTACTGCTGTGCTGGGGCTGGGTCACCCAACACAGCTATTCCTATAATGAAGATACCGCAATAAGGCAATACGTGGCTGAGCGCAGAACTGAGTAAATCCTGCACATATAATATTAATTCAATATTTTTAAAACAATTTACTTCACCTGTGCTAGCAATGTAACTATTTTAGGGAACAAGATTACTAGCAAGTAGGTTTTGTCAAAACAGTGCATTTTAAGTGAATACTGCAGAATATTCGTGGAAAGCTAATTTCAGGCTCAAACTCGTGACTGATCTCACTAGAAACCTGATTCAAAGGCCTTGTCCACACACAATTCTGAACCAGTCTAACTGACTAGATTTAAAAGCAGATGCTTATTTAACTAGTGCAAGTTTGTTTGCAGACAAGGCCTTAGAGTTGCACTTATCCAATCAGGGAACAGAAACATGTCATTCTGAACTGCAAACAACACATCTTTGCAGTTCAAAATGCCATTTTGAATTGCAAATATTGAATACTCATAGCATAGACTATTGACTATATTAAGCAACTCTCCCTGTGAACAGTAGGAGCAATCCATAGGCTTTATGTTGGCATAAAACACTTGAAGGATTTTGAACAAACAAGAACTTGTGGAAAATGTGATCTGTTCACGGACAATTCACAAACCGTAAAAACAGGCAACATTTTTTCACCTATGTTGCCAGAATTGCACTTGTAATGAAATTTAGTGCTCTTGGAAGACTTGTGGGTATTGTGTATTTTTGGAGCACAGCAAAGAAGAAACAAACCAGAGACAATCGTCCTGTCTCCAGTTAAAGGTGAATAGCAGCACATACATTTTAAACGAGCAGTCTTTGAATAAGCAGGATCAAAACTAGTGAATGGTTCAAAGGTCAAACTCAGATACTCACTGACTGGGCTGCATGCAGAACTGAAACTAAAACTCCACACGCAGCAACACCTTCTCTTCTATAGCAGAAGACCCTGCACCCAGGCCTTCCTATTCTCTGGCTTTTGGCTGACAACTCAGGCCTCTGCCAAGTTCCTTCAGCCATACTCCTCCATATTTCTGCCTTTCAGCTACACCAAAGCTTTACAAGTGAAGAACAAATAGAAAAAGATTGAGTTCATGCCTTTTTTTCTCCTTTACAATACCTAAAAAGCAGCCTGAAGGGTGTTGCATCTCTCCCCCACCCCACAAAAAAGTGCTTAACAAAAGTTACAAATTCATGTCTTGTCTGCCTAGGAAGGCTCTATGGCATTTGGAAAACTAGTAAAATTATGTCTTGTCAAGGGGCAAAGAATTTAAGTTCAGCAATTGGAAGGGGTAGGGAGTTCTAATCAGACTGTTTAAAACTTCGGTCTTTTACTAACATTTATTGAACTCCAATGGCCAGTGAATACATGGGAGAAAGGATCTCTTTGTTAAAGTTTAAACATTGCCCACACACATGCCACCATCTCAATTAACAGTGTGTTTTCCTTAAATCTCCAGCTCCTGGAGCCATCTGATTACATAAGAATCTCAGCTTTTATGTTTAAAATACGTTTCTAGCCCTCCTGGTTATAGAGAAAAGCTTGAAAACATGAACCTTAATGGCTACAAATACCAGAAGACAAATTAAGGACCCCCAAAGTTATTGGTGGTTTTAAATGTGATGAGTTAAGCCAATCCCATGATTTTGAGGCCTAATTCATGATTTTTCAACACTTGGGTTTGACAATACCTCAACTCACAAGCTACATCTCCTAAAATCCTCAAGGACTCCTCCAGCAAGCCATGGAACACAAGATTTGACATTCCTGATTATTGATTTCCAAAGCAATTAATAAGCGGGGCGGTGGGGCGGGGGGAATTCTGGTGCTTTCCTCCTTCCACAAATCATCATCAAGAAGCAATAAAGGGCACAAACCTAATCTAATCATATCCTTTTCAGGACAAATTTTCAAAAAGTCTTGGACTCCCGACTGACACCGGGGATACTCAAAAGTGTAGCGGGCTCCTGACTCCTCTCCTCAGCCGGTAACCCAGGGCCATCTTTAGGCTTATGCAGCATACACAGCTGCGTAGGGCACCTGAAAATTTGAGGAACCATTCCCCTCGCTGGCCACAGCTGGAATCCTCTCTTCTCCAGCCCCTCCCCCACGCTGGGCCAGCAGGCTTCTCCCCACCCCCTCCCTCCTCAGCCGGCCAGCTGAGGGCTTCAGCCTCTGGCTCTGCTGCCCCAGGCCCGCAGAGCCCAGAGCGGTGCAGCTGGTCACTGGTGCCATGGCAGCCTGGCCCACCATCGCCTGGAGCGGAGTCACCCCCTGGACCCTGCCTGCCTGCACGGCTCAGGGCCGGGCCAGGGCCAGGACAGGAAGTGTGAAACTTCCACGTGAGTCAGTGCGGGGGGGGAAGCCAAGCCAAGTGGGGGCGGGACTTAAAGTGACAGTCTCTCACACTTCCCTAACACACACACACACACACACACGCACACTATCACACAGTCCCCCAACACACAGTCACACACACATACACTGGCTCTCTCACACACACTGGCTCTCTCTCTCTCTCACACACACGTGCACACTCTGTCATGTACGCACACATGTATTATTATTGTTGTTATTACTACTAGGTACTTCCTGTCAAAATGCTCGTGGTGAGCCAGGAGTGGCCAGGGGCTGCAGGAGGGCCATTGGCTCTGGCAAGATGCAGCCCCCATGTGACAGCACAAAGCCTGCCTTGCACCACTGCCACAGCATCTGCTGTGTACGAAGCTCGGTGTGTGTCAGCAATGGGAGGGGGGTTCTGGAGGTCCGGGGGCGGTGGCTGTGCCCCCTCAACACACTGGGGTCAGCAGCGCTGTCTGGGGACTGCCTTCAGTGGAGTATAGGGGCACCAGTTTAATAATACTGCGTAGGGCCCCATAAATCCTAAGGGCTCTGAGTAGCCCAATGTGCTAGGGCAAAATCTAGGGGCACTCACTTCTTTGTGTAATGCTCTTTTTGTAGTCAATTAAAAATTTGCCTGAACAAGGACTGAAGAACTAGACACAATGTGATTAACCCATGATACTGGTGGATTGGCAGGCTAAACTCCCATTAAGTTCGATGGTGCCAAGATTCCACTCCCAATGTTTTTGAAGTGTGGGGATAACGTTTTAAACTTTGTTCATTTTAGTCATAGGAGTAGTTCTTACTCATGTAAACACGATTGGCTCCAGTACCATTAGGAAATGTCATTTTCCTCCTACATAATTGTATTAATTATGACAGTTAAATTGGAATATAAAATGGGTCTAAAGGTTCACAGTAGTTCTGTACACACATCTAACCTATACTTAGAAAGTCAATAGCCTTTTGGAGTTTGGTTGAATAAAACACAGCTGTGCAATTACACTACAACAACTTGTTTATCAGAAGTAATCAGTCACCATACGGTTGAATATCCAATACACTTTGACCCATTCATTATAATCTAAATGGAAGAGTATTACAATGCCATTAGCAGTATATATGTGGGTAGAATGGATTCTACACTAAGAGACCTGTTCTTAGGAGTAAGTCTTTTCAGATGAGAAAATTTGAAGACAGTGACATGTCTGGTGGCTACAGAAATTACTCTGCAGTTGACAAATATGGAGTATCATTTGGCTACCGAGATTGAGTGCAATCTGGTTCATCCAACTGCTTTAGAATGTTCCAATGGTCTAGAAATGCAAACTTGGAAACCACAAGCACAAAAATCCACGTTTAGGTAGGACCATACATGCACAAAACGCTTCATAGATTAGCTAATTAGTCATCCCCAATAGCTCTGGGAAGTAGATGGGTAATATTATTAGCACTTTTCACATGGGGAAAGTGAGGCAGAAAGACAAAGTGACTTTCCCAAGGCCACGCAGCAAATCATTAGCAGGGCCAGGATTCAAAAAGCTCATGACTCCCAATCTTGCACTTATTCTTCCAGACCACTCTGCCCACAAATGTCATAAAAACAAACAGAGCATTAATTCAGAAAAGACAGCAACGAGACTTTTCAAACTGGAGAACTTGTTCTTGTTCCAAGTTCTGAATCCATCTCCTCTTCTGGAGTTAACTAAACCTTGGAATTTGAAGGCTTTCCTGTCACTGGAAAGTGATTATACAACAAATTATAAAGGTCATTCCTAATACAGTGGTTCACCAAAATGTCCATCCCAAAAACCACATGGAAGAGAAAGATCATCTCACTGGACCTCCTATGGGCCATGAAGACCTTCTTGGTGCTCACCATAAGTAAATATTTTGAGACCCTAGGAGTAGCAGGTTAGGGTAGGTTAGAGGGAGGCAATCTGTTGTCCACAGTTTGAGAATCACTATCCTAATATGATAGCCTGTTTTACAGCTATCTGACACATGAAAGGCACTGGTTACTTGTATGAATGCCCTTTCTGAATATTCCCTATATTTCCTGCTGTAGCCCGTTAAACTCTACTGGGAGAAGGTTTAGCTCAACAATTTAAAGAATATTAATTCAGCCTCTGACACAGGAAGCATAGTTGGGGCCAAATTTTCAACAAGCCTCCTTAATTACACAGGTATGTGCAAAATAGGTAATTGTGCCCACAGGTAGCCCATTTACACATGCAGCTAAGGCAAATGCCCATAAAGTTAGTAAGTAATGCAAGGTTTTGCATGTGCGCACAGTTAACAATGTCTGTTAATTAACTGTTAATTTAGCCTTTAATTTCCAGTTATATAAACACCATTTCACAATGGCCACGGCTAATGTAGTTTCAGTTTCTGCTTGTACTTCCAGGCAAAAACAGGCACTTTATGGTCTTATCCTTAAGCTCTTCCACTGTCTGTTCATATATCTATTTTGGACCATGAAAAAGAAAGTTTACTCACCAGTAATCCAGTGTGTCATGATCTTCCCTTCTCTCCTACACTCCAACAGCCTTGAATATCAGTGTTATGGTACCAATCAGAAAACAGGAATCAAAATTTGCCAATCAACAGCAGCATTTAGACCCCCATCTTCCCTCTTTCCTTTCTCCAGAGAAAGAGAGTAGAATAAGTAAAAAGAACAGACAACATACTCCAAGCAAAACCCACTATGGGATTTAGGTTGGAAGGAGAGCAAGCTGTGACAAACAGGATTACTGTGGTTAATCGTCCCCTGATGTACAGCTCTTTTCTACCTGGCAACAGCCTTGACTGTCAATGCAAACAGCAGAAACTCCAGGAGGAGGACTGACTTGTAATGGAGCTTAGAGAACTGCTCTTCCAAATTCAGAACCTGCTATAGATATCAAGTCCAGCTGACACTGGCAGATGAATACGAGAGGAGCACCAGGTGGCTCCCTTACAAATAGAGGCAGACAGTGCATGCCCCCTCAGACTGACATCATGTAGGAAGAGTGACATTTAACACATTTTGGAAACAGCCAGTAGCAGCATTGTGTTATTGTGATATTTGGCATTTTTCTTAAAATCCCAGTTCCTGCTTATCACACACAAGGATCTCAGCTTCCATTTTCTTAGCTCACATTAATTAGCATCTGTTTTATGCCCAGAAGCATGAGGGTTTATATCCCTTTCAAAACTATTTGGTTTTTTAATCCTCACTAGTGCATCTCTGACTATTCTTGTTATCCCTATACAGGTCCAACCTTTTTGAGGGAGATATCTTGCCCCCTCCAGTAGGAGTTGATGTATCTTTATTTCTTTTTTATTTTGAGAGAGTAGACACTTGACAATTTTAATTTTCATGTGCATCATCAAACATAGTAGGAGCTGATGTTTTAAGCCTGCTCTGTATCAACATCATTATCATTTATTGAAAGGGTTTGGGATGTACTCGTCTCTTTAATACACATTAATTGAATGTTACTATGGCATTATGTTGTTTTCTACTTACTGTGAAATAGAAATCATGATAATGAGCATGGATTTCTCTGTCACACTCATGATAAATGACATCTTGCTATTAGTATGATTCTGCTACGAATAATAAACTGCTTTTGAGTAATATTCTATTGAACACGCATTGCAGGTGCTAAATTATCTTCTTGAAACTTGTCTTGTTTTTTCATTTGATTGTAGAAGTTAAATTATTTCAGATCTTACAGTATCTGTCTGGTTGCTGTGGGATTGGTTTGTATTACTGTGTCTCTCTATGATGTGTATATTGATTGATGTGTCTGCACTATACACTTGTGGCAATATGTGTGAAAGGAATAGCATAATCAGAAATTACTGTTTTTAGGTGGTGGTGGTGATGCTGCTAATTCACTCTCACACGATTAACTTTGAAACCGGAAGTAATTGCTGTGAACTGGGTGAGAACATTAAACACCAATGATTGGATATACCCTCTGTCATTCAAACCAACAGCATATTCAACCAGAAGAAAAACACAGCGACTTAAACTCTGTGGCACAGTAGGTTTCAGCTGAAACTTCAAATTTTAGGCCACGTTTTTTGTGGTTTTTGTTCCTTTCTAAGAATAAACATGTGTGATTTTATTGAGGCTGCATCTTTAAGTATTTTATGCTGTTGTTCTTTTTCTAGTTTGTTTTTTTAACTTTTTGAAAAATTAGAGAACACCTTTTACTTTTGCATTTTGCTGCATGTCTGTAAATTGTTTCTTCTTAAGGTGTACGTCACATAATAACCCTCTTTGGAAGCGGCAGAAAACAGAATGCTATTTTTCAGTCTCTGTATGAACCACAGAGCTTAGGAGCAACAGTCCTTGAACTAAACGAGTAAAAGAGCTCATCTTTTTACCACACAATCTGCAATATGTCTTCTTATTGATTATAACTCCCTGTTGAAGCATCTAGTTTAAAAGGAGAAGATGGGCCCAACTGATATGGGGCCTGATGCTCATCTACATTAAGACCTTCCTTTACAGTGCTCCAACAGTCACAACCATGTGAAGGCCCCTTCGCACTGCCAGAGCGGTGAAAAGGGGCCTAAATGTAAATGAGAATCAGGCCCATGATGTACAATAATAGTTTAGTTAGTTGTTCTCTATATCTAGCAGATTTATTCGATTATTTTAATATTCACTCCTGCTACTGTTAAAATTACTTTGTAGCACCTATAAGTATTAAAAGACAATGTCTTTCCTTAATATTTTTTTCCATTGAACTAAGGTCTATGTGACAAGTTACTGTGTGACTTAATTCCCTAAAAAGAAGAAGGTGCTCTTTCTTCAATAGACAGTTCTGACATATATGTATCATAGTTATTTTTAAGGTGCCCATCACTTAAATAGCTGACACCATAAAAAACAAATGTTGAATGGGATACCAAGAGCATGAAAAAGAACAACATGCAATGAAGCAATGGAATTTATATAGAGGTTCTGTTAGATAAAGAACCAATTGAAAAATAATTCCCTAAAGGACCCAGTTTGCCCCTTTATTCACACTGAGTAGTATTTTATCCTGCAAATTCTCCCACTCAAATCAATGAGACTACTTGCAAAGTAAAATACTACTCTGTATTTTACTGAGAATTAGCAGAATTAGCCCTATCACATGGTAACTGGCAGAAATTGCTGGGACCATCTATTGGTAATAATGTAGAACTTAAAATGTTTCCTGATAATGTGGATGTTCCTTTATAAAGGGACAGGGAGAAAAAATAATTAAGTTATTATTCCACTGTTTTAGTTATTTCAAGTTAATAGGTGATTTCATGCTGTTTTGGACAAGCATAACCGGACAACATAACAGTCAAAGCACTGAACAAGATAATGGTAGCATTCAAATTCCATGAAAGAATGATCTTGAAAGGTGTGCATGTCCAAGTGGCCCATGCACAGGTATCAGGGAGTTCTTACGTTCAATATGTTCCTATATGGGTACACAGCTGAGGGCACAATCTGGCTTTTAAAGTTTATTTCCACTATATGTTTGTACAGCACTTAGCACAATGGGGCCCTAAGGATATAGCAGTAAATCTGTAATACAAATAAATATTTTTTCTTTTTACTTACTTAAGGTAAAGGCTTAAAGTGTTAGTGAAAACTGGAAGAATGATGAAGCTCTGGGGTAGAGCAATATGTTGTTTTTGTAGATTCAACAAGGACTTTTGATTTTTTTTCTCCTCAAAACCTTTAATTCTAAAAGTGAAAAGGAACTGGGGTGAATGTCCAGGGCCATGGAAATTATAGGCCCAAATTGGTATTTTCTCTTTTTTAACATTTTACCACCCATCTGATCTCTTAACCTTCCCATCTGTCAGCATCCCTGCAACCCCACAACATGGTTAGTATGATGACATGATTAAATGTAGCTTTTCCACTGTCACATAAAAGTCTCCTTTACTCCTTAGAGTGGAAAGTGAGGTTCACAGAGAGTAATGGACTCATTGAATTTTCTCCAATGACCATGAAAGGGAGAGGACAGACAAGACCAGCTTTAAGAGTGAGGGATCCAGCCACATGGTTTGGGGGCTAAGGCCCCGCAGTTACCTTTTGGTGTCCCACCCGGTAGAGGGATTGGGTTGCAAAACCACATTGAACAGCTGCCAGCAGGAGAGCTGTCCTTGGTGCTAGTGGCTCCCCCAAAGATCCCTGCCGCAGTTCCCACCGAGGAGTGCGTGCCTGGTTGCTAATCCATGTGATGAATGCTCTGGTAGCCAGAGCTAAATTCTAATCTCTTTCTCCCCCAACACTATCACTGTCGCTTCCGCCGCCTCCTCTCTCTCCTCTTTCAGTATTTTTCTGCAGAAATCAACATGCAAAGATATTTGCTTTCATGGTCGAGCTTTCCAAATACCACACTATATATTTTTCTTTAATCTATTAACATTTATATTTTTAAAAATATACAGCAACATTCCCAGCTGCCACATGCCAACCCATAATTTGTTTGTATCTCGCTGAACTTTTAAAAATAAAACTCTTGAAGAAAAGAAAATTTCTTTCTGCGACAAGTACTGTGGGATTCCAGAAAAGGGATCACAAGCCTTGTTCAACTTTTTCATGACAACACCCATCTACGTCATCATATTTCATTCGATTTATCTGAATTCACTTTATCTTTATCACCCTCAATTGATAAGCATGCTGGTTTTGCCAAGGTACTATATGTTTTATTGGCAGAGGCAAGGAAAACAAGAATTGTGCAAACATCTTGACACATGAAAGTGAAACCTGCATATTCTCCAACACCCACCTGTAATGTACAAAGTCTTTAAGTCTGGTTTTTAAAAATGGATGATTTGGAAGGGGAGGTGGAGACATTATTTCTATTAGGTGTACCTAGAGGTCCCTTTGCCTTAGGCACGTCATACAAACACATACTAAGAGACAAACTGCCTCAGAAAGCTTGCAAACTAGACAAGTGAGAGGTGAGTAAAGAAAAGAAAGAAACACATATAACTATTAAACAATCATAATACCTTGCTCTTATATAGCAATTTTTAAAATCAGTAAATCTCAGATTGCTTTACAAAGGAGATCAGCTTTATTAACCACATTTTACAGATGGGGAAACTGAGGCACAAAGCGGTGAAGTGACAATTTCTGAAAGAAGCAACAGAGGGTCCTGTGGCACCTTTGAGACTAACAGAAGTATTGGGAGCATAAGCTTTCGTGGGTAAGAACCTCACTTCTTCAGATACAATTTCTGAAAGGTGACAAGGGGTAGTATAAAAACTTGAGTAGAATAAGCTTAGGTTGGGGAGGGAAACTGAGGCACAGTTCGATGTAATGGCTTTCCCAAGGTAACACAACAGGTCGGTGGTAGAGTTGGGAAGAGAACCTAGATCTCCACAGTCCCAATCTAATGCCCTCGCCACGGGGCCGCCCAGATTATCCTGGCGCCAAGCAGGATTAATATTTTTTTGCATATCTGTAGTACCTCTCATCTGAGGCTTTCAAAACACTTTGCAGCCATCAGTGGACTGAGTTTCACGTCCCCTGTGACGCTGCGGAATTACTGGCCCTACTTTATAGATGAGTCAACTGAGGCACAAACCGAGGAGGTGACTTGGTTCAAGGTCACGCTGCCCGTCAGCAACAGCCTCGCTCTTCATTGGCTATTCCCCAAGGCTGACTGAAGCCTCTGGAGGAGCTGGGTTTTGTTGGGTTGTTTTTCCACCCCTCCCTCCTGCGCGTGGGGCTGTCAGGCGAGATTAGGCCGCAGCCCAGGAAAGGAGCTGCCTGTGCTGAAGGCGGAGCAGGGCCGCCCTACCCCCCATCCCTCGCTCCATGGCACTGGAAGCACCATCCAGCAACGGCCCAAGCCGCAAGTCCTCCGCTGACTCTGCAAGAGCGGGGAGAGTGTGCGTGGGGGGGGGGAGGAGGGGAGGAGACGGGAAGGTTCCTTCCCCAGAATCTTTGGCTGCGAACGTTCCATAGAACGCCAGTCGGAAGCCAGGAGCGCATGCGCCCCCGGGACAGGCTCTCACACACCGCGCTCCCCAGCTGTTCCATGGCTGGTCGCTGTTCGCCTGGGTGCGTGACATCAGCGGCTGGGCAAGTCAGAACACGTACCGGGCGGCTGGGCAGGGGAGGGGACAGGCGCGGGGCGGGGAGGTGCACCAGCTGTACGAAGAAAACAAGTCCTGGGCTTCTCCAGCGGAGCCGCAGAGGCGGTGTCCCTGCAGCCGGCACTCACCTCTCGCTCGGCGCCGCGGCGGTGCTGAATCTGGGCCGGGGAAGAAAGAGGAGGGCGACGCGGGAGAAAGCCCGGGGAGCTGTTCACACCCGCCTGCCCGGTGGTGGGCACCGCTGGAGCTGCAGCCGCCCCAGGAAGCGCCGCTGCCCCTCGGGGTTCTCGGAGGAGAGGCGACCGGCGGCCGTGCCGCGCTCTGATGGCTTAGGAGACCGGTGCGAGCTGGAGCAGCCCCGGAGAGCCCCAGCCCCGAGACCTTGCCGAAAGGGGGAAGCGCAAGACGGGGGCCCCGGACGCTGGTGCTAATTGATGTGAGATCCAGCAGCAAGGAAGAGGCATGGGCCAGTCCGGGGCCAACGACATGGCCAGCGCCGCTGCCTTAGGGGATTTGGAGAAGGTGAGGGAGCTGCTGGACCTGAGGGCGGACCCCAATGCAGTCAATTCCTACGACAGGACGCCGATCCAGGTACAGGGACCAGCGAGAGGGTTCACGGCAAGCCAGGCAGGAGCCTCAGGACCCGGTGGGAGGTTGTGGTACAAAGGGGGGGAACCAAAAAGACTCCAGGACTGCAGGTGCTGAGCACTTAGCACGCCCTGGTTTAAGTGAATGCAGCGCCTCGTAGACTCGGGCTCTCTAAAAGCCTCGCAGGCATTCTACAGCTATCATCACACACAGCAGCTCCAAAGTGCGGGGAGCGTCGGTTGTTACTTTCACCCCGGGCTGACTGCTCATAGCGTGGGGGTGGCAAAACGACACATCAATGTAGAGTCCTTCAGAAAGTCAGCCGATCCCCTTCCATGATTGTTCTTTTCGCTATTTATTCGCCATGCACTCAATCATTCTTGCAGGCGATTAAAAAAAATTAAACCTGTTTTTGTTAGCGCGTGTCGCATTTTGTGACTGCTTTTACGCAGGGAGTGTTGTTTCTCATACATGTGCCAAAAATCACCCCTTCCGCCGAGACGGTAAAGTTGACACTATAAATATCAATGATAGCCCATAAAATCCAAAGGCGAAGCGGAATGGGAAATTCTATCCAGTGCATACAAACGCTAGACATTTTTTCACAAGATTAACAAAATGCTGAAATGGCGATACACCATCTCGGTGGCCGCAGAAATATCTATAAGAAACAAAGTCATAAAACACTAAATTTGACTCCTCAGATAAACATCAGACATGATTAAAAGCAACAGAGGGTCCTGTGGCACCTTTAAGACTAAGAGAAGTATTGGGAGCATAAGCTTTCCTGGGTAAGAACCTCACTTCTTCAGATGCAAGTCATCTGAAGAAGTGAG
>NC_048303.1:108017721-108060957 GCF_013100865.1 Trachemys scripta elegans | reverse complement strand
GCCCGTCTAAAGAGTTGGCCAAACACGGAGTCAGTGACTGACGGCTTCTGCCCCTCTCCTCTAGGTCATGATGATGGGAAACACCCAGGTGGCGGAGCTGCTGCTGCAGAGAGGAGCGGATCCCAACCGCCCGGACCCGCGCACCGGCTCCCTCCCAGTGCACGATGCGGCGCGAGAAGGTTTCCTGGACACCCTTGTGGCGCTGCACCGAGGCGGGGCTCGGTTGGATCTGCGGGACAAATCGGGCCGCCTCCCCATTGACCTAGCTGTAGAAAGCGGGCATCAGCAAGTGGTCAGCTACCTCCGAGCCCAGCCTGCAAGGAATGCCGGGCGGGTGGCCAGCTCCCTGCGGGGCTCTGCCCTGCTCAGCCACACAAAGCACTGAACTGCAGGCACCAGGTTCGTCTACAGCAGCCGGGTACTACCCCCCAGGACACCTAGGAGCCGCCTTGTTACCCTGACACAGTAGGCTGGAAATCAGAGGGTGGCAGCAGGGGAGGCTGTTGCACCCAATTTTGTTAATCTTTAATCCAATGCTGTACCCTCCCCACGTCTACAGAAGAGTCCACATTAATTGATGTTATAATATTTCCTCCTATAACATAACTTATTGTCCGGCTTTTTTTCTTAAATGTCTGAAGTATAATAAAGAGGAATAATATATTGTAAATATGCCACTTGGAAATGTTCTCAAATGCTCTAAAAGCAAATACGATCTTTGTTTTTGTTTTAGATTTTTACTTTGCACAAATATGTATATTAGCTTATACTTGAAAAAAAATAAAAATAAACGTTCAAACACTACCACTGTAAAGGAAACCATGAAGGTAAATACACCACTTAAATTAATAAACTATTACTAGTCTGACAGAAGGCAAATCTTTGTGTATTTCTTGGGTTGCAGTTTTCCTTCCCAGACCTGGAATACGAACAGATGCTTCCCAGTGCCTGGATTTTCCAAAAGATGCGGATAGGAAAGAAGCTAGACATCTTTTCAAACATAGAAACCTGAGAGGGTCTAAGAATTTTATATTCCTAGGGCCAGATCCAACTCCCATTGATGTTAATGGTTGACTTTGAGTTTAATAAAGGCTATCTGAGGCTCATAATGCTAAAATGATCGTTTTATTTTATTTAACAGGGTTTTGGATAATTAGGGGTACTCCTATTCGCATTTTAGACTCATATTTTCACTTAACAACTGAAGGTGTAGACTATATCGTCAGGTGAAATTATGTAAGATGTTAAAAGTCTCTATAGTAATAAAATATTTGCAATGTGTCCCACAAAGATTAAGAACATAAGAATGGCCACACTGGGTCAGCCCAATGGTCCATCTAGCCCAGTATCCTGTCTTCTGACAGTGGCAGGTGCCAGATGCTTTAGAGAGAATGAATAGAACAGGGCAACTATCAAGTGATCTATCCCTTCCAGTCCAAGCTTCGGGCAATCAGAGGTTTAGGGACACCCAAAAACTGGGATTGCATCCTTGAACATGTTGGCTAATAACCATTGATGGACCTATCTCCATGAACTTATCTAAGACTTTTTTGAACCCAGTTATACTTTTGACTTTAACATCTCCAGGCAATGAGTTCCACACTTGACTGTGCCTTGCCTGCAGAAGTACTTCCTTATATTTGTTTTAACACTGCTGCCAATTAATTTCATTGCATGAACCAATAGTTACCCATTATGTGAAAGGGTAAATAATATTTCCCTATTCATTTTCTCCAACCATTCGTGATTTTATAGACTTCTATAAGATCCTCCCTTAGTTATCTCTCTAAACTGAACAGTCCCAGTCTTTTTAATCTCTCCTCATATGGAAGCTGTTCTATATCCCTAATAATTTTTGTTGCCCTGCTCTGTACTTTTTCCAATTCTAATAGATCTCTTTTTTTTTTTAAAGATGAGATGGCCACAACTGCATGCAGTAATCAAGGTGTACCATGGGTGATAGGATATTTACTGTTTTATTATCTATCCCTTTCCTAATGGTTCCTAACATTCTGTTAGCTTTTTTTGACAGCTGCTGCAAGTTGTTTTCAGAGAACAGATGTTTTCAGAGAACTATCCACAATAACTCCAAGATCTCTCTGAGTGGTAACACCTAATTTAGACCCCATCATTTTGTATGTATAACTGGGATTACGTTTTCCAATATACATTACTTTGCACTTATCAATACTGAATTTCATCTGCCATTTTATTGCCCAGTCGCCCAGTTTTGTGAAAAGAACAGGAGTACTTGTGGCACCTTAGAGACTAACAAATTTATTAGAGCATAAGCTTTCGTGGACTACAGCCCACTTCTTCGGAGATCCCTTTGTAACCCTTCATGATCAGCTTTGGACTTAACTATGCTTTTTGTATGCTTTGCAAATTTTGCCATCTCGCCCCATCCTTTTTCCAGATTGCTTTACAAAGTGCAGTGCCACAAGAAGGAAATTGTGAATGATACAGGTTTTTAGAAATCCTTGTGCTGCCTGACACTGAAAATACAAAATAGTTCTATACATTTCAATATCCTGATGTTCCCTGTCTCTTCATTTCTCTTTTAATTCCCTAAAAAACAACCATCACACAATATCCAAGAACAAAATATTCAGGACCAACTGTGTATGTGTGTATACACATTCAAAATCAATTTAGGAAAGTCTCACCCCAAAATGGAAGGAAGTCTCAAATACATATTAGGGAGAAATTACACTGAAAAAGTTGAGCTTCCAACAACAAGAGAGAGAAATGAATACATTAAAAAAGGACTATTCATCTAAGCAATTTCAAGCCGTTGATAATGTATCCAAAAGGTATAATTTCTCAGCAAGAAAACAAAAAGCTGTAACGCAGAATTAAAAAAATAGAAAACAGAATCCAGTAAGTCAATACACACTCCAATTTTTTATATATTTTATTTTGGATCTGCGTGGTCAAAATGTTCTTACTATTATGAGAGAGATACTCTTATCTTTATAGAGTTGAAATTTTGGTGCAAATAGAACAGAGCTGGTAATACACTAAGAGGCAAAAACTCACGATAAAAGTAATTTCTTTCTGTTCTCTTTGAATGACCTTGATCATATCAGACATCCTGTGTCAACTGCTCATTACAGAATGAAATTCACCCCATGAAGAGGGCTAGCAAGACTCCTGTGTCTAACGGTAACCCATGACGAATAAGTGTAAGTGAAGGCCTTATGCAGCTCCTCTGCAAGGTGTGAATGTTAAACTATTTTCCATACAGATTTGCTCTCCTCATTTTATTTATATTTCTAACAAATCTGGAGGAAATCTTGTTCAGTTTACTCACATGCGTAACCCCACTGATCTCTGTGGAATTACCTGGGCAAATTAGAAGGCAGGATTTGGTCCCTTATTGGATTGTTGCTGTTCACATCCCTGCCATTTAAAAAAGAAATCTCTTGTAAACAGTAACCGGCTCTTCACCAACCAAAGGCCTAAAACAGATTATTCTCCTCCCTCTGGGGAAAGATTAATGGAGATATTTAAAAGGCATTATTTACTTTCATTTGAACTCTGCGGGAAGAGAGGATCCCTCTCCCGACCTTCCTAAGCAACTTCTGTAAAACCGGCATTTGCTCACTGGACTCCATTCTGGAAATTGTGCTATTGACTTCCATGGGAACAGCAGCAAGAAATGTGTGCAGTGATAATCGTGTCCACCAATTTTAACTTCCCTTAGTTGACATGAAAGTTAAACATCAATAGACCAAAATTCAAGCTCTCTTCACTTTTCAGAGTAGGCAGGTGACGGGAGAATGTACTTGTACTTGAGCTCTGGAGACCCATACCTGGACTACTCCGATAGAGCCCCGCACCCCCTCCGAGCATTCCCCAAATCACTCAGGACCATTGAGAAGCGTGCTGGGGACTGTGGGGAAAGCAGGATATTCACGCCAAAAAGCAGACACCACGTCTCCAGGTCTGAACCACGGCTCAGCGAGTAGAAGGGTTCATTGACAGCCTGCAGTGTCAACTCTATAGGTTGGGGGGTAATAGGAACTACACTTTGGCTACACATTTCTATAAAGTAAAATTGCCCGAGGTGCCCAGTATCTAAAAATCTTCACGGCTATTGTAACTTCATTGCGAATTCGCCAGGTTCATGTTTAGCACCGCGGCGTGTTTATAGAAGTAGCAGAGACATTCGATTAACAGGAGTGTTTTTTTATTAGTGGTAACGAAGGTTATGCATAAGCATCCGTAGGAAAATCGCTCCCACAGACCGCGAGAAAGAGAAGAGCAAAGGTGAGCGGTTCTGGCCCCACAGGGCCCCTGGAGAAAAAAATTGACCGGCAAAAATGTAAGCACAGGTGTATCATATAGGGCCACATTCTCCGCTGGTGTATGGCAGCCTAGTTCCACTGGAGTCAGGCGAGAGTGGCAGATTTACAGGGAGGGTTTGACCCACAATATCCCAACATTTATTTGACAATGGATTAAACCCTATTTGATACACAGACAGGCGTTGCCCATAAATATTATTTTCACACTAGTTATCCTTTGGGGGGCTAATTGTGCTCTCTGGTGCAAGGGGAAGCTTTGCTATTAATCTTTTTGGAAAACTATGGGGCTGTTATGAGGCCACTAACGTATTGTACCTTTCTCAATTTCCCCTGCCCTCTCCCTCCCAGCATTCATGCAGTTTCCCTAACTTTGATCCAGACTCTGCTCACTTTATTCATGTGAGTAAAAGGACCAGACAGATGATTTTCCTCTTTAGCTAAATTAGAGCTGCCGCCCAAGCCTGCAACTGGTTCTCCCACAACCATAAACATACCGGAAGAACTTCAGAAACTGGGAGCTGATCCTGCTACTCTAACTCGTGTGAGTCATAAGCGGTTCTAAGCGGCCTATTCAGCGGTGACGTTCACCACTGTGCAGAGGGGAAACACAGAACCTATTGCAGCAACTGAGTTCCACTATTTTGAGGGCTGGAATGGCACTTAAGTAACTGCATAGGGCTTGTGCTGGCTCTCAGCGCAGGGGTGAATTTTATCGTGAGGAAGGTTGCCAAGACATGACCCTTTAACATAAACTTTTGAACCCTCTGAATGTAGAGCCCATATTATCACAAGGGCAGCATCATTGGCTGACTGTTTGCAGCATTGAGCTTTCCAGATATTCTCTTTGCCTCGAATAGAATTGTAGGGTTTGGACACTACTGCTTCTCTATTAACAAAATGTGTATAGTTTGTATTAAATAACACCATTGTAATTGATGTGTAATAACTTATCTAACACAATGGCATTATATACTTCCCCGGGACCCTCCTACCAGCCTTTTTGAACTGGTATTCGCATTAACTATTGATAACGATTGAAAAGGGGTTTGCTTGTTTGTTTTGCTTCCACCTGCACCACAATGGGTTAATTTCTCCTTGCTTTACTCACATCAATAGTCCTAATGAAATCCGTGGGACCACCAGCTTTGCTAAGGCAAAGCAGCAGGATTTGGCCCATATTGTTTAATTATTTAATCTACATTTTATTGCTGTAAGAATTTATTAGCAAAAAAAAAAAGCCACCTCTGTTATTAAATTCCTGTTTTCACTCATTCTTTTCCCAGAGGTGTTGGAGGAAATTTTAAATGCTTGTTTTCAGGCTATTGAATTTTTTTTTGACAGCCCAGAAGAGGCGTCATCTGAAAATATGTAATATTCACTCTCTGTACACATGAGCCATCCCAGCTCCTCCATCCCACGTTTACAGCACTCAAACCAAAACAAACCAACTCACCCAAGTGCCCTGGAGTCCTCCTCCTCCCTAATAAAAACAATTCAGAAATGCTCAAAAATCATCTTTCGAGACTTCCTGCCCTTGAAGTGTTCCCTGCATTCTTTGCCCACCCCAAACGCTCACTACATTTCTCTTGGTGTCTGGAATGTGCAGAGGCTGCACAACACCCAGGGCCTTCTGAAAACTGAACTGTCTACACTAAGGGGGCTATCCTGGCAGAGCTCCATCGCCCTACAACGGCCGGCCTAAGACAGCCCCCCCCCTCCGCCCCCAAGGCTGCGGCTGCTACGAGTGCCCAATTCGCGCACCTGAGCCAGGCCCTTGAACCCATTTTGTGTCTCTGCTGAAATGGCGCTGAGAGGAGAAGGAGTTCTCGTTTCTATCTGCTCAGCGGCATGGGAAGGACGGGAAGAAAGTATCTTCCCCCAAACATCACCGATCTCGCCAGGATTCATTTCGTGGGTGCTGCCCCCAGATCAGAACGTAGTAAACTAGGGCATGATGAGCCGTTTCTGAGCGAACAAACAAAAAGTCCAGGAACTCCCTTCGACATGCTCTTAATACCCACTGGGAAGGAGATGTAAACAAGCCCAGATCAAACATTGTTTTCTAAAGCATCTTCTTAATTTGCTTACCCAACCCGGGGATTAATACATTGACTCAAACCTAACTTCCTTGAGAATTGGAGCATGCAATTTCTTTTGAATAATATCCCCCCGCGCGCCCCTCACAGCTAGCTGCCCCGCACTTGCTAGGCTTGTGTTTGTTTGTTCGTTTGACACACATCTTGCTTTTCTCCAACATGACACATTGGGATCAAACCGAAAATAAAACAAGTCCGGGCATCCGCACAAACACTGGCGGGGCTGAGAGATCATCCTTAAATTCCCCGACCCACCGAAACGGCGTTTGCTTTTTTAACCCCCAATTCTAAAAAAAGTCACCTATCGGGAGAAGGGGGAATATGCCGCGCAGTTAGTTACCCCTGGCTGTAAGGAGGGAGTAAAAAGCAGGGCCCGATCTGCGGAGCGGCACAGACAGCAACGGAGCCGCGTCTCATTCAAGGGGCCATGTGACAGCCGCGGACAATATTTGTCGTTTGCAAGCGACACGGGCCGCTATTCGGGCTTTTCTCCGCGATGGGCTCTTTCCTCTGCGCCGTTTCCTACCTTCTCCTGGGAGCCGGTTCTGCGGGCTTGCGGAACCTCCCCGCCGGCCCGAGGGGACGCTCCCCGCTCGGCCAGAGGCTGGGGGGAGGTGCTTCCTCCCCCAAAGGGTCCGATTAAAAAAAAAATCAAACTAGAGAGGAGAACGAATAATGTCGTAAGAGGCTTTATTTAAAAAAGGGGCTGTGATTGGCTGGCTTTCCTGCGGCGTTTGTGCACTTGGTGGAGGAGCCGGCGATGCTCGCTGGAGCGATGCACAAGGCTCCCTGCCGCCCGCCAGCGAGGGGGCGGACACCCTCGCTGCCCCCAGCGGAACTGCCCCCCTGCTAGGATCCAGCACCGGGTAGGGGGAGAGGAAGAAGAGCAGAACTGTCTGCAAATGAATGGTGCGCACGGCTGCTCGTGCAATGGCCTGGACCTGCCTATAGGGGTATCTATAGCTAAAGCACTCCGGGGGGGGGGGCGGGGGTGGATTTCCCGCTCCTTGTGCCCTGCGTGGACAGTTACTAACCTGAGCCCCGCAGGGTGCTCGCCCCAAACCGCTGCGCGCTGGCAGGGGCGCCCCAGCCAGCATGGGCATTAGAATAAAATGCACCGTCCGATGTAAGCGCCCGAGAAACCTCCCACGCGTCAGGGCTGTTTTGCTCAAGATCATCCAAGGCTTCCTCAAGGCTTATCCAAGATCCAGGCCCCTTCGCCTTTCCCTCGTGGTGATTTTGAGGAAGCGCTGCAGCAGGCGAGCTGAGCCTGGTCACCCCGCTGGGAGCAGGTAGGAACCAACCTCAGAGAGGGGTGGGGATGGAAGGTGCCACTCTTGAGCCTTAAGGTGAAATTCCGGCCCCAGGGAGGTCAATAGCAAAATTGTCATCCACTTCAGTGGAGCCAGGCAAAACCGGACTGGCTTCACTATCATAACCTGCTAGGTACTGTGTGTGGAGACAGCCAGTCATGCTGATACTCTTGCTGGGGTCATTTCTTATTCTTCCGATTGATTTCAGGAACTTCTGCTTACAGACTGATGGCCCGAGGTGGTCCCATATTTAAGGGTGCACTATTTTGGCCCCCCTATAATTTTCTGTAGTGTACAGCAGCAGATGTTGTAAACATTATAATAAATTACAATCAATAAACGTCCACAAACTATTGCTTCATCATTATGGCACTCTGTTTGTTCCAAGTAGATAGAGCAGGAGATTTTTCTAGAGTAATGAAAGTGCATCTATAATAACCATCAAGGATTACAATTGGAGACAAACGTTCGCTTGAGTAGGCACCAAAAATATTATTTTGGAGGGAGAAAATGGCCGATGACACACACACCACTATTTTGTGAATAGCCAGATAGGAAAGTCAGCATGTTTGCCTTTTCAATGTGATATTTTTAACAGTGAAATCTATTGGGCTGGTTTTATATATTTTTATTGTTATTGTATAAACGTCCAAAACTAAGGTAACTTTGCTTATCAGTTCATAAAGTTAATTATTAAAAGTCATAGCTAAAGGATCCTGAGGGGCTCACTCAGGCAAAATTCAAGCACTTCAGTGGTAGTTTTGCTTGAATTGGGACTTCAAAACTGGCCCTTGCAGGGTCTGTTTGGCCCTGTACAGTGCAGTTTAGGCCTTGTTTATTATGATTTATTGAATACACAATAAACAAAGTATTCTGTGGATTATCTGTGGATTATAAAATGTGCAGCGATGTTAAACTGAGAAAGAACAGGATTTCTGTAGTCTAATAGGAAATGCCAAGACCGGTATTACCGGGCATAAAAACCACACTTTTTAAAAAATCCAAACAAGAGAGCCCCCGGTTCGGAGATTTAAAATATATATATCACAGTGTTTGGAGCAGTAAATAATTATATACTGCTGATGGAATACGAAGCACTGGTTAGGCCACTGTACAGGGAAAGTTTTGATCAAGAGCAATTATGGAGTGTACATCATTCTCTTTAAATATCCTTATTTAAACTAGATGAGGGGCCTCCTTGCTTCAACCGCAGTGATAATAAGTGCTAAAAAAAATATCCTCATCAACATCACGTCTGTGATTAACCTGAAAAGCATAAATACCAAAATATGGGACTGATTCTGAAAATAGGTACTGCCTTTAAGTCACTGAAGTCAGGGTCAGAAACCCTGCTCTGGCCAGCATGTTTTGCCCTATATTTCTGAGCCCCCAAAAGAACTATTTTTATATAACTGAATTAAAAACAAAAATTAAAAAGCAAATTAGTACTAAAAAGTTCATTAAGGTATTCAAAATACGATTGTTTTTCTCTTGGAAGGCCAAGTTATGTTGTGACTGAGGCTATAAAACTTGGAATTCCCCCTCTGGCCCTATCATGGCTGTTCTATACAATATAATGATATTAAAATAAAGAATAATAAGCCTGGGAAAAGAGTAAAGTGAATCTCGAAAAAAAAGAGAAACAATTAAGGGCCCAGATTGTAGGCAGATGCATTCATAGCCCTTGCTGAGGGTACTGGGAGTTGTGTGGGTGTGTGGGTGTGCATGTGTCTGAGGGCAGAACTGGACACATTCATTTGAAAATATAGCAGCCTCTCCGAGCTTTGCCTTTTCCCCATCTGGATTAGAATTAATCTAAAAAGTGACAATATTTATGAGTATCTAATTTAGTTATTTTATCAGAAAGTGAAAGATCCGGGAGGAAATAAAAAGCGATGAACCGACTGAAAAGAAATAACAGGGCCCAGCCCTTCAGCTCTAACTCCCTGGAGCAGTGCCATGGAACTGCTCCGAAGAGCAGTTACCGAACCAGATAGACCCCGAAGTTTACAAAATGGCTGATGATATTTTACAGCAAATCCTGCGTATAATAATGTAAAGGAAAATTAGGCAGAAAGTTACTTATTTTGTATGCACTCGTGTAGGATTTGTGCTGAGACTTGGGACATTTGTTTTAATTTGGCACATAAGTAGTTTGTTGATTTAAAAGCAGTAAAAAATATTCTAAAATGCTATTAGGAAACCCTGCATTCTGATTAATCCGCAACCAGCCTGAGATTCTTGAATGTCGTAATGGGCCAGAACACATCTTTCAAATAATACTACTGTATTGTTACAGTAAAGCTAGAAAATACATACCGGTACAGTAAATGAAACTATTAGTAAAACACAAAGAGCATTTTCTGGCATTGGTTGAACCATAGGATCAGGAAACCAGGAGTTTTTTCCTGGTTATGTCACCTACCTTTTATGCGACCCTGGACAAGGCACAATCTCCCTTTGCCTCAGTTTCTCTGCTTTTACATTTACATTCGAGGTTTACCGAATGTGGTGAGGCTTAATTCATTATATGTTTGTAAAGCGCTCTGAGATAGTTACATAGCATCCCTCATCCAACAATTGCCATTCACCTGCTTATACTGTATTCTTGTTGTAGCTCTACCAAAGTTCTCCTCTACCGTGGTTCTTTTTAGATTTATTAAAATTAGTCAAGCTATTTCCATACAGGCTAAATCCATCCTTTCAGTTACTTATTCAGAGACTGAGGAAGCCCTTACGTACCACGGTATCAGAAAACCATGACCCATCCATCCAATTGAACACTGACCTAATATATTGCTATATTAGAAAACAGCAGAGAGAAAATATTTCAATTCTCCATTGTTAGAGGGGGGCCCACATTTTTTTCCTTATTTGCATGTTCACCTATCAATCACTTTGCTGGTAAGTGAAGACACTTTAAATATTAAAATAGGTTGTTTTCTGTTTGGGGTATAACCAAAATAGTTTAACTTGGTATAATTGCAGCTTCCAATTAGGTCTGTTTTCATGATTATTCAAAATTATTTTTTTCAGTGCACTTTAGAGAGGCAGGAAAATAAAACCCTTAAACCAATTAATTGGGGTTGCTAAATTGTTTAATGGGAAATTTTCTGCAGAAAGTAAGCTTTCATACAAAAGTATAATTCTCTTTTTATCCCTTTCGCTTCAACAAAATATTTTTCCAGCAGTAAACAGCTGCAGTAAGTAGGTTAATCAAATATAATTCTGTGCTCAGCACTTGTTCGGCAATATTGTGGTCATCTCAGATATTATTTTGTGGTACTTGCTGGTGTATGTGAGCTGCTTGACTGAAACAGTACAAGGTATGCTAGGATCTGGATTTCTGAGGGAAGCGTGGCTGGATTTAAAGGGGTGCAGAAGGGAAAAGGGGATAGTTTGAGGCCATGGGTAGAAAAGGTTGAAAACTGACGATGTAGAAAAAAAAATATTAGCAGGGTTCTCGAAGCCTTTCCTCTGCTATCTTGTTTGATGCTGTTCTGCAGTTTTGTGGCTTGTGTCAGTTCCCATAAAATAACGCTTTTCTCTTCTGATTGGGCCAAATCTATGCAGGGCACCCGAGTGCCGTATCAATTTCTTGGTTTATAAAGGCTTTTGCGATTCTTTACTTTATATTAGCGTGATAGGTCGATGCATTTTCCAGAACTTTAAAATAAACCACCATTTGTGCAGCCCATTCCCACCCCAGTACGGATGAAAAATTCGGACCTGTCACAAAGATGCCAGAAGGATCCAATGGAACTTGCCTTGCATTGGGAACGCGCCAGACTTGGAGCTCTTCCCTCCCTGAGTGAGAAGCTGGGCTCAGATAAGGAAACAGGACACGTTTGTGGACATCCATTTTCAAGATACACTTTTTGCCTGACAGTGACTGAGATCCTCTCTTAGCCGTGTGCGTACATATCAGGGCTGCTATCACAACTCCTACGCCAATTCCCTTTGAGATGAAATAGCACCGTGCTCTATATATACAAGAGCATCTAATAAAGCCACCCCCTTGTAAATGTGTGTACTGCTAATTCGGGTAACCGGGTAGCTCTCAAGTTTCTAGGGCGTCCTGGATTTGCTACCGCAGCAAGCAGACGTTTGTTTTGTTTTATTTTTTTTATTTGCTCGGCTGCTTTTTCTTAGTATTTCTGTAGCCATCGCACCATTTTCTACTATAAACAGAAAAGATTAAGGAACTAAACTTCAGAACTGTACTTCCTTAATCTAATGTCTGTATCTAAACAGGGTTTATCACCGTAGGATCTGGGCACTGATTCCGACCAGCTATAGTTTCATTTTTATTAATCTCATTTTTTCCTTTATACAAATCAATTGTATAGTTGCCCACAATACTCAGGAAGCTGTAAAATCAGAGATGAGCATCAGACTGTGCATATCCACTGGAATTAGGGCTTGATTAATTTCATTCCCACTAGAGAAAATCTAAGGTAACTTCGTTGCCTTTAGCGGAGTTTTTCACACCGGTAAAAAATTCACAGTAGCGCCACGAGAGTTACTAGCGAAAATTCAAGGTAGGAATGTGATCAGATTTCTGTCCATTGTCCCTGCAGAGTTAGCAGGAATACAAACTAAGGCCACAACCCTGCAAATTACTTTTTCACCTGAATAATTTGATGCTCGTGTATAGTACCATTCATTCAATGTGGCTACTAGCATTTTTGCAGGCTCCAAGCCTTATTTTTCCCCCAAGTAAACCAAGCAGTTATTTGATTCAGTATCTGACTCAGGAAGCAGATGCTTTGATTAAGGTAGTTTTGTTTTTACAGTCACATTTATGAGCATAACAACATGGTAGGTGGGTAGTTTAAAATGTTAAAATCTTAATCTCTGCTACCATTCACCATCTTGTAACTTGTTCCTAAATATCCCTGTTATGGCAAAATATTTTTAAAGTGCTTCAGGAGCTGTGTGGTTTGGGTATTTAGTATTATTAATTTAGACCTTGGTGTGGGGGGGGGGGGGAGAGGAAGTGTCATCTTGTAACTTTGAAGCACTGTTTCTGTGGGACAACAACATGAGGTTCAAGTCCTACTGTGCAGTAGTTCTATCAGAAGGTGAAAAGTAGAGGAACTGCACATAGCCTATGAACCACAAGAAACAAGGCCTAAGCAAGGCTTCTGTTGTGCCTAGGCCTCCTGGTGGCCTTCTCCACAGGAGTGGATTTCTCCCAGGGGGAAAAGAAAACAAAAAGATATTTTACAGTTTCCAGGTACAGTGAAAACACATAGGCCTCTCAAAAACATAGCAGCATTGCTACATCCTCTGGTCCCCTTCCTTGTCAATAACCTGAACTACCTCTTGATTTCCAAACATTTGGCCTATACATCCTGCTGTTTCTTCTCTCTACTACAACTGATATAAGAGCTACTTTTTATCATCATCAATACTGTCCTCAGCATGTCCCTGGTGGCTTGAGTCACTATTTCTTCTCTCCTTGATGAACCGCCACTAGATCAGTGGTTCCCAAACTTTAACAACCTGTGAACCCCTTTCACTAAAATGTCAAGTATCACAAACCCCCTCCTAAAAAGGAATATTCCCAGGGATTTTCTCCTTCCCCTGAGTACAAATTATAAAAGCAGTGATCTTGGAAATATAAAATTTGTTTTTATGACATGCTTATTACACACTATTTATTATTATTAATCATTACAGTATTGTTATTATATTATGAAAAGGGTAACACTCTTCCAAGAGCTCATTTTCGTAGCTTGTATCACTTCAAATAAACCTGTTATAAGACAAGGCTCCTATGTTTCATCAAGAAGTATCAGATGTGAAACAGCATGAAGACATTTAAGAAGCCATCTTAAAGAGTTCCTCCTACACAAGCATTCAGGTCTTGAGCAGTCCAGGCAAACAACACACGTTACAACAAAGCTTAAACTTGTTCTTCATAATAATTTTAAAAACAATACTAGCTGCCTATTTAATTTTAAAAACAGCAAAAAAATATCCACCTCCTGTTCCATTTTTTATAAGGCGTCTTGAAGTTTAAATCTCGTCAGTGTGATAGATATGCTTGCTTTGATCTGCTTAGCTCTTGGAAGTCCAAGTCCAGGGGCTCCGGGCTGCTGTGCTGCCCACGGTGCCTAGGGACAACTCTGTCCACCATTAGGGATTTTTTCCCCTGAGAACCTCCTGCAACATTTCACAAACCCCAGTTTGAGAACTACTGCACTAGATGGAACACAAACTTCTTACAGCACAAAATTCTCTTACCACATGCCATTTGCAGTAATACATTTCTTGTGAACTCACAAAATACACCCTCCTTCGGAACAATTCACAGCAAGTGTCACAAGGCTGCAAGTTGTGTATAGGATAGACTGAAGGGGGGTATGCTGAGGTTACCGGGGAGGCTAAAGAGGAACTAATTCTCGTGATGTGGTGTGGACTTGACCCGAAGTCCATTGAAGGCAGTGGAAAATTTCTATTGACTTCAGTGAACTTTAGCTCCGATCCTAAATTATTAAGATGTGGACAAGTATTTCAGGTTTGGGGACAAACAACTTTTATATAAATTTGTGATTTCTTTTTCCACAGGAGATTTTACAGTCTCTCTCTCTCTCTCTCCTGTGGAAGAAATCACAAGACTTGGTTACAGCCTGGAGGTGAAGGGAGGCGGCATGAGAATAACTAATAGTTAATAAGGATGCATTTCTTTTATTTGACTGAGCCACCAACTCCCATCTGTCCCGTCGAGTGATCTTAAATGTGACACTGGGATTTGCCATGGATGAAATTAAAACCCTCAAAAAGGAGGTTTGCTGGGGTTGCGCGGCGGGGCAGGGGTAAACAATAGAATTTGTTCTGTAATGTTTAAAAAGCTACAGTGTGGGCCGCAAGATTGTCAAATCAAAACGGAATGCTTCCGTGTCTTACAAGGCGGCTTCAGCTGTAGGCTTACAACGTGCGGGTTACAAGGAGCGGGTAGCTTACCAGAAGGGAGGCATTTCAGAATGTGTAAAGGGACACAGAAAACCATGAGGTTTCAGAGGGGCAGCCGTATTAGTATCAGCAAAAACACGATAGTGACTAAGTGCTTCGTCGTCCCTGACACTGGAACTATTTCCCACTCACGTACAAAGCCCAGGCCCCGATCCTGCAATGGCTTGTGCACAGGCCGACCCCTGCGCTCATGGGGAGCCCCGTTGGAGTCAATGAATGAAATCCTGGCCTCAGTTGAAGTCCGTGGCAAAACTCCCATTGTCTGAGGACGTGGGGGTCCAGGATTTCACGGACTGGCGTCTGAAGCTCCATGTAGGCGCAGTGATCAGTCCAGACACGCTAACATCGCAAGATCGGCCCTCAGCAAATAGAAAACAGCCCTTTCTTAAGAATGCCTTCTTTTCCAAGTGGGAGCATGGGTCGTCTCTCGTGGACGGTGCAGAACCCGCCATCTCAGGGGATTTCCTTGAGTCCGGGCCTGTTCACACGGGGCCCTCTACCCACACCTCTGTTGTAAAGCAGCCTGCCTAGTGCTCTGCCATTACCCCTACAAACCTCCTAAAGGGGCAGTCTACCCCAAGGGGAGGCTAACACGCACTCTGGCGTCTAACCTTCTGCTGGTTTCCTCCATGGGTATGTGAAGGGAGGACACAGAGATTAACCCAACATGCGGATTCTCTCTGCAACCCACCAGGCAGAGGCTTCTGCAGGGTTGAGGGAGAGGATATTTCTCTCTCTTCTATGCTAGGCCCAGCTCTAGGATGGCTACTTGCTCGTGCGGAAGTGGAAGAGAGCACAAGACCCTAACCTGTCCACGGGCGGAGCCAATTGGGTTCCCCTCGAGGACAACCTTACATTATAAAATGCTGACAAGGTGGTCAGAATCTCTTTCCTCATTCAGTGGTTCTTCCGTCCGCGTTCTCGTGCTCCGTGTTGAGCAAAATGGGATCGCTGGTGTAAGAAGCAACGGAGTAAGTATGTGGGGGTGGTGCCCATACAGCTCTGTAGCCAGGGCTGTGGTCTGCGGCTACAAAATAAAAGCATTTTGATATTATGTCTCTGGATGGCTCTCGGTATTAGTGATGACCTGCAATGCTTTCCACCTCCATGACGTTTGTTCAAATGGATCCCAGGGTAGAGTATCAACATTCCAACACGCCTTGCGCTCTGCAGTGAAATCTGCCTTCATTTCCTGGGGCATTTCTTCCTCCTCCCCAGTCCCCTCACTGGTCACACACCACGTTTGTCTGATCATCTAATTCACGTGATCTCAGCTTGACTGCGTACTGGTTTTACAGCATGACCTTTTTACCAAACAGAACAATATGAATATAAAACTACAGTCCAGGAAGTGATGCTATTAACCTGCTTTCTGTTGCGTTGTATGCTCATCTGAACCGCAGTCTGGATCGTTAGATTTTCTGGGCTGGAACGGTGATGTTAATGGGAATCTTGACTGTGTTACAGAGTTGTAACTGAATGTAATGAGTTTACAGAGCTCTACAGGGCAGAATTTGGCACGTACAGTGGAGGTGGATTTCACCTCTAGTGAAAACAGGAAAAATCTTACTAGCTTCAGAAGCTACTATTCATCTTTGCTTTCGTGGCGATTACTTGCTAGGATGTTATTCATGGGGATTACTTGCTGCCATTGTTCTTTGTCCGCTAAGCGGCGTGAACAGATACGCTGCAGTGTTAATTTCACTGGGGTGAAATGGAAATATTTAGTGAGGTAAATCTAGCTGTTTATTATCTGCTTCTATCTGACCGTTACCGGGCTCGGATTGCGCAATCATGCTGGGTTATCTGAAATAAAACCGCGTAGATTTATTCTACGGATGTCTCTGTTCATGGAAACTTCTGCTGTAAAGTTAATAAAATGAGCGTTCCTGCCTCCACTTTGTGAGTATTTCTCCAAACATTGGACATGATCCGAAAATATGGCACTGTAAGGAGAAGTGCTTTGACAGCACTTTCCCGCACAGGTGCTGTGTCTATTTTGCTCTATCTATGGGGTGAACCGGTCGCGACAGGTGAAGAATCCAGGATTTTCCTGGGAACACGAGCACCTTTACTAGAAATACCCACTCACATAGTGCCATGCATACAACATCACTGGTTAGCATACAAAACAGTCACATGACAGTATCGTGGAACCACGGCTGCCAGCGAAATTTGGGGACGCCCTCTCTTCGTTGATCTACTATAACCGGTGAGACCGAGTGTGCACATGGGAGCCTCCAGAGGGTGAAATGGTTAAAGACCCAGGGGGTGGCCCAGGTGGTAGTTTTAGCCGCAGACAGCGGGTGAAGGGGATCAAGAAGGAGTTGCAGGCAAAGAGGGCGCGGGGGATTGAAGGAGATGGACATGTGCCTGGGAAGTGGGAGATGCGGATGAGGGGTAATGTAACCGCATGAGCGAGGGAGACTGGGTGGTTGACTGAGTGGGATGGATGGAGGACAGCAGCCAAGTTATTTTAGCTTGCGCCCTCCTAGCCCTCCATAAAACCTGGCTTACCCATCAGAGCGGTGGGGGAGGAGGGAGTCTCCGGGGAGCAGGGCGCTGCCCCTCACCTACCACCCCACCCACTTCTTTTTGGTCCACCTCCCTGATCGCAAGAAGTTTTCTCCTGGGAGCGCGCGTGGGTCGCTCTGGCGAGATCAGGAGAGAGATTTTGACCGGCTGGGACCGCCTTGGGTCCGGATTCGCTGTCAAGCGGAAAAGTAACGGTCAAGGTAGAGGAGACGGCGCTTAGCTGGCTTAGCCGAGCCCCCGGGCGCCCCTCGTTGTAGATCACCCTGAGCAGGAAGAAGGATGAGCACTGGAGGCTCAGTGTGGAGGCGGTGGCGTGTGTGTGTGTGTGTGTGGGGGGTGACTGAGCGAGGCCGAGGGACACACCGCGGCTAGGAGGAGAGGCGAGCGCGTGTGCAAGGGGCGAAGCATAAGGGGGGAGGAAAGCTCCAGCGGGGGAGGGGACATCTCTCGGCCGGGCGCCTGTGATGGGCAGGGGTGGTTTTCCAATCCCGGCCGCTGCAGCCGCCTCCCTGCAGACTGGCAGGGCTTTCCGGCGGTCTCGCTGCGTGGGGAGCGCGCGTGCAGCAGTAGGGCAGGGAGACGACAGCCAGGTTATTCCTGGGCTCGTTCTCGGGGCTGGGGGCTGCAGTGTCACCCCTGGCTGGCGGGGGGAGGCGCCCTGCACGCACGTGCCCATGAAGGATGGGGGAGGGGCGAGGCTGTAAGGAAAAGGAAGGAGGTGCAAATATATCAGTCTGGGTTGGGCCCGCAGTGCCGCTATTTAATGCGGTGGAGTGGGGGAGCTCGGGGCTAGCTGGCTATCTGGCGCCCAGAGGCATGCAGGCGGGGGCTGTAGCTGCAGACGGCGGGAGGGACCTTCTGGCTAACGCAGCGGCTCAGGGGGACGTGCAGGGGGTGCGGCTGCTGCTAGAAGCCGGGATGAACCCCAACACTGTTAATTCCTTCGGCAGGACCCCCCTTCAGGTACAGGGCCACGGAGCCCAGCGGGAAGGGAACACGGGCACCGGGGAGCGCGAGTCATAGGGACTTTGCATTTAAAATCAGCTTTCCATCGCTGCTGGCTCGAAGGGAGATCTCATGGGGAGGGGAAGAGAGCCTGCTTCAAATAAGTAAAAATGGGGATTGTACAAATCTCTAGTTTCTGTTCACCTATTGAGTCGGCCATTAAGGGAAGCGCATGGGAGTCACTTCAGAGAAAAACGAATTCTACTTCTGGATTGCTAAACGTTTAAAAATTCATTGCTGCTCGTTTAAAATTATTATTCATCGGTATTATGTAGCTCTTAGGGGTTAAAAAGTAAATATTTTCCACAACACGAATCGAAACGGGGCGCGTGTAATTATGGGGGACATGAACCATCAAGCAAAGGGATAGCTCTGTATGTAGGAATACTGATAAATTACTATTTCTAAGATGATTTCTATAACACGGTCCACTTTGCTTTATCGTTCATAGCCCACAAGTATACGCGCCCCTTTTCGATTCTTCACCCCTTAACAAGTTCCAGAGGGAGAAAAAACTGCAGGAGTGTTTTGATAAAAGGTTTACATTAAAAATAGCACTATTTTAAATATAGCACTGTTCATTCATTTCTGAACATTAAACATCATTTAAAGTTATATGTAGGAAATGGTAGTTTGTTTCAATTACTATTTCAAACAATACCTGGATCATATAAAATGCCAGATCATATTAGATTTAAATCAAGCATAACTGGACTCTGAATGACTGCCATTTTGTTTGACTGTTTATAGAGGGAAAGAATTATACTTCCAAGGAGTAAACATGGCAGGGGAGAAAAGGAAGGGTTTTGTGGCTGAAGTTCATTTCCACATATGTAGATAACTTAAAAAACCCCCACAAAGTTATCCACATAGATGGATGTGTTGTTATTGCTTTTTGTGTGTTTTTATTTATATCCACATACATAGAAACTCATCTATATGTGGATAACTTTAGAAAAAAAAACACACTAAAAACCCTTCCCCTTTTTTGCTACCCTTAAAATGGCTGACTCTCAGCCCAACTTGCATAGGTTCTGACTGTGCTCAATTACATTTGATAGAAATGGTGCACACAGATTTCTATGATGAGTTTTTATGTTTTTTTTTTCTTCTTTTAAAAGGACATCCTTTAACCCACTTTCTATTTATCTTGCCCACAGAGATTATTGGTTAAAAAAATTGAAATTTGGACACATTTAATATAGTGAAACTTCAAATGTATTTTACTACTAATTTAATGTATATTAAAGTAACTCTATATCTTGTTTGATTGTGCATGTGAAGCGGAATACACTTGAACATATTTTAAACACTTCATATTTAAGTACGCTGCAATATTAATCAAGGTCTATAAAACCCAGATCAAAAGTTTATTTTAAATCATAAAAGGAAATCCAAAACAAGACAAAACCACCCCTCCAGTTCTGTCGCCCTTTCCTTGCGCATTAATTTGCAATGGAAATCTGTCAAATGAAAGACTTTTCTTCTATGCAGTTAATTTTATTATGAATTAGTTTTCTAGTACATTCTCCTAGTTCACTTCACAGAGGAAATTTTTCAAAGAACTGTTCATCTCTCTCAATCACATGTAAATGAAGGTCATGTCCGCATAAATTAACTTGATAAATGTGATGGCGAGTTTTATTTTTTAATCAAATATAAAAATGGGTGCAGTCAAAAAAACATCGCTACCGAGCGAGAGGTCTTACGGATGTGTATTTGGTACATATGCTCTTGAGTTGCACTGGGTAAATGCTTTTTAATTTTTACAGTTTAAAATGTTTAATATGAAGTATTTACAGAAAAATACTATCATACATACTGATTTGAAATATGTATTTGTGCAGTTCAAGAACTAGGCACCGTTTACAAGTAGCTAAATATACAAACCCCTAGAAAGCCTGCCCTGGTGAAGCTACTGGCAGTTCTGTCATGGACATCGAGGGGGCCCGAATATCACCCTGAAGATTCACCTCCTTGGAACATAGGTGTAATTCCAAAGTCAAGCGACCAGATTCTGATTTCCATTACGCCGGTGTAAATCCAGAGCAACTCCTAAAGAGCGTAATGCGGCTCAGATTCTGACCTTAGCTGAGATAAAATCCCCATTAGACCAAACGAGATTCTTGGAAAGAGCAAGACTGAACCCTAAAATCGATCCAGGCTCACTGACGGCTTCTCCCCCCAGGTCATGATGATGGGAAACACCCAGGTGGCGGAGCTGCTGCTGCAGAGAGGAGCGGATCCCAACCGCCCGGACCCGCGCACCGGCTCCCTCCCAGTGCACGATGCGGCGCGAGAAGGTTTCCTGGACACCCTTGTGGCGCTGCACCGAGGCGGGGCTCGGTTGGATCTGCGGGACAAATCGGGCCGCCTCCCCATTGACCTAGCAGTAGAAAGCGGGCATCAGCAAGTGGTCAGCTACCTCCGAGCCCAGCCTGCAAGGAATGCCGCTCCGCCCCAGGCATAGGGCACGGGCGGGCTAACAGCGCTGCCCAGCTCAGCCACAGGGACCAAATGAAATGCTTGCACCACTGAAGTCAATAGAAAATTTGCTGTTAATTTCAGTGGAGCCAGGATTTCACCCCAGGTTTTTCTACGGCAACCGGTGACCCATCCGCCAGGCAGCTGCGTCCGTGTGGGTCTCTTGCGGGGCGAGCAGGGACTGCGCTGGCTGGGATGGAAGGTTCAGGGGCTGTGGTAGAAAACAACTGCTCTGCTTGGTTCTAGTCGAAGTAGAGAGTGTGGAGAGAAAGATAACCCACTTCTGCACGAACAGATTTATACTCCGCTTGGATACGGTCAGATTCCGTTTATATTGAACTGCTAAATAGCTGCAGTGGCGGGCAAGGGCCAGGTTTTCGTTTATGTGTTACAACCCTTTAAAAAAATATATTGAAAAGCCCTTCAGACAAACATGACTTCAAAAATTTTAGAAGGAAGAACTCTTGTTCAAACAAATTAAAACAAAGTTCATAAAGAAAACAGACGATTCTTAAGTATTCTGCCAGTGACATAGTGAAATCTTCTGAAGGGGTTGGTAAGGTAGCACTGTATGTAGGAGGCGTCCTGCCTACCTGCAACCCCCTGCTGGTAGCACTCCAATGAGTGTGTTGTCTGGGATTTATCCACTTTATAACCGAACGGCATGGGGTACCTTTCCAGAAAGCAGGCAGGACCATGAACCTGATCTCATTCCCTGTGAACATCAATGGAAAGAATCCCATAGTTGTGTAAACAGCCTGATTCCATTCCTATTAAACCCTTCAAGAAGGCAACATCATTTCCCAGCACAGATACAATATATTTCTTTAAAATATCACACAAAAAGCATCAGTTGCAAATGTAGCCATTAGGGCGTGACTCAAAGTGGTGGAAGTAAATGAGCGTCTCCCTCCACCCCAGCCAATGGGTTTTTAATTAAGCCCTTCATTTACTGTGACATGTACGCGATTCCTCTAAAGATGTTAAATAACCTGCATTACAAGTAGAAGCCCTTGACTCTCCCTGATTATATAATGCATTATATAAGACATAAACAGATGCATAGCACAATCATAATAAATAGCTTCCTCGGAAGTTTTTATGTAGTATGTACTGTTTAAGGAGCCTATCCTGCAAGCTGTTGAATGCTTTCGATGTTTATTTAAAGGCCATTCAGTACCTTAAAGGAGGGAACTTACATTTTACTCGGATATTGTTTATTGGATGGCAACCTTTCCTTAGCTCTACTCTGTTACAGTCAGAAAACCCTTGCTGGTCCATTTGCTCAGCATTGGTAGCGGGATTATGGGCCCTTAATCCCACACCTACTGGCCATTAATGGGAATCTTTCCATGGATACCAATATACATTGGATCAGGCCCTCTAGGCGAACTAAATGATTTGAAGAATATTAACTTCTTATGGAGCTAATAGCTTACCTCTGGAGAGCTACTCTTTCCCATTAGATCGAAGGGAGACATATGTACATGAACATTAGAGAGGTGTTTGTGTACAATTATTTAAAAAAAGGAACTGAACTGGGAGGATTCTGATGTTTAGATTTAAAAAACCCAAATTATAAAACCAGCACAATATGGCCTAAAGAATTTACATTCCTTATTATCCATCAAGAGAATCTCCCTGGACAGATGAAGCAGTAGGCGCGTATGTTGTATAACATCACCACAGTGGGGGGAAATGTTGTATTCCGCATATTAAATTCTTAGATAACACTAGTGTTATTTCTGTAAATGATACTAGACCCCGCTCATAACATGATTCAAAATACGCAAGTTGATGTATTGGTTTCTGTACTGATCTAAGTGATAGAACAATGCTAAATCACAGAGTAATGCTTTTATTCATAACAGTACTAGAATAGGCAGCTTTGCATGCTGTTATTTTATTTAGATTTTAATTAGATCCCTCACACTATGAGGAATGTGAGTAATTTACCCGTCTAATTTTACTTTCGAGGTCTACACCCAAATTATCCCATTCTAATTCCCACTAGTAGGGAAACTCTGAAAACACAGATTCAGAAACCTTTAAAAATTTACGAATTTTATACTAGCAATGTGAACGTGTATCTCTAGAAAATATTCCTATTATGAAATCAATAGTGCTTTGCCAATTAATTTCAATGGAACCAGGATTGGGACCATTATTATGGAGTTTAGTTTTTAAAATTCGCAAATAAGCAATGGACGCAAGCAACAGGGTCATCCAATACGACAGCAGAAGAGCGTGTGTGAATATTTATTATTGATATCTGCACACCAGCTTCCCCCCAAAAGGAAATTAATGAAAGAACAGTTTATAAATGTGATGGTGTATTGCTTCTGCTTCCCATCCAGTATTGCTTAAGCTGACTAAGTAGCTGTTATTGTTTACGTGCAAAATATTAAAGTGGGTTATCAGATAATCTAAAGTGACGATTACTTTGTGTTTGCGTTAGTGTCCTAGGCTGGTCGCAGGATTCTTAGAGAGACGAGGGAATATCTTGTACTGGACCTTCTGATGGTCAAGAGACAAGCTTTGGAGTTTACACAGAAGTTGGTCCAATACAAGGTATTCCCTCACCCACCTTTTCTCTCAGTGTTATTAAACAGTCTAATACACAATTCAATATATACTAGTTGAGATTATATTAGAGATAGGTTGTCGGAAAGTTAATAAAATGTCAAATTGAACAAAAGGTGTATTTCAATAGTAGAATTTTAAAAAAATCACTAATATGAATAATTGAGTTCGTCTGGCAATTTGCGTGGATAAACACTTAAAGAGAAGCAAGAAAATTCTACCAGACTTGGTATCAGTGCTACTCTGTGGATTTAAAATGTTATGTATAATTCTTAAATATTAAAGATAAGGACGATCTATAACATATACACATGTAATGCTTTATACCTATATCTATTAAATTCTCACAGTAATTAAGTGATGCCAAACTAAGAGTTTTCTTGCTTCTGTTTTTAAAAAAATGCAGTTCATTATGCTACCCATGCAAATAACCAAAGTGAAAATAGTTCTCCATAACGGCAACTGAGACTGTATTTGAATTCTAGGTTAGGAATAGGTGGCATTATACTGTTTTGGCTCAATTTCTAAGAAACTTTATTTCAGTTTTCCGACAACTCAAAAGAAAAAACAAAACAAAACAAAACAAAAAAACCCACACACAACAAAATTAGAAAAATCCCCATTAGCAACTAGAGATCTTATTCTGCAGTCGACATGCTACGGAACTCCACCAGACAAGGCAACGCGCGTGCAACTTCCTCAATTCTAACTCCAGCAAGACTCTCCTGGTCATCCTTTGCTCCAAGTTCTCACACCAAGAAAATCCTGGAAGCATTTTGGATACTCGAGCGCTACTTAACTCATTCAGGTCCTTCCTTCCCCGCTGTCCAGCGGCAGGTTAAACCGCGGAACCTTACGGAGAAAACCTCCAGTCCTGTGTTTGTTACTTAAAAAAAGAGACTGCTAGAAGGCGCTGATCTCGCAAAGCGCTCGTCCGCTACCATTCCAGTTCCTCGGTATGGGATATGAGAGCACTATTCAGAATCAGGCCACCCAGGCCCCAATCTTGCAAGGTGATGAGCGCCCGCAACTCCTATTAAAGTTAACGGAGTTGAAGGCGCTCAGCACCTCGTAGGATCGGACTCCGCTCTCGTTTCCTCCCATGCTGCAAAAAGAGCTATTAAGTGTGCAGGTGCAAGGGAACTTCGGGTGCAGTCCTGAAACGCCACTGCCCTGAAGTAACATTGTCCCAACCGTCCCTCGGAGGATACAAAAGTCAGCACAAGCATTTGTCTTGCTATGAATGTGCTGTAGTGTGAACTCCCCGTCGGTGCAAGAGTCACCAAAGGATGTAAAGCCCTTTAGGGAGGGGGCATTCATATGAATCTCAAAGAGCTGTGGGTTGCGGTGCCCAAGGATGATTACACAGTTTTGACAAAAGGAGAGGTCGCACGCCTGTATTATGGGTGCCTTTATTACCTGGGGGGAGGGGGGAAGGAGACCTCAGTACTTTTCCAGATTGAACACACTAGATTCTATAAATGGCGCAGAATGTAGAACAAATGCGCCTCTACAAGCAGTTATAGGTGAAATCCGGGCCTCATTGGAATCAGTGGGGAAACTCCTATTGACTTCTATGGGGCCAGGACTTCCTAGGCGAGCTCCGCGGAAAATTATACTCGGGTTCTTCTGGGAGCACATCTGTCACGCTATAGGTTTCATAACGATCTATATTAAAGTTAACTCTATGTAGATATACTTACACAGGACATGGGGCGGGGCGGGGGAAAACATGATTTCCGAATTAAACAACTGGGGTAATCTTTGGGCTAGATCTTGCCCCCACTGAAGTGAATGGAATTTTTCCAATTGACTTCAGTGGGGCAGGATTATCCCTTTGAAAGTAACATGAAAGTAGCCAAATTTACTCTCGAGGTGGGAAAAATACACAGGAGTGCGTCTAAGGGGGACTAGGGTTCCATTTGATACGACTTTGCCTAGACTGTGTATTTGTAGACACGGACAGTGAAGAGGGTCGAGGATACTGCTGAATCCGTTAGATTTAGTGTGTATATCCATAGAGGTCAACTGGTTCAAGGTTATCCTGGAGGAATTGGGAGGGGAGTTATGCATAGATGTGATTTTGCCCTGTATGTCTAGATCACACTCTAGTCAAAGTCACACCTGGCAAATCTGAATCCCGTCCCTCTGTTCATCAACCTGTGATGAGCAATAGGACACGTTTGCTTCTCATAGCAAAGCAATTCTCTCCCTGGAGAATGGACTCAAACATTGCAGCATAACTCCCTCCTCATGTTCCCAATGAAAGCATGAACGGTAAGCAGCCTGTCTGCATTATGTTTTAGGATATCTTGCAAATATCTTTGTATACATCTGGCATGTCGGGGTGAAATCCTGGCCTTAATTGAAGTCACTGGGAGTTTTGCCACTGGCTTCAAAAGGGCCGGGATTTCACCCGCATGCTCTTGTTGCCTCCACACAGAAACTGGAAAAGCAGGATCTGCATGGCCATTTGTCATCACCTTCAAGAAAGGTGTGTTCCTTCAGTCGGAAAAGTCCCAGAGAAGAGTCAACATGTATTTAAACATATTCCTCATTTAAAAACAAAAGCCACTGATCACAGCTATTCTAAAGCACATTCGCTTCCATTTTCCAGGCCCTGCTAACCCCTTTACAGTGTGCACACTAATACACATTCAAGCTCCCAAGAGGCTCTTCTTGGGGGTCTTTACTGCTCTCATGGTCTCAGACTCCCAACTAGCTGACAAAGTGAATCAATGGCGTTTAAGCTGCTTCTTTCAAAACCCTCCCACGTGGCTTGCTTGCCGTTCAGTTTTAGCTCTGGATGTAGAAATCCGCGACGGTCCCTTAGGGGGGAGGCGGAGAAAGACAGCCAGGACCGCCCGAAAGGGGGCGGAGAAGGCAGCCCGGTTGGCTGCCCCCCTATCACGGGACTGTCAGAACATCGCTGGGGCCAGCAAGCTCGGAGGGGCGGGGGCAGCAGAGGGAGGAGCCGCTGTGCTGCCCAAGGCGGGGGAAGACTCAGGAAAGCGAGCGTGCAATGGGCTGGAGGTTAATAAGAGCGGAGTCAAGGCACTTTCGGGTCCCGGAGAGGAGGGGGAAGGGGCCGATCCTTCAGCCCCCCGTCTGGCAGAGCAGAGCTCTCACTGGACTCCAGGAGCGGTCGGTCCGACTTTGGACTGCAGAATCCAGCCCCGGAGCCGCAGCTCCGCGCCCAGTGGCTGTCGGGTGGAGCCTGGCTAGCCGCTCTGCGCTGCCCGGAGCTTTACTGACCCCCTGCTCTAAAAGGGGGAAGACATCCGCCCGGAAACGCAGGAGCGCCGAGCAATGCTGGAGGCGTTTGTTCCTCGGCGGGACACCCGTCTCCCCCCCCCGCGCCCCCCGCCCGGCTCGGGGCAAGAGCGCTGTAGCGTCGGGGGCGGGGCTGTAATATTGAATTAATAAAGATCCCCCCCCCCCCCCCCTCCATTCCAACGGAATCGTAGTTCAACAGCAGCCCTGCCCTCCTGGCTCCAGGAAAAGCCCCCGAACACGTGGTAACAATGCACTGCTTTTAACTCCATTAAAAACACGCCCCCCCCCCCATAAGTCTTTCTGCATCCGTTTAGCGAGATCCCCGGCACCGCCTCTGTGGCTGAAATACCGGCTGACATTTCTATAGAATAAAAGCGATCCGCGTAACTTGTTCTCCCCCCGCCCTTGCCCCAGTTTTCCCCTTGGTGCTTTTTGACATTGCCTGGGTACAGCCCCTCCCCCCAAGGGGCGCAACCGGAATGTCCCTTCGGTCGGGGCCAAGGGACAGGCCAGGCCCCCTCTCCAGTAGGGCGCCTGTCCCGGGGCAGAGGAGACGTGGGAGGCGGGGTGCTCCGGGGGCAGGGCTCGGCTTGGCGCACGGCTGGCAGAGGGCGCTGCTGCCTGGCCGGGGGGGCTCGAGGAGCGCGCCCCCCCCAGGGCTGGGACTCCGGCAGGGGCTGCCCCTTTGAGCGGGCATGCGGGAGCCCCAGCCCAATAGCTCCTGTGCCGGGGAGCGGGGGGTCTCCTCTAAGAGCAGGGCCGGCCAAGGCTCCCCCATTGCGCCCTGGTTCCCCCTGGGTAGCTAGCCCGGTTTCCTTGGGGTACAGGTGGGTTTTTCCTACAGAGATTAAACCATGTAACACCTCATGGAGTACAGCTGTCACTCAGAGATGCCCCGCACAGACTGCAGGGGCTGACGGGGCCAGGACCTGACACGGCTGATCTTTTCTGTAAACACGGAGGGTTCGCATGGGCAGTGTCCCTCCAGGGCAGAGGAGTTCCTGGAGGCGGCGCTCAGGTGGTTTTAGATCTTCTCCTCTCCGGGCAGTCACTTCCCACCGCCCCCAGAAGCAGCCAAACGTGCGCACTCGATGGCACCAGCCCCGCGTTCCGCGGCGAGGTCGGCATCTGCCCCCCCGCAGCAACGTAACCCCGGAGCAGCCTTTAAAGACATGCTCCACTAGAAGAGCGAATCCACGGCGCTGGTGCAGTCAATGCAGCCATCTTTGCCGCTGAATAGCGGGTCCCTGCGGACGTGAAGTCTCCAGTGTGCTGCAGCGTGCAGCATCCCACAGGCAATGACGACACGGAAGGTAGGTCCAGTGTGTCACAGGCTGGCTCAGAATTAGGAGCTGTCCAGTTTCTCCGCCAACATACCATAGGATATGACGGAAATAAATGCTAACCAGTGACATACGGTAGGATGGGTGTTAAAAAGTAGAATGAATATGACTGGCTCTGTTAATATATTCATCCTCTGTAGATGATTCCCACTCTCACCTACTCTACACTAAGCAACAGAGGGTCCTGTGGCACCTTTGAGACTAACAGTTAGTCTCTGTTGCTTTTTACAGATTCAGACTAACACGGCTACCCCTCTGATACTTGACTACTCTACACTGAAGAGTTTCAGTGGAAGGGGTGCAAGTGTGTTTAATCTCTCTGTGTGTCACACACACGCTCGAGAAAAGGTCCCTTTCTAATAACCGATAGGCGGTGGTTTAAGACAGATCCGCTGCTGTCGGTTTTGGAACGGTGGAGACCTCAACTATTCCTGGAAAGTCACCCATGAACTGAAGGCGGAACAGGGTTTTGCTATTAGATTTTTGGGTGGGGTGGGGAGAGGGGAGAGATGCCACGGTAATGCAGGAGCCGGTAGAAGTCTCAACACTAAGCCACAATATTGATTGAGCCGCATTCTTCCCATTGCTCAGGGCCGCCCAGAGGGGGAAGGCAAGTGGGGCAATTTGCCCCAGGCCCCGCAGGGGGCCCCCACGAGAGTTTTCGGCGGGTCTTCAGCGGCAGGTCCTTCAGTGCCGCCGAACATACCCGGATCGAGTGAAGGACCCGCTGCCAGAGACCCGGAGCTTCTTCCGCTCCGGGTCTTCGGTGGCATTTCGGCGGCGGGTCCTTCACTCGCTCCGGGACCCGCCGCTGAAGTGCCCCGAAGACCCAAGGCGGAAGGACCCCCGCCGCCGAAGACCCCAGCCCCCCTGCCATTGCTAAACGTCATTTACGAGGATTAGGGATAATGCTTACAGTGAAAGCAATTGCAATGTTTAGAAATGCCCGGGATACATTCAGTTTACAGTGACGCACTGCCAGACGCATCTTTTAACGGGCCAATCTAGCTGTAGAGTTTATAAAATGGTTTGCGTGACTAGCCGCCCGCCATCGTGGAGATATAACAAAGCACCGACTCTAGCATTTGTCTAGTGCTTTCCATCTTCCGCTGTCTGATCCATCCCCGCCACACCCGATATTGGATGTGGGGAAACTGAGGCCGGGGGGTAACATGACTCGGTCCAAGTTGACAGCCTGTCGGTGTCAAAGACTGGAGAGGAATTCAGGGAGGTTCCTGGCTCCCAGGTCTGTACTCCGAGTGCCCAAGTCCATGCAGAGTCCAGGTAGTAAGTAGCTAGAGTTCAGACATGGGGAGCTGAAAGAAAGGAGTTCCCGCAGGCCACTGCTGCTGCTTGCCATATACTAGGTTGTAGTGCGTGTGCTTTCACCAGGAATGGCTCTTTAGAGGTGGCTTAGCTGTTGGAAAGAACCAGATAAGGGGAAGTGAAGGTCAGGGATGCACCAGGCCAGTTTGCAGAGCACCGGCAACACACCCGCTGCAGTGCGCCGGGGTCTTTGAAGCCCGCTGGCCGCGTTTGTAGCGGCAGTGTGGGATTAATATAGTCAGGCTGGCGGGCAAACAAGAACCCAAAGCTGTCGGAGTTGGTTTTCCTTCTGCACTGGGCCCCTCCCCCGGGAGACCCAGGTTCAATTGCCCTAGTCCCGCTTGGCTATTGGAGGGGCTGTGGTTGCTCGCTCCCTGGTTTTGACCATAAATGCCATCTTCGGTCTTTCCTGACATCTGTCAGAACAGATCGGCCCTTTTTCATAAGCGGTTTCCACCACTGGGCATTTTCTGATGTAAGTGTTTCGTCAAAAAAAATCACCCCAGCTGCTTTCTAATGTATCCCAGCAGAGCTGCTGCACCGGTCCTTGTTTTCTGTGCTCTGCCCCTGAGCCCGCTGTCTCCGCTCTCACTCAAACTGCCTGGATGAACCTTCCCCGCCAGTCTGGTGGCACCACAGTGGGCCTGGGGCCAGCAGCAGGAGGCTCACAATGGAGTTACTCCGCACTGCGCAGTGAACATCAAGCCCCAGACACCGGTAGTTGCTGCTAACCTAAAATGGATTCCACGGCACCCACGTGCAGGGCCGGCTTTAGGAAGTGCGGGCCCGATTCGAACAGTTTCAACGGGGCCCCGACAGGGATGACTAAAAAAACAAACACGTAAAAAAAACCACGTGGGTTTGTACTCACCGGGTGGTGCTCCTAGTCTTTGGCAGCAGGTCCTTCACTCGCTCCGGGTCTTCCGCGGCACTGAAGGACCTGCCGCCAAAGTGCCGCCAAAGACCCAGAGCGCCGCCAGGTGAGTAAAAATTAAAAAGGTGCCACTAGTCAGGGAAGGGATTCTCTGCCACTTGCCCCCCCACTGTGGGCGGCCCTGCCACTGGGCACGGGGCCCTCTTAGGCGCGCGGCCCAATTTGGGGGAATTGGTGGAATTGGCCTAAAGCCGGCCCTGCCCACGTGCACTTAATTCAGTGTGCAGAAGTCACCCACTGACCTCCGCTCTTGAAAAGAAGGTGCCGAGGGGGAATTCAGTGAGCTAAGCTACTTGGTTGAGCATTCAACTTAATAGAAGCCAGGAAACTCAGCTGCACCAGGCGTCAGCCTCGATTAATGCTTATTGATGGGATCTGGCTGCTCCCCGCCACGTGGGTGAAATGCTGGTTTGACTTTGCTCGCTAAAGCGGTGCTGGCAAGCAGCCGAAGTGTCCGGCTTGCTTTACCTAGAATAACTAACCCAGTAAGGCTGCTTAGACAACCAACCACTCTGTCCAAACCTGCAGTAGCTGTGCTCCCCATGGGAAGCCCGAGTGTAAGCAGCCGCTGGAGATCAAGCGCCTGAACCAGCCCTGTTCTACAGCCCGACTGCAGCTCTCCATCGGTCACAACCAAGGTAAGATGCTAAAAGATTTGGGGGGAGGGAGTGTCATTCAGACGTCCCTTTCCTCATTCTCCTTGGTCAGTCTCCGCGCTTGATTCTGTACAGATCATGGCTGAGTCAGAACGCTTCAGTCGAAAGAGGCTCCAGGTGTCCTGGCATTGGATTTAACTAGAACTGAACAGTCTGGTCAAATAAATTGTTCATGGGTTATTTCTATTTTGCACGGTTTGACTTGAGAGAAGGCCAGGCTTTGACCAAAGTTTACCAATGCTACTTCCTGAGATGCCTACAAATTTGAATGCCTCAGGCACCAGGACAATGCAGGGCAGCAGTTCCAGACCTCTCCAAACAGCTTTAGAGATATACTGATGGGGGGGGGGGGGGGGGGGAAGAGGGATCCTGGTAGGGAGCAGTCACTAAGGGGTGTCAGTCTGTCTCCTTTGGCACACCCTTAACAGCTGATTTTGGCTTTTCCAATATGCACGCTTCTCCGAGGTAATGGACATTTTTGTTGCCCCACGGAGATTAGTAGGACTCTCACAAATGCCTGCCTAAAAGCAGCATGAATTATAAGCCCATTTTCTAGAAGGCAGTCACCATTAGGAGGATTGTATAGAGCCATCAAGTTACTAGGCAGTCACTCTTCCTACCTTTAGTAGGCTGAGCTCACTGCATATGCATTCCTCATTTTCTCCCAACTAGGGTGACCAGACAGCAAGTGTGAAAAATCAGGACAGGGGGTAGAGGGTAGTAGGAACCTATATAAGAGAGACCCAGAAATCGGGACTGTCCCTATAAAATCGGGACATCTGGTCATCCTACTCCCAACAAGCTCCTGGTTTACCACCCCTCTATCCCCCTCCATTTCAGAGACTCTCCATCTCCCGGTAATCTCCCCCCAACCACAGGTTGTGTGTGTTCCACCATTTTCCCTGAATAGCAGCATTTTTTTTGCTCATTCCCACCTCCCCCATGCCCTCCTTGCCCCTTAACCCTCCCCCCCCACACACACAAGCAGCTGTGTGTGCCCCCTTTTGCCATTCTAGGGTCCCCAATCTCCCCACCAGGTGTTTTGTCTGCCTCTCATTCCCACCTTCCTCCATACAAGCGTCCCTCATTCCCCATACCAGGAGAGGTATGCACACCCCCATTCCCCTATTTGCCTGAGAGATAAATCATTAGAGCATCAACATGTTAAAATTATATTGGAGGATGAGCAGGGGTTTGGTTATGATGGAAAGCATTAATGGGTGCCATCAGCCAGTTACTTGAGCGATAGACAATTGCAGAAGTACTTGAGGTTTTGGCTATGCTAAACAATGGTAGGCTCCCTCTACCCCTCCCACCCCCCCACACACTGGATTTGTTTTCCTTCAGATCAGTTGGGCCATTGATGCCTAGAATATTTCCTGAAATTTTGGAATTGATTGGATGTGCGACCCAAGTTATTGCATTGCATACAGAAGTGCCATCAAGTTAAGTATAAGGCCTTCAAAAGTTCAGCAAATCAGGGACGTCTACTTGAGAAAATACGTTTGCCCCCCTTCCCCCCCCCCCCCCAATAGCAATGAAGATCAACAGGGCCAGAAATAGCCTCCCTATCACATGACAATCTGGAGAATACATCTCAGCACACACAAAGGTGGAACTCTCTCTCTCTCTCTCTCCTCACTTTGCATCTGCTCCGGCTCTCACTGAAGTCCATGGGATTCTTCCTATTGATTGCAATGGGAGCTGGATTAGATCCTAGAGGCATGGACACTGCTTCAGCAAAGCACTCAACCATGCAATTGGCTGTGTTAGAGGCATAGCGATGTACTGCCCATACATCATTCTGTCTGACTGAGGTATAGAGTTGTGGACAGTGTGGTCCCTGGAAACGGAGCAAGATGAAGCTGGAACTTGAGTGATGTGGAAGCCTGTTTGTGGCTGTAGGTACACTTGTTTTGTAGAATAAGTAGCTCATGACTGGTAGCATCCTTCAGGGCAAGACTTTTTGGATTTCTTTGCACAGAGGCTCTTGGGAATGGGTAGCAGTAAGTTAGATTCTTGAATAGTTACTGAATTATTCTGATGCAGAAACAAGGGAGTACCAGAACCTAAGACAGGAAGCGCCAATGTGGTAGGGGTGAAGAGAAAAAACACACCCCATGCAAACAAAGAAGAGGAGAGGAACAAAGTAGAAAAGAGCATGGACCAGAACTGCAGGCAGCATGGGGGAGAAGAGGAAAAAGGACCAGAGACAGGATGGTGAGTAAAATCAGTAATCCCATGAGATAAGAAATTTACATTTAAAAACTAGTTCTATTAGGGGTGATGGAAGAGAGCCAATTCAGCCCTTCTCAGACTGACAGACAAAGGAAAAACAAAACAAAAACAAACCTCTTGTTTTTCCTAAAGAGACCAGCAAATTTTATTCTCAGGCAGCCAGCAAAATATGTACTTTCACAACATGTTTAAGTATTAGTCACAGTTCAGAAAGAAAAACAAACCAAAGGTACATACATTATTGAAATAACTCTCTCCCTGCATGGACAGCTGATTTCACAGAACCTGACAGTCTCTTACCCCACCCCTTCTTTTCTGGCTGCTTTCTATAAGGCTCTGCTAACAGAGTGCAACTTTTTATCTTGTGAGGGTTCCTCAGGGTCCAAACTTCCCCAAATCCCAGCAGACTTCATTTTGCTAGGGAAATTGTAGCAGGGGGGAGACCAAAATCATGGGGATCTTTATGTCCCAAAGCGGCTGTACCATCCAGCCCAGGTGCCATCCTCAACTATACCTGCCTGTGTAGGTGGGTCAAAGCTTGCAGTCTCTTTTCTATAGCAAGTTAAAGCCAGTATTTTAAAGGCTTTGTTAGTTCATTGTTGCCCCATGTCCAGTGCTCTTTACATTACAAATTCCAAGATTTTCCCTATTAAAGTTTTATAATTAGTTTCTCTTTAGAGCTGGAACATTCATAAAAACTGAACAGTCACATTTGTAAATGAAGCACTTCACCTGTATTCCCCCCCTTTTTGTATTTGTTTCCTATAATTAATCTAGCAGTCACATGTGCTGGCAGGAAAAGATACTGATGCAACAGATGTCAACAGAAACTGATGATGTGTCATCTGGTCTGTGCATCCAGTCACAACAGCTTGATTTAAAATATTCCTAATAAACAGTCAGAAGATATAGGAATTATTTGCTGATTGGATGCAAATAAACAATACTTTCAAGATTGCAAATTGTTTGGGAATAGATTGCAATCAGAGAAAGGTGGGGGGGGAAATCAAAACTTTTTTTTCCTCTCATCACCCAGTTTTGCTCTACTAATTAAAAAATGAAAAGTTCTAAGCAAGCCTAAATTTGGGGACCTTCACTAGAAAAGTCTACTACCCAAAGAATCATTTGAAAGTTTTCTGGGTTAAGATAGATTTTTATAATGTGGGTTGACAGCTTTAGATTTTAAGGGGTTTATTTTGCACTGCCTCATCTCTTGTGCCTCTGTCATTTACATCTGCGCAAAGTGAATGACAATGCTAGTAAATTAATTTTTTTGTAGTGCTTTACATTAATTTTGCACTGGGCCAAAGGTCTACATAAACTGCCAGGCAATGGAGACGAAGGACCAAGGATTCAGACTTTTTGGTTATTTTTTTACCCTTGTGGGGGTCTCAACCTCTTTTTCTTCCCAAGCTGGTTTTCTCTCCCATACTGACCCCGCCTTAGAGAGTCCAAAAAGGCCAAGATCCTCAAAAGGTAGCTAGACTCCTAATTTCCACTGAAATCAATAACAGTAAGGAGCCTAAATACTTTGAGGATCTGGTGTCAAGTGTCTAAATATTTTAGACTAACTAATTGTAAGTTAAGAATTAAGCCATTGTCCACTGACCTTACTGTACATTGACAAACAAGGTTTAGCAGAGATCAAATAATCTAAGCCATTTACTGATTTTGTTTGAGATACATTGCAAGCTGGAAAAAGGACTCCACCATACATAAGTATGTTTCAGTTCCCACGTGTGATAGCATGGGTGCTCACCCCACCCCCATGCCCTCTGGTGTCACCTCATACACACCCTGGTGTCCCAGAGGAGAGCAACAAAAGCATCTCTGCCTCAGTTTCCCCTAATGGGCTTTCAGTTAATTCAGTGATGCTGTTATGTAATGAACAGTGGGTCTAATTTATTTAACCAGAGACAAAACAAACATGTAAGCAACTCTTCACTCCCCCTCCCCTCCACCCCGTGTCCCAGCTAGGAGGGGGTCAGGTCAATATTAGTCTGTCCTACCTGAGTCCGTCCATCTCCATCCAGGCCCATCACCACTAAGACCTTCTCAGACCAGGACCCTCTTCTCCTGTCACCTGGATAAGGGATCCACCTCAGGGCTCCTGCAGAGGTCAAACTGCTGCAGCTCTTCTTTGGAGCAGCATGTAGTACCTCAACAACCTTGACTTCTTGCAGCTGTCTAGTAAGTTCCATTCTTGGGGACCAGGCTGTCACCACTCATAGCCCTCACAGAGCTTTGTCCCCTTTCTGGTAAGCTCTCAAAGCAGCTTCTCTGAGAAGTCCCTCTTTTCAAATGTTCAGAGCTATCTGCCCAAGCCCTTATAATCCTTTATTAGGCCCAAGTGTTCCCTAAGTAATTAACTGTCACCCAGCCATTTAGGTCGTTAATTACTCACAAGCGGATCTGAGTTGGCTTATTCTCCTTAGCAGATCCTATCGCAGGTAGATTGGCCCCTCATTCCCCTGAAAGGGCTAGCCTCTGTGATGAACTACTTTTGGGATTATTACTAAGGGCTCCTTGGTTATGGGAAATAAGTTAGGGAGTCTTAGTTCAGATTCTAATGAGCAAGTGTGTACAGGAGAACCTCAGCGTTAAGAACACCTCTGGAATGGAGGTTGGTTGTAACTCTGAAATGTTTGTAACAAAACATTCTAGTTCTTTCAAAAGTTTACAACTGAACATTGACTTAATACAGGTTTGAAACTTTACTATGCAGAAGAAAAATGCTGCTTTCCCTTAATTTTTTTAGTAGTTTACATTTAACATAGTATTGTATTTGCTGTGTGTGTGTCTGCTGCTGCCTGATTGCCTACTTCCGGTTCCAAATGAGGTGTGTGGTTGACTGGTCAGTTTGTAACTCTAAGGTTCTACTGTATTATAATTGAACCTCCTTGCTGGTAGCTTTAGAGTCTGGAGACTCCAAAGAGGTGGTCCTTCTAGAAGGGAGTTGAGGGCTATTGATGTGATAAAGCCACTGTCAGCTTTTCTGTCCTGTCCTGACTATTAATGCAGCATTGCTCGTGAGTACAAACTCTCTTAAAATTCCTCTGAGAACAGCCCTCCTTAGTTTGCAGTTTGTCTTTGAGAGCAGATGGTGAATTGCATGTTTGAATGAGTCAGGCGTCTTCAAGGCTGCAGCTACAGAGAAAGTGCTGTCCAAAAAGTATGTGCAGAAATTAAAACCACATTTTCAAACTTGCCTAAATACATAGACGGTTTACAATATAAGGCCAATTCCCTGTCCTGAGTAAATAATTACTTTTATAAGAATCAGAATAGGCTGCCACACACCCCTGTGTGTTGCGAAATGTTAGGTTCCATTCACTCATATTGTCCTGCTTTAGTCATTACCATAATGATGGTGGATGAGAGGAAGCAACCGTTAGAACAGTTAGCCCACAGTTTCTGTCTTAAGGGCCTGATCCTGCCAGGTGCTGAGTGCCTCCTGAATGATGCAGATTGCTCCTAGGTGCTTATTAGCATTATCTGCTGTGGGTATAAAAAAATCCTTTCCCAAACTAGGACCACCAGAACACCACAGTGTTATCAGAGCTGTTAAATTATCATTAGTATTTATATCAATGCATGAGCTGTAATGTTTTCAGTATGCATATGATATTTATATCAAGTCTAGGCCACCTTGCAGATGCTAAGAGGGACCTGGGTGTTATGGCAGACAGAAAATTGGATGTGAGTTAGTAATACGTCCAATTTTGGACTTCACAAGGAAAGGGGACAGGGTAATGATCCCATCGCAATGTGAGTGTAGTGCACCTGTATCTGCTATATTGTATTTGCTTCTGGGCATCACATTCATTACCAGTCGGATCCTGACAAAGGGGAGAGTGCCCAGGGAAGAGCAACAGAAATGATCAGGGCACTGGAGGAAATTGATGTATAAGGAAATATGAAAGGAGCTAAATGTAGCTTGGCTAAGCAGTGGCTGGAAGATGGAGGGGGAAGGGGATGGACACACTACTAGTTTATAAATATCTGAAGGGTGTGAAGGAGTGCGAGGAATCATTTTGAGTGATGCAGAGGGGTATACATAGGAGCACTGGGATGCAACTGAGACAAGGGATGATCTAGGCTGAATACTGATGAGTGAGATCTATTAGGCTCTGGAAATATCTCCAAAGAGAAGTGGCAGAAGTTCCATCTCCTGAGACATTTAAATCTAGGCTGAACAAAATAATAGAAACTGTGCTGTAGGGGATGATCCCGCAGGAACTTCTGAGGGTGGGAGTATTTCTACCATTTTCACTTTATTATCTATTTGCATTTTGATTTCTCTTCCCAGTGACTCTTCTGAACATAAGAACATTCATGGAGGATAGGTCACTGGCTATTAGCCAGGATGGGCAGGGATGGTGTCCCTAGCCTCTGTTTGCCAGAGGCTGGGAATGGGTGGCAGGGGATGGATCACTTGATGATTACCTGTTCTGTTCATTCCTTTTGGGGCACCTGGCATTGGCCACTGTTGGGAGACAGGATAGTGGGCTAGCTGGAGCTTTGGTCTAACCCAGTATGGCCATTTTTATGTTCTTCTTCTTTCTGGTTTGTTTTCTTTAATACTGTGCTCCAAAGGTAATTGCTAATTTCCCTTAATTCACTCCTCAGGATATGTCTACGTGACCGCAACACAGCTACAGAGCTGCAATTGTGCCACTGTAGTGCCGTAGTGTAGACCCCTCCTACATTGATGGAAGGGGTTTTTCCATTGCTGTAGTTAATCCAACTCTGTGAGTGGTGGTAGCTAGGTCAAAGGAAGAATTCTTCCATCGGCCTAGTTGCATCTACACTGGGGGTTAGGTTTACCAAACTATGTTGCATGGGGCCCAAATTTTTCCCCAGGCATGAGCAATGTAGCTAGGTTTAACTAATTTTTAAGTGTAGACCAGGCCTCAAAGCACGGTGATAGTGAAACAAGTTGGGACGGGAGCAGGAAGCAGAGGAATTCCATATTCAATCTCACACCCCGAAAAGGCTTCCTCCACCACAGTGTGGCAAGCCACGTCTACACTACCACCACTACAGTGGCACGACTGCGGTGCTGCAGCTGTAACGTTGTAGTGTAGATGTTTCCTGCAGCAGTGGCAGGGGTTTTCCACTGACATAGTTAATCCACCTCTCAGAGCGGTGATAGCTAGGTTAATGGAAGAATTCTTCCGTCAACATAGCAACATCTACACCAAGGATTATGTTAGCCCAACTATGGTGTCCAGGGTCCAAAATTTGTCATAGTCCAAAGTAACATGGCTAGATCGAGCTAATTTTTAAGTGTAGACCAGGCTTAGGTCTGAGAGGCTGAATTATTCCTGGGAAGCTCCAAAAGTGGACTTTTTCAGGTTGGTCCATCTCCAATACTACACCTCAGGCCATGCAGACTCACAAGTTGGGCTGAGTAATTCCCCTGTGTGGTGAGAAGCTTGTGTGTAAGACATCAGCTTGGTTTATTTGGGATAACCCCCAGAAACTACCACTTTATCTGGATTTTCAGTGCCAAAATAGGCTCTCATGAGCCAGTTGATGGACAAAGTTCCAATGTATGTAATTCACACAGTCTGTCTCTACTTCTCTTACTAGCTACCATCTTCAACTTACGCTTCACGGCCTGAGAAGCTAAGGCTTTATTTGCTGGCTGTACAGCACAATAGCCTTTACAGCGTATAATGTGTATTTTATAAGATAGAGTTGTACTGTGTACTAACAGTAGGCTAGTTAACAGACTCCTTCCTTCAAGCTCCACTGGGGATCCCTGCTAGCTGATTGAGTTGTGGGAGACGGCGGTTTGTGTCACAACTGGCAGATTTCATCTGCCTGTAACATTGTGGGGAGGGGATACAACTCAGAAAGTGAAGTAAGGTAGGTGCCGAATGCCCCGTGTCCTGTGCTAGTGGTGGCAATTAGCCTATAAACTTGATATGATCTCATTGTTAAACAAGATCTTTGGAAGTCACTATTAAAGCTTAATAGACAATGTAAAAAACAAAGGTGAGCTCAGAATGGAATCCAAGAACTGGGCACCCCTGAACATTTGAGAAATTTTGGATATGAACTTTGTGACCAGGACCCATCTCTAAAAAATACCTCATTGATCGAGAAGCAAAATTATCACAATCAAGAGTCCAAAAATTAATGGGTCATTCAGAAATAATTTGAAGGTCTATGTACAAAATCTCATAACACAATGTATGTAAAACTTAGTCTGCAAAGTACATTAGGATCCCTCCAGTGGAAAATATAAATGTGAAATATGATTACACATAACAGTTCTCTTGAATACAAATGTTGTTCATCTTTAACTGCTGTTATGCCCTTGACTGTGGTACCATGCAGTTAAGTAGGCATGCATCTGTTCTGTATCAAAAGCTTCCATTCTGAGAGCATGGAACTAGCTGAAGAGTTGCTCTTGTATATCAGGGCAATGGGAGTTGGAAGGTAAGTGACTAATTAGTGATAATGCTCACAAACCAAGTTCCAGAGCTATATGAAATCTGCTACTTTCAGTTTGCAAAGATTTCCAAACCAAGGCCAGCTGGCTCAGTTTGCCTGGGTTCACACCCCAGGAGACTTGTGAGGCACTCTTTGGCCCAAAGAGCTCACAGTCTAAGTAGGCAAGACTGGTGGGCAGGAGAAGTAGCATGCCCATTTTACAGATGGGGAACAGAGGGAGAGAGAGATTAAATTACTTGCCGCAGGGTCACACCGTGAATTCATGATAGTGCTAGGAATTGAACCTATGTCTCCAAAATGCTAATCCAGAGCCTTAATGGCATGACCATCCTTCCTTTCTAATGTCATCAATTAATTTTGAGACAAGCAATTTTCATCCTTACTCTTGCTCCCCACAGGCTGCGTTTCCTACTGAAGGTAGGGGTATGAGGCCTTGCTCAGGGGCGACTATGTATTTTGCCGCTCCAAGCACAGCAGTCAGGCGGCTTTCGGCAGCATGCCTGTGGGAGGTCCGCTGGTCACGCGGATTCAGCGGCATGCCTGTGGGAGGGCCATCGGTCCTGCGCCTTCGGCGTCCCCGCCGTTGAATTTCCGCGGGACTGGTGGACCTCCCGCAGGCATGCCGCCGAAGGCAGCCTGACTACCGCCCTCACGGTGACCGACAGGGTTGTGAAGTGCATGAAATTACTACTACCAGTCATAAGAAGAAACCTATCTCCTGGCTTCCGGCTTAGGGCTGGTCTACACTGGGGGGGGATCGATCCAAGATATGCAACTTCAGCTACGCGAATAGCATAGCTGAAGTCGAAGTATCTTGGATCGAATTATCTGGGGTCCAGACGGCGCGGGATCGATGGCCGCGGCTCCCCCGTCGACTGTGCTACCGCCGCGCGCTCTGGTGGAGTTCCGGAGTCGACGGTGAGCACGTTCGGGGATCGATATATCGCGTCTTAACAAGATGCGATATATCAATCCCGGATAAATCGATTGCTACCCGCCGATACGGCAGGTAGTGAAGACGTACCCTTAGTATCCATCTACTTGGCCAAAGGGTCTTTTGTTGGAATAGCAGAAGCAGCACATCTTCTCTTATACCAAAGGGTGCCTGGGAGGATCCATGCTGCCTGTGTCCCACCCAAGTCAGTTGTGTGACTGCTTCAAAACAGTGCAGCAGGCTCTGTGACTCTGGGAAGTATGTGCAATGCAGAAAGAATGTTCAGAGGCGATAGGCACTAGCCTCTAACATGTTCTTTTGCACATGTGCAAATAGAAATTTTCTGTGGTTTACGGGGACAGCAAAACCTTTTTTGACCACTGGACTATCCCTCTATCAAATTTCAGGTTCTGGATCCAAACTTCTGAGGTGTTAGAGCTCTACAAAACTGCTCAGAAAATATGTAGAACTGGCAAAACCACCTGTTTTTCCTCAAGCTTTTTCTTAAAATGGCAACTCTGTGTTTTTGGATGGGGGGAGAGAGGGCGAGCAGGGACTCCATCTAAGGCAGACATCAAATATGGAAAATTTCAGTCCAAACACTTCGATTTGCAAAGTTGTATTGCTTTTAAAAATGGGGATTTAAAACAAAGTTTTAGGCAACCTTTAGATAGGGTGCACTACCAGTCCCCCCCCCCTTTTTTTTTGCTGAGGGAATAAAAAAAAAACCCTCCCAACAGAGGCAAATTATTTTTTTAAATGACAGTAAAACTTAGCAAAACCATTTTCAATGTCTGTTTGCTCTGTAGAACTGGACTATTAAATTCACAACTCCAATAGCCATACTCGATCAGACCACTGAAGCATTTAACCCAGCATCATGTCTCTGGCAGCAGCTGTACAGAATGCAGCAGAAGAGGTCTTAGAAATGTCAAGGAATGGATTTAAGTGGTGAGAAGGCCTAGGCCAGGATCTCCCCTTTTAGGTACATTCCAGCATCTATGATTAAATCCATCTGGAATTCCTTTCTGTTTTGAATAGCTTTTACTAACACAAACGACTTTGCATTATTGGCAAATTTCACTAAGGCCTTGGCTACACTTACCCGCTAGTTCGACAGCTGGAAATCGAACTTCTGGGTTCGACTTATCGCGTCTAGTCTGGACGCGATAAGTCGAACCCGGAAGTGCTCGCCGTCGACTGCGGTACTCCAGCTCGCCGAGAGGAGTACCGCGGAGTCGACGGGGGAGCCTGCCTGCCGCGTGTGGACCAAGGTAAGTTCGAACTAATTCGAACTAAGGTACTTCGAACTTCAGCTACGTTATTCACGTAGCTGAAGTTGCGTACCTTAGTTCGAATTAGGGGGGTAGTGTAGACCTGGCCTAATAGACTTCCACTTTCTTCTCCAAGGCCCAAGTGTGATTCCACCTGCAGAGTTCTCAAACCAGGAACAGGGTCCAAATATTTAAAAAAAAAAAAAAAAAAAAGGCACTGGGGTCAGTTCTGAACTGAAGATCCACCCCTTACTACAATTATTTTCTGTTGCTTCACCCATTTTAAATTCACGCCAGACCTTTCCCACAACAATCAGGATTTTTTGTCTTAATATTTTATGGAGGACCTTTTAATGATGATCTTTAATTATTCATTTTTTCAAAGAAATCTGGTTGTAGTAATGATGACTGATGCAAAAAAGTAGAACTAAATTATCTTCTGACATCTAAATTTCTCTCCTAATCTTAGTGGTCTGGAAGGCCTACAGTGAGACACACATGTAGCCAGATTGTAAGCCTCTTTGGGTAGCGATGTCTTTTCGTTCTGTGTTTATAAAGTGCCTAAAACAATGGGATCCTGGTCTATGCTTTGGATTCCTAGGTGCTACTGCAATACAATAACAACAATTAAAATGTTTTTAAATACTTTATCTTTAGTTTTTCTTCATGTAGGGCTTCATTTTTATCTTAACAACTGGTGATAATTGTCCTTTTTCATTTCCAATCTTCTCTTCACCTGGCATGGTTTGTGTTTTCATCTGTATTATTTGGGCAGGATTTCTACTTTCTGAAATATGTCTAAGATCTAAACTCATGTACTCTTCTCCTTAACCATGCAAGGTTTTGCTTAGGTGTACACAAAAGTAGTACAATACTTCCAGATTTTCAACTTCTATTAATACAGCATTAGTGAATTACTGTATAGACTAAAAGAAGAACAGGAGTACTTGTGGCACCTTAGAGACTAACAAATTTATTAGAGCATAAGCTTTCGTGGACTACAGCCCACTTCTTCGGATGCATATAGAATGGAACATATATTGAGGAGATATATATACACACATACAGAGAGCATAAACAGGTGGGAGTTGTCTTACCAACTCTGAGAGGCCAATTAATTAAGAGAAAAAAAAAAAAAACTTTTGAAGTGATAATCAAGCTAGGCCAGTACAGACAGTTTGATAATAGGTGTGAGAGTACTTACAAGGGGAGATAGAGTCAATGTTTGTAATGGCTCAGCCATTCCCAGTCCTTATTCAAACCGGAGTTGATTGTGTCTAGTTTGCATATCAATTCTAGCTCTGCAGTCTCTCTTTGGAGTCTGTTTTTGAAGTTTTTCTGTTGTAATATAGCCACCCGCAGGTCTGTCACTGAATGACCAGACAGGTTAAAGTGTTCTCCCACTGGTTTTTGAGTATTTTGATTCCTGATGTCAGATTTGTGTCCATTAATTCTTTTGCGTAGAGACTGTCCGGTTTGGCCA
>NC_048303.1:107805199-108017713 GCF_013100865.1 Trachemys scripta elegans | reverse complement strand
TGGCCAAACCGGACAGTCTCTACGCAAAAGAATTAATGGACACAAATCTGACATCAGGAATCAAAATACTCAAAAACCAGTGGGAGAACACTTTAACCTGTCTGGTCATTCAGTGACAGACCTGCGGGTGGCTATATTACAACAGAAAAACTTCAAAAACAGACTCCAAAGAGAGACTGCAGAGCTAGAATTGATATGCAAACTAGACACAATCAACTCCGGTTTGAATAAGGACTGGGAATGGCTGAGCCATTACAAACATTGACTCTATCTCCCCTTGTAAGTACTCTCACACCTATTATCAAACTGTCTGTACTGGCCTAGCTTGATTATCACTTCAAAAGTTTTTTTTTTTTTTCTCTTAATTAATTGGCCTCTCAGAGTTGGTAAGACAACTCCCACCTGTTTATGCTCTCTGTATGTGTGTATATATATCTCCTCAATATATGTTCCATTCTATATGCATCCGAAGAAGTGGGCTGTAGTCCACGAAAGCTTATGCTCTAATAAATTTGTTAGTCTCTAAGGTGCCACAAGTACTCCTGTTCTTCTTTTTGCGGATACAGACTAACACGGCTGTTACTCTGAAACCTGTATAGACTAATTACATGCTTATCCAGTATCTTTGCCATCCAAATAGCTAAACTCAGTTATCTGAATAATGTCCAGAAATAAAAAAACAAAGCCATTCCCACACAATTTATAGAAGCAGGAGGTTACATTTGGTTTATTTATTAGACAAGCAGCAGCAGATTACTTTCTTGAAGGCAAATTGTATTCATTCTGCGTATGCAGTAGAAGATGTAGAGGTGCATGAATATATACATTGGATACAATCAACAGCAGATACATTCATCACTAACATAGTTGTAAATCAGAATAAAACTAAAGAAAAAGAATTCTGTAGACAAATGTAACAGAAAATGCTACCCTTGGTGCACAGAACAAACAGTGGCATCAGGCCTAAATGGTGTGCTAAATTTGTCACTTCAGTTTTAGTTAATTAGGGCCCAAGCCAACTCCAATGAAGACAATGGAAGTCTTTCCAGTGACTGCAGTGGGCTCTGGATTAGATCCGTGATGCACATTATTCCTTCCCAAACTCAAGCAGCTCAAGCTAAAATTGAGAAACATAATTTCATAAAGTTTCATGAGTCTAATTTTTTAAGAGATTGAAATCCAGACTCAATTTTGCAGGAATATTTATGTACCTGTAAATAGCTGTGCCTGCAATCAACTGCAGACACAGATCTAGATGTCTGCCTCCTGACTTGCTCATGCAATCAAGTAAACATTTAAAATGGTGACATTTGTACTCAAAATTATTGCTGCTGCAAAACAGCTGGCACAATTTCTTATGGTGAAACAGTATGGCAGCAAAAGTGGACATGCCTTTAAAATTTGGGCTTAAGATGTCCAAGTTACAAACTCCACAGCAAGCAATTGTTTCCATAAGAGAACAGTGAAAATCAATACAGGTAAAATATATATAAAAAAAATATAAAAATACTGCAGTGTATTTTCTTAAGTAACCTATAGTCCTTCAGTTATATTTTTGTGATAAAAGATGGTTTGCTCTCAGAAAAAGGAGATTGCAAAGCAACTAATAGCTCTGTCGTTTTAACTTTCTGAAGTCTTTATCTTTTTAAACTGATCAATAAGAGTACACAATCTAACCCCTCCTCTTCTCTTACCTTCTTCCAGGCCATGAGCTATTACTGAGCAAAGGATGAACAAAGCACTCTTTCTCATCTGAAGTTTGTAAACCAGAACAGAAGTACTAGGATCTTAAATATGATAATTTGTTATGGAATGCTTATCCCATTGCCCTACCAGTTCATACAATCAATACATTCCAAGGCTATTGGTAAGTTCTTCAACAGTCTTTACCATGATACTTTACTAGCAGACAAGAAATAGACCAGTGCAACATTTACTGTATTCTTTCATGCTAAACATCAAATTCCCAAAATATTGTAACTGTTAGATGTTCAAGACTGATCCTCTCCTTTCTTCTGAGCATTCAAACTTCAGAGCCCATCCATTCTTTTAATGTTTTGGTAACATGACTGAGCACTGCACAGTACACTGAAATACAAAATCAAAACAGTTGAATACACCCTATCCCAATATACACACACAAATAACTTTACATTTTAAAGCATTCTCAACAGCAAACCATGTTGATTGCATGCAGATTAGAAACGGGTATGAATTCTCTTGATGTGTGCAGTAGCTCTGAATAAAACCTGAGGGTGAGACAGGGAGAACAGACCCTTTAACCTCCAGCAATTGTGAACCTAGTATCCTATAATTACAATTTTCCATACGTACGAACTGGTGATTGTTGTTACAAATCAACTCCACAAAGTACTAGATTAAAATGAATACTTAGCTTTAAAAATTAAAGAAAAGTCCCATATTTGGGTACTTTAACTGTTTGAAAAGTAGCATATTGGTCACACCCATTGGATTTATAGAAATCTATAAGTAAACTTAATCCTAAAATTCTGAAAATAAAAATGCTAAAAAAGAAAATGAGTTTTGCATGTTCCTTTAACTTATGTAAAAAACCCCGATCATCAGAAAATTGAAAGTAATGAGAAACAATTGTTTTCCTTAAACTAGAATGCAATGAATATAATGCTCATGAAACTTAGGGACTGGCTTGGGCCAAGCTGAGCATCAGAGTCTGAGAGATGTTGAGCACTCAAAGTTTCCACTGAGTTTAATGGGAGAAGCTCGGCCATTTTGGACCCAACTCTGTGATCCTGCAGTAAAACCTGTAGGGAATCCCATTTCACACGAGTACTTTTAATCACATAGACTTCATTGAGACTATTCCCATGAATACAGTTACTCATGTATTTAAACTTTTGTTGGCTCGGGGCCTCACGTGTGTAGTGAATACGCATGTCACTTAGGGTATAACTAAACACAGAGAGAAAAAAAAAGTTAGCTAGGAAACACATTTTAAAGCCCTACTGTAGACAGGGGCAAGCTATATTTTAGCATGTGTTAACTGGTTAAGGAAATCCCTAAACTCTCACCTACTATCCACCTTGATCAGCCAACATGTTAAAATAGAATTTGCCCTGTATACAATAGGCCTTTGAAATGAATTAGTTAAAACATCGAGAGAGAGAGGGTGGGTGGGTGGGTGTGTGGTTTTTTTTAATGTACCCAAAACTCAGTGGAGCTCTGCATGGTGACTGGAGTTTGTCTGTATGGCACTCACTGCAGAATCAAGGCCTTTGTGTGAACAGACTTCCCTACATGTGCTCTAGAAGACAGATCAGTCTTAACATGAAATTTCCTTTCTATCCCAGTATTGAGCCTCTCTCAAGCCAAGACTGCTGGTTGTGTCACATTATGTTAAACTGTATTGTGCTTTTGTGTTGAGTTCAAATGACACCATCATTGATTATCACCTAGCCCATGAGTTGAAACTCTGGTCAGCAAAGAGACTGAGTTTTTCTCTGTCCAATGTTTTCCCTAATCAAATGACTAACAAAAGATAAAATATCATAGTAACAAACTCAGACTACCTCATGGATATGCTAAATAAGGAGCAAGTCTAAACATATATCAGTCAAAGGGCTATTCATGAGAATCAGTTGAGCTTTCACTTGCTAAATATAACTATGTAGGGCTCTACATAGTTTACTTAGCTTTGTTATTGAAGCATCACAAACACAAGATCTGTTTTCAAATCAAGAGTCTCCCATCATTTATGCAATTGATTCTGTGTTTGGGCTTACAAGTTAGTTAACATTTTTGGTATTTCCTGGCTGGTGGCACAAACACAATGACATCATCATGTCCTGTACTGGAAGCCTACAGGCATTCTATCCCATCTGTTCCTTAAAGGAGAAGCATTAGTACAACTGCTATGCCTTCAGAGAGGAAATTATTATTAATGATAATTATGAAGGCTATTAAATACACTAAGTCTGAAGCAGGGGTGACTCCTAGTTTGACTTCATACAACTTTGATAATATATAAAATTGGCCTGTAGATGAGCTGTATGCAATGTTATTGTAGCCATGTTGGTCCCAGGATATTAGAGAAACAAGGTGGGTGAGGTAATATCTTTCACTGGACCAATTCCTGTGGGTGAGAGAGAGAAGCTTTCAGGCTGAAGGAGTTCTGTGTTCGCTTCAAAAGCTTCTCTCTCTCTCATCAACAGAAGTTGGTCCAATATTTCCTCACCCACCTTGTCTCTCTGTAGATAAGCTGACAGTTAAAAAAAACAACAACAAAACACCCACATGAAACTGTTAAAGCTTATTTTTATATCTTTGAACTCCAACCTAACGTTCACTTTCTTTCTCACTGAGGAGAGGACATGGGAGGGTGCTCAGAGATATATTTGAGAGCAAAAGACAGGAGAAAAGGCAAGAGATGACAGGCAGGGTGAAAGATGCTATGCTGAAATCTTGTCACAGGAGTAAGAACATTTCACTCAACATCTCTGTTAAACACTGCAAAAACTTCTAATAGAGGAGGTTGGCCCATGAAAACTTCAGCTGCAAGATGTGGGGGCAGGAGAAGGAGGTAAATGCCTCCCTGAGTAAGTTTCCCCACCCACAGTTACGAGCAGAGGGAAGGACAGAGGGTGAAGGGAGGTGGTGTTACCAGTAGGTGTCGAGGGCAAAGGCTCTGAACTCAATCTCATGCTTCTCAGAATTGCTGTTTACGGAAGCAGGCTTTTTACAGCAGTCGATAAGCACCCAGCTGCTGAAGCATGGAAGGGGTGGTTGTTCTTTCACCTGTGTAGCAGGGCCCCAGAATACCAGCTGGGATCTGGCACGTGCTGCCACTTTGTTTTTAGTTCAAGCAGGAAGAGAGGACAGGGTCAGAAAAATGAATGTAATCACAAAATAAACTGCTGACGTTTAAAGGGGGCAAACAAGAATTTACATGGAAGAAAGCTTTGCCTAGCTCCAATGTGGGAGACGGGATTTTTTTAAATGTATGGTTCCATTATAACATACCCAGTGCATCTCTGTCCCTACTCCATCCCATAATTGCTTCTCACCCTATCTACAAACAATAAGGCCCAATCCCAAATGTTATTTACCACTATTCAGTGCCTCAAAAATCCTCATCCTCCTCAACCTGCAGACTTTCCTACCACTTTCCCCCGGCCTGGCACAACTTCTAATCCTCCTAACTTCCTTCCAGGACTCCAACTCAGCAATTCCTCAATTATTCACATCAGGTAAATCCCAGCCCCATTAGTAGCTTCCAAGCCCCTCATCCCAAATTCCGAAAGCTACTCCCAGTATCCTTTTCTCCACTCCTTAAACACTCAGACTGACCACAATCAACATGGGAAGGACTTCATTGCTCAGGGCACAGGGATCCTCATCTCTCTCCAGCCAGCAGCACTGCCCCACCCTGATGTACGAACTGGCAGGACAACCCCACATCTGACACTGAAGTACACAAAGGGTACACTGCCATTAGACACCATGGCTGGCCCATGTCAACTGATTCAGGCTTGCAGGACGCGGGATAAGGGGGCAGCCACCAAAATCAACCTTCTCCCCATCCCAATCCACAAGAATCATCTTTAGGGGAATAGACTCCATGGTTCTGGGACCCCAGACATCTACACCGCAATTAAACGGCCCCTTAGCCCGAGTCAGCTGACATAGGCCAGCCATGGATGTTTAATTGCAATGTAGACATACCCAAGGTGGTCACGTCACATGGAAAGACATGTGACTGTGAACTTGAAAACGTCTGTGGGTCAAACAGGTCACTGGATCATTTTTAATTAAAACAAAACAAACCCAAAAAGCCTACAATTAAAAAAAAAAAAAAAAAAAAAGATGGAGTCCGTTTTCCTGAGGATGATTTCTGGGGATTGGGATGGGGGAAGAAGGTTGACTTTGCTGACTACCCCCTCCTCTACCTGCTTCACAACGTCCCAAAGACTGCAGGGGGGTGAAGCGATCCAGCTGGCCGCCTACAGAGGTGTTGGGAGAAGGGGACAGCATTACAGGAAACTAAACTCCCCTCCCAGACGACAGAAAAAGATAAAGCGATATTGGGGCTTATCAAGGCTGGAGCAGGGAAGAGGTGAGCCAGGGACCCATCCCATGGTGTTGGATTGTAGCCATGCGAACCTACCTTACGGTCAATTCAAAGCTTAAACTTGTTTAAGGATTCATGCTTGAGTTTTACCTGAGACAGTGTGGCTTTGAATAGGTCCAAAACATGAGGAGATGTGAGTCTTCACTAACTGGACCATATGAAAACACAGATTTTTAAAATAATATTTTTATTGGAACTTCAAATTTCAAGTGCTAAGGGAGGAGCACAGGGGGAGCCCTTAAAGTGCAGACAGATCAGCACTCAGGGACTGGTCTTATTTACTGTCCCCAGGCCTCCCTCCCTTACACAGCACCACTCTCCCTAACACAGCCTCCTTCCCCAATACACACCCTTCATTCCTTCAGACCGCCACACATATCTGGCTTGTCTCTGCTGCCAGCCTTCACAGCCCCATTCAGCCCTCTGTCCCCCTCAGCTACTTTGACACCAGAGAGTAAGGGAGTCAGGAGGAGTAGGGAAAGAGATCAACATCTTAACATCTGAGACAAAGATTCTCTCCCCTAGGCAAAGGAATAAAGTGACTGGATGAAACAGATGTGGAATTTGCATAAGCCAACCCTGTATGTTTGTCTGAAATTCTCTCTCCATAACACTTGGGAAAAGATATTTCCTTTTCACCCTAGCAATCCCGCTTTGTGCATCTACTGTCATAGTGGCAGGGTGAATAGAATTCTAAACATCTACACTGTTATCCTCATGTTACCGAATGAACAACTTTCCTTTTGCAAACTCACAAGTGCAATTAGGTTTAATCCTTCCCATTTGGCTCACTATTATTTTGAGCTCTTCACTGAATAGAGTTGTAGGTCTGTAATGTGGAGACTCATGCAGATTTGTACTTTTCCTTGCTATAGGAGTACCACAGCTTTCATACATGTACTGCAGATGTCCCTCTACTTTTTGAAATACTTGTAAAATTGAGGCGAGCTGTTTGCAATAAAGCTTGTCAAACTCTGTAATGAACCTTTCTCCCCCATATTGTGACTTTGTTGAATCACAATTTTTTTTAAACAGTGTTTTGAATAGCAGTATCGTGGGCCATTCCTTACACAGCACGTACTTCTTTCCTTCCCCTCTCTCCCCCATCCCCCAAAAAAACTGTTAAAATATTGTGCTTACTTTCATGTTATGCAGAGTTTCTGTCCAGTCCATGGAACCTATTTGAGGTATAGCAGTAAGAAGTATGCTCGTTGCCTTGTTCGCATTTTCTTTCAGAGTCTTTAAAACCTTATCCACTGAAACCTAGAAATACAATAAAAATTAATGATGTTCCGCAAAACTCAATTCCTAATTAAGCAACACCCTACATCCCCGTACAACTGTTTTAGCTCAGAACAGAACACATGAATAAAAACAAAAAATCCTCTATGTATTTTAAATTGAGATGACAACATGCCACAAAGGAGATCTTTTTAAAGAATCAATAGTTTATTTTTTTGTTATACTCTACAATGGGGGAGTGATTCTACAAAGTCCATACTCAAGATACCTCAATGAAACTGTTCACCAGAGTAAGGATTGAAGGACAGGGGCATTGGTGTGGAAATGGTGACATATGTTTATTCTAGCCATCTTATGCTTCATAACTATAATACTACTCAGTTGACACATCTGAATAGAGTGAGACCTCTTGCCACAGAATGTTTGCAAATGTAAAAAAATGACTCTTTATACAAAGACAACCTGAGAGAGCGGCTATTAAGTTTTAACTGTAGGAAAAATTTCAGTGCTATTCTCAGAATGGCATCAGCAGCTTTAAATAAAATACTGCAGTGTGGTGATTTTCATAGTATCAGTAAAAGCTTCAGTATTCTTTGTGAGGGTATAACTTAGATTTTAGTGGGTCATCACTGGCTGAAATCTTATTGTATAATAATGGACACTGTAGGCACATAAATATTTTCAGTCTTCAAAAATGCAATTGAAGAATCTACAATATCCTGACTGTGTCTATCCCATAGCATGCATTTTATGGGACTATCAATGCAGAAAGCAAGTGAAGGTATCAGGGACCCGTATCCTCGCTGCTGTTTGCCTGCATCTTTGTGAAAACATCTGTGCACAGACAGATCAATATTGCAGAAAACTGTTTTAATTTTGCAACAGATTTGTTCTTTCCAGCTCAAAACTATGTTAAGATGGAGATAAGGCTGAGAATGCATATAAGTAATTTAGCATAAAATACACTACAGGGGTGTAGTAAATATCCCAAACACAAGCAAACCCAGAAAATTCAGAGTTAAGGTTAAACTTGAAAGAAATCCAAATATATTAAAAGGTATGAAAATATACAGTTAAGGAACCAAAACAACCTTCTGTCTAATAACGGCATCCTCCATGGAAAAAAGAACCCAAATCCAGCTTTAAAAATCAGTTGCATTTAATCTGGGACCACATGCACCATTTTGCATTTATCATAATTGTATGGTTATCTCAGGGCATCACTACTGGACAGCAATAAGGCTTTTTAGATACGTTACCTGTGTTGTAATTTTATTAATGCTACACTGTATTCTTCATATATAGCAAAGATATTGAATTCCAACTTCAAATGCAATAACCCCCCCCCCCCCCGCTTCTCTCCCGCACAAACAAAAACTTAACTATTGAGCTTTGATCAGCACCTTCATAAATGTAGTAAGAGCAAAATTCTGCTACGGATGCCCTCCCTGTGACTTAAGTGGCAGCTGTGCACACACATCCAATAGAAGATCTGGCCCTAAATGTTGATTTTCTTTCATAGATTTGGAATCATCCGGGTAGAAGGGACTACAAGGGTCATCTAGTCTAACCCCCTGCCAAGATGCAGGATTTGTTGTTTCTAAATCATCCAAGACAGGTGTTTCAAGGCCAGAAGGGACCACTGCGGTCATCTAGTCTGATTTCCTGCACAACACAGGCCACAGAAGTATTTTTGTATCAAGTCCAATAACTATTGATTGAACAGGATGGTCTCTTCTAAAAGACATTGAATCTCAAATTAAAGGCAAGTGATGGAGAATCTACCATATCTCTTGACAAGAGATTCCAATGTTTAATGACACTTGCTGTTTAAAAAAGAAAAGAAAAGAAAAAGAAAAAGAAAAAAAGCCACATTTCCAGTTTGGAATTATCTAATTTTCTGTATAAATTATTTTTTAGATACACTTGCTTTCTGCCCAAAACCAAAATACCCCCCAAAAGCTAGGAAATATTTAATATAAACATAAAAAATATAGAACCAGCTATTTTACAGAGTTGCTTTGGCCACGTATTAACTAATATATACAACTGTCTCCATTTCTGCAAGTCCTACAGTTGCGGCTGCCATTTTCGGTGATGACTAAGGTTTAACTGGCAAGCACCGTAAGCATTCTGCTGCTTAGTGGTTGTTCTTGAATATATTACATGATAAAAGAGGTATAAGAACTAAAAAGGATGTGTTTTTTTGTGGAGAGCTCAAGAGACTAAGGACAAGGTCAGTTACAGGAAAATGATGTCACAACTGGCTTTATACATATACCCTGATTCACACAATAAGAGGTGAACTGTTTTATTCATGATAAGAGAACTTTATGAAAGGAAAAAGCAGGGATGTTGGGCTCAGTCCTGCTCTCACTAACACTGGAGTTATTTCAGAATAACTCCAATGACTTCAATGGAGTGAATTAGGATATAAACTGGTGTAATTAAGAGCAGAATTTGTCTGGTATAAAAGGGCCTACTGTGATTTCTATCAAGAACTGTATAACTTTATGCACTTGCACTACATATAGTTTGCCATAATCTAAAACAACAAGACCAAACAAAGCAGAAGCTTCACTCACGGCTTCTTCATGCTCCTTCCAGCAGTCATAATCTGTTGCCATAGCAATACTTGCATAGCAGATTCCGACTTCTCTTGCAAGAACCACCTCGGGAACTGTGGTCATGTTGATAACATCAGCCCCCCAGTTGCGAAACATTAAGCTTTCTGCCCGAGAACTGAAACGTGGCCCCTCAATGGTGATCATTGTCCCCTTTGAGTGGCACTTGATCCCATGCTTCTTGGCAATCTCCATAAGAACCTTCAAAAATATTATCACAGAAATAGCACATTATTAATCACCCATGTGAAGCCAGTTATTTCCTCATACAAGAGAAGTAAGTAAAGAACAAATATCTCTGTCTAGTGTGACACTCTTGTTTCTCATCTGAATAACTTTCACACAATAAGGCTGTCTTTATACCAGTAGTGGCCAAATTTACTGACCCTTGGAGCTGCATACAATAATCTCTTGGAAGTTCTAGAGCCACAAGACACTCACAACCTGCCCCGCGAGGTGGCACCTGCCGGGGCTCGGGGCTTCATCCTTTCAGGGCGGTGCCTGGCTGAAGCCCTGAGACCCCCTTCCCTAGCCCCACCACTCTGCTGCAGGGCAGAAGTCCTGAGCTCCCTCCCCCAGTCTGGTAGGTGGAGAATAGGTAGGGTGCGGGGGGAGGGAAAAGGAGGGGACACTCCGCGAACCGCACTTTAGCTGTAAAAGAGACGCATGTGGCTCACGAGCCATGGTTTACTATGAATGTGAGCCTAATTTGGCAACAAGTGTCAAACAAGGAAACCCACTCCCCCTTCCTTTCCCAGGGCTGAAAACAAATAGTTCTGCTGATGAGGACAGGATCAACTGTGTTTTAACATCCATTGTTGGAAAGAGGGCTAAATATCTGGATGCCTGCTCTGCATTGCTGCAGTGGGAGTTGAACTCAGCTGATCCAGTTTACACCAGTGGGATTCTGTTTCCAGCATTGGGTGAGAAGGCCAGGAAGCAAGTGTGTTTGATATGCAGGCCTTGCTTATAGTGAGACTTCTGGTCAGAACAAGTCTAAACAAGGTGGTAGTGGAAATGCTGGTGGCCAGTTTACACTACCATTACCACCATTGCTCCCAAAGGTGGAGTTGAACTGATGATAGCAAGGGTGGGAAATTTTAAGAAAAGTCTAGTGAAGACGAAGCTTAAGCATGTGGGGAAGGGAAGTATGGTGGAAATTTGGAGAGAAATCTATTGATTTGGAGATATGAGGGTTATATCTCTGTCTTAATTCCCACACCAGTGGCTAAACTGTATGTTTTGACGTACACTAGATGTTAGTCATTAGTCTGTGCAATCCTGACCAGGAATGCTTTATCGGTTCACTTTTACTATTTGGAACTCGCTGGAAACAATTTACAATCTCTGAACTAGTATCAACTGTCACAGCCTAACTTATTCCAAAATAGTTTCCTTTTATCATAACAGAGAAAAGGATCATTCCTTTCTCATTCTGTATTTCAGGGCAACTTCTCTTCATTTAATTTCTGGATTTACAGTTCATAAAATTCTGGAAAGTTTTTTTAATTTAATTTAATTAGTATAATTTGTAATTATACTAATATACACCTTTTGAGGGGTTCTGATGACATGCTAAGCTCCAGGACATAGATCAAGCATATTATGATAAAATCAGAACTTGAAGAAAAATATCTGGATTGCACTAAAATGATCTATCTTTAACTTTATAATCTAGTGATTTAACTGCAAAGAGGCCTAGATTCATGATTTATCTATTTTTTTGTTTTGGAAACAGTGATTTGGTTCCATCAGTGACGACTGTGTGTGTGTAGAACCTCCCTTTTGTTATTGCTGCTCTAAGAAGCAAAGGACTAACTTTAGTCACGTAGAAATATTATTTTTGTTTATTATACAGAAACAATAACTATCTACAATGATGCAAAATGGTAATAAGAGCTAACAGCTCAGCACTGATATGTGAATATATTAAATGCTCTGGACACACACTGAGTCACCTGCTTAGTACTTTATTGTTTTGTTTGCCTTGGAATGGTAACAGATAGCATGATGACTAAGTGGGTTGAAAGATTTTTAGAAGACTAATCTGACCATAACTTCTGTAAGTGATTCTGTGCCCTCTGTGTATTTCATTCCTCAGTGACTCTTAACATGTATCTCTTTCTTCATTTTCCCTCTGCTCAGATGGAAGAACGTTCCGGCCCCACTGAAAAAAGGCACTTTTAACCATAAACAAGCTCTTCCCTAAAACAACAATACTGAAAAGAAAAGCAGCATTTCCTATTACTTGTTAAAATAGCACAACCCTCCTCCAAACAGAAATCCCAAGGTGCATACAATAAGAGCAGCAATATTTAAAAAAGTATAAGAATAGACTAGTCTCAAATAAGGCTGTTGTAATAATTGGGCCTACAAATTTACCAGGACTGTGAGCTCAACTTTAAAAGTAAGTAAAAGTTCATAATATGTCACAATAACCTATAATAGCAAATGCTGATGGGAAAAGGTACAAAAGGGAGAAAGACTAAATCAGTCTAAACAAAAAGGCCTACTGATGTAACTCAAGGACCGTGTTAAGATCATGCTTGGTAAAGAGGAGGAGCTGACGACCAAAAGTTATTTTGTCCACCAATTAGGTCTAGTATCCAACATACTGGGGAATGGGCAATTCCACCTATCACTCCCTTTTGGGATCCTTAAAGGAATAAACTTGGGAGAGAAAAATGGACTCCTGGATCAATCTTTACCATCATGGCTGCCATGCCCACTGTTTCCTGGACCCCAGACCTTCTTCATCCTAATCCTGAGAAGTGTTCTGAGCAGACGGCCTGAGAGAGGCAGATGATATCGCCACCTCCACCAGTTCTGGCTGAATCCTGAACATCATCTCGGATGTGAGACCCCCACAAAATGCATCCTTTTTCCTTCCCTGCCTTATTTCTCTCTGTCCTATCTCCTTCCTTTTTCCTTCTGTCTAATAAAAGTCTGGCTCAGCTAGGCAAGACAGCATATTTTACAACATTGCTATAAGCCTGTGACAGAAAGAGGCAGATAAAAGAAATGCTCTAAACAGCCTGATTCTGGTATGAGTTTGCCAGGTCTCAGAGTGGCTAACACGACAATGTGCTGGGACTATTTTTCCAGCAGCGAGGTTGCACGTGAAAGTCAACACCAGAGACAGAAGCTACATTTCTATCTTGGCTGTTTTCTCTCTCTCCTTTGTGTGTTTGTCTTCTCAGCAACCTGGATTAGACTTTAACATCATCATCATCATCCACTCCAGCCCATCTCCTAGCTTCTCTTTTCTTCAAAAAGGACAATTATTGCCATCTTTAATACCATCTAAGAGACTGTCAAACACGATGGCTTTTCCTTTTCCTTTTACGTACTCTCCAGTTAAAGGAAAATAAAACAAGAAATGTTAAAATGAAAGCCTTCTTCGGCTACTTTACATTTCAAATGCTTTAACTGTTTTTCCTTCTTATCTTGAATAAAAGGTTAAAAAGGATGTTTAATGGTGTGTTTGCCATACTAAGCAGGCCAAGGTCTCTGTATACCAAATGCTGAACCTTGTTTAAAACTGTTTCATGACTGGGTTATGTTAACACTTTTAATTCTTTGGGCCCATATATTCCATCAGATTAATACAACAAGCCTTCATCTTGCTATGCCACATGCTATACATGGGTAAAGCTGCTCAGACATTGTGTAAGGAAACAAGTGCCACATGGGTACCGTCTGTGAATGTTATGTTGTTATTTTTAATTATTTGTATTGCAGTAGCACGTAGGAGCCCGAGACATGGACCAGGACCCTACTGTGCTAGTGCAGAACATACACTGTACAAAGACGGTGCCTGCCTCAATTTTCTCAATTGCCCACAATGTCATTTCAATGGATTGGTACTCAATAACTTACAAGCCTTTCACCCCCATGAAAGTCCCTGGGGAAATCCAGGTTGCCAAACACTTTCTTAAACTAATGACTAAGCAATTGGCATTCTTTTCCCTGGAAGACAGAACTTGGTCTGACTTTTTCATCATTAAAACACAAAATCTTTCATTTTCATGCCTAGCAAATTCTAATTTTATTTTTAATTTGATCAAATGCCTGAGACACAGGACTAGGGAGGCGGAGACTGCATCTGGATTACAGAACCACTTAGTTAGTCTATAGCATTATAAACCACAAGGGATGTCCAAACAACTTTTAAACATTTGATTTTTCTTATGAAATCCACTAACCTCTCTGGTTTTGGTGCAAAATGGCTCAGCCATTGGAATATGACATACTCCTAGAAGATTGGAATAGCCCCCATCGTAAAAAGTGTTCTGTCTTTTGACAGTCCTGGAAAAAGAGAAGAGCATATTTAGAGATAGAAGCAGCAGGAAATTCATGGATGCTGAATGATTAAGTTGTCAACTGATGGGGAAAGGGCATGAAAAAAATCATGTTAATAAAGATCTCCAACACTATTCTTTACCTGTTTTGCCCTGATATACATCTTTTGAAATTGTGGTGGAAGGGAATAAAGCAGTAGTTCCAGCAGTATATCATCAGTTCATTATAGAACATTAAGTTCAGTCAAATGGAATCTCAGTATGAATTACTTCTATAAAGAGACGACAATCCATTTTCAGTTCCTAACAAATTCCAGTTTGAATGACTCAAAAATGTACCAAAAAAAAAGCGCCAGTCAGCTTACACTGAATGAATGGCCACTCTGGGGAACAAAACATGCACAAATTCAACCACAGCAATATTGAAATTAAAAGTCATCCTCTCTTCTCAAACGAACAATATCCATGTCCACAGCTTGAAACTGGAAGAAGACTTTTCCCATTTGAAAAGGTGATTTCCAGTCCCTCCCCCCCCCCCCCCCCGATGGGAAACTGCTTCCCTGCACGAAAGTAACCAAACAAACATGCAGCTCATCACAATGCAGAATTGTCCATCACTAACAATACATATTCTTTCCATTTTGCCACCTGTCAGAATTGTGACTCGGACATCATTACACCCTCATTGTGCTGAGTCTGCCCATTCAGTTAATTGGGTGGTGCAAATTCTCTGAAAACAAACCCTTAGAGAGTCATTCCTCACTTAGTAAGTGGAAAAAAGTCATTTGTCCTGTCATTTGACTTTAAGCTCAGGAGTTATTTGACCTGAAAGGTTAACTTCACTTTAAGTAACTTTTTGTTCCACCTTAACTTGATTTTTTCCCCAGTTCTAACACTTTGAACAAGTGGTGGCAGTCATGCATACAGGCATGAATATGTTAATATTATGTATAACTAATACTGATTTGTTCCACACTGAAGAATAATTTATGGGTGCACAAGATCAGAATCAGAATACATCAAGCGTACCATTTGCTCTACTTCCACACATTGTATCGGCATGAGTGGTACTGAATCCACCCAAGATTTAACTTGAGCTTTCTGGTTTGGAAACAATTGTGCTACCATATAAAGTTACTTCACGGCTTTGAGAAGAATGATTCAAATTGACTGAAATGGGACTTGTGCCCATGTATATGAAGGCTGAACTGAGCTCTATACAAAAGAACTAAGTCTGTGTGATTGTTTTTCTGTTCTAACAGTTGTGTCATTACAAAGTGGGAAGTTGCACATGAGAATAAATGTATGATGACAAGACACCGTTAGCATACTAAATATTCTGTATTCCCACAGTACAACATACATAACAATAGGCAACTATTTGCTAATCGACCCTGCTACAGCAATGCACTGTCAAAGGTATGGCACAGACATGACTTGTTCCCTACTGGAATTTAATGATACTGCTTTGCAGGTCTATGGTTCCTCCTACCTGAGGATCCCAAGGTGCTTCACAAATGTTAATGAATGTAAGCCTCACAACACTCCTGTGAGGTAGGGATTTATCCCCTCTGAACAGATACAGAAATGGAGGCACAGGGAGCTGAAGTGACTGCCCCATGTTCACACACTGAGTCAATGGCAGAGCGAAGAATGGAACACAGGTGCACCAACTCTCTCTCTCATGTCATAAGCACAAGACAATTTTTCTTTAACTTCTTTAATTCTCTCTGCCTTTTGAGTAACATGGTTTAGCTGTACACATTCAAAACACATGGGGGAGGGAGACAGAGAGAGAGATAAAAGGAAGGGACAAGAAGGAAGGACACTTGCAATAGGATTTATGTCCAAATCTAGTAGCTTTTAAATCCAACTCATAGTTAAGGGTAAGATTTAGTCATGAAAGTCACAGATTCTGTGACTTTACCGGACTTCTGTGACTTTTTTGGGCTTCAGCTGTCAGCAGCTGTAGCCGGGCCTGGAGCTGGGACTGTGCGCCCCTAACCCATGGCAGCGGCTGGAGCCGGGGCTGTATGTTCCCCCCGCCCCCTGCGGCTGCAGCTGTCGCCATCCCCGCCCCGTGGCTTTGGCCAGGACTGTGGCCCCTTCCCCCCCCGTGGCAGTGGGGCTTGGGCTGCCAGTCCCTCTGCATGGGGCTCCAGCTGTCATTCCGCCCCCAGCCCTCCTCCATGGTTATTTTTAGTAAAAGTCAGAGACAGGTCACGGGCTCCCGTGAATTTTATTTATTGCCCATGACCTGTCCCTGACTTTTACTAAAAGTAACCGAGAGAAAATCTTAACCTTACTCATAGTGCACAAAAGGTGCAATAAATGCTTAACATACATGCAAAATAGGCAGGCCCCTGCCCAAAGAACTCAGATAGGACAAATTACAAATGAAGTCAAATTACAGAGAAAATGTGTGTATGTGTGGGGGGGAAGGGATACAATACAAAAAGATAGTTTTTAATATTTAAATTTGACCCTCATACCTAACATTTTACAATTTGTTGACTCTATGCTTGCCTAGTATATTTTTAATATTATACATTTTCCCCCAGAAGACAAAACTCTTTTTATAATTCAACCACAAAATTTTTTTACTTTTCATGCCTAATAAATTCAAAGTTTCTTTTTTAATTTGGTGAAATGCTTGTGACACAGGAGTAGAGAGGTGGAGATTGTATCTGTATTCTGGAAGCACTTAATCTATTATTGCATTATAAACAACAGGGGCTGTCCAAACAAGTTTGATTTCTGTTATGAAATCCTCTAGCCTACTCTTTTTTAAATAATGATGGCCCTGATCCTGCAAACACTTAAGCCCATGCTGACATCTTTGCAGGATCAAAGCCAAAGTGATCACAAGTAGAAACATTCCTGGAACTTCTGATGAATGGAGATTTGGTATCTCTCCTTGCTGGACCCAGTTCAAATTTAATAAGATGTCTTATTTTGAAGGCAATGGGAGTATTCCACACTGAAAGTTATGCACGTGTACATTTGCATGATTGAGGTCTTTGTGGGTTGGGGGGAAGAGGGACTATGTTTTGTTTTGCTTTGTTGTTGTGATATTTCTCCACTTTCTGGAAGTAAAAAGAAAATGGGAAGAGAGCAAGAGAAAAAGGACAATATTTTTGATAATGCTATATTTGAAAAAATTAAAGTGTGTAAAGAAGGGAGTTTCCCTAACTGGGTTTTTAAATCAGATGTAGGAAATAATCCCTATTCAGGAAGGGTGCTTGCAACTTTAAACATGTGCTTAAATCCCACTGAAGTGATGGGACTTAAGCATATCCGGAGAGATGAGTGTGTATGTTCCTGAACAGAGGACATATTTAACCACATATTGTAGTGCTTCCCTGAGTCAGAGGAATAATTTTTGACCATATTGTATTGTCTCCCCACTGCTTCACCAATCCTATTTAAAAAAAAATAGAGTTATGGTTAACATTTTTGAATGAAAGCACAACAAAAGCCATATTTGTGAACAATACGGAAGATTTTCTGCAAACACTTATAAAGCCTAAAGATTTAATTGAGAATGATAGATACACACAAGATTTTTCCTCCCTCATAAATCCTTCAGTGCCTTGCCTCCTCTTTTTCAGTGGCACATCCAGTGTTATGAGTATTTATTTTGTATATGGTCAGTTTTGCATAGTTTGATGGCTATGCTTTTTGGTTAAAAGGAGGAATTGCTGGTAACTGTGGGAAATCACTCAAACACTGCCACCTGTGCAGCAGATAGAGGGCCAAAGTCTGAAGTCCTTCCTCAATTTTTATTTGGGCAAAACTTCTTTTGCACAAGTAAGGTTTAAAAAAAATTAAATAAGGGCTTCAAGACTTGGCTCATATTGCTTGCTCAGCTGCAATACAACTGATTCTTATCAGTTTTTCATTTATATTTTAGCACTGGGATTTTACTAAGTGATGTCACTTAAGTTCTGGTTTATGTTAAGATGGGAAGTCAATATTTGAACAGTTAGTTTCTAGTTTTTCTACTTGTCTTTAAACACTTGCGTGAACAATGATGTGTGCAGAAAACTTTGTATTATTAACATTGTTTGTAAAAGTCTCTCCTCCAAGTTACCAGTAAACATTTTTCTAAAAATATTTTAAATATTACATTTCAGTGGCATGGTTTATACTAAAGTAGGCTTGAAGAAAACATTTTAAAGTTTAAAAAGAAGTACTATTCTCTTCAATATGAAGCTATTCAACAGCAAGACAGGTTAGCAATTCAAATTTATAAGCAAAAACTGTATACACTACATGAAATGTGTCAAAACAGTAACATAATTTTCTCTTTATGGGATAAAGCATGGGGGGCAACCAGAATCCAGCTAATTTAAGGTCACATACTCGTCTGTGATTTCCCTGTGTCAAGTGTCTGCCAATGAATTATTTAGAATGGGAGGAAATGGAGAACTAGATAATCCTCTTCCTGCTTGATATTGGTTTAGACATTATTAGCCAGTCACTTTTACTTGAAATGATCCTGAGCATATCCCAGACTGCAGTTTCTTGCTTAGCATATATGAACTCTATTTCTGCCCCTAGTTGTGGCTCATATGCCAAAGGTTATAGAGAAACCTTACCATGGAGTTTCAATATAGATTCAAACATGTGGGAGCTGTTACCCCAGGGACAGATCGTGACTGTATCTACTCTGAGCATGTTTTCACACTCAGTATGTCACAATCTCCCTCCCAGTTTCCCCATTGCTTCAAGGAAGGAATAAACTGTGCTGGGTTTAATATCTGATGTGCCAGGCACAGGGGTGTGTGTGGGGAGGCTGGGGTGGGGGAAGAAGAGCCAAGGTTCTACCCATCTCCTCTCACCTACTTGTGCAGAGGGCAGGAGGTGGAAGGGGGGGAAAGAAATGGAATATCTCTACAGAGCCTCCTTCCCCACCTACCCTACTACCTATGATGATGTGGGTAGCTGGTGAATGGGAATGCCTTACGGCCTCTTACTTACTCCCTTCTGCAGTCCCAATACCCAAGCCACAATTTGGCCTTTTTAGCATTATGGCTCACATACACTTTGATCAGTGGTCCCTTACCTGTAGTACAGCATTTAACTGTGTTCTCTTTAGGGGTCTCTCTCTTTGTGAAATATATATTATTGTTTCTTTTTTTCTGGCTGACTATTCACCTGCTCTGTTTTAAGATTGAATCCTAAAAGAATAATTGATATTTTCCTTGTTATGTGGATGCAGTTAGTTAGCAGAAGCCGTTTGTTGAATTAAATGAATTAGCCGAATAATTGCTAGTCAGCATTACTACCAAAGCACTTGTGATTGTTTCATAACTGTATGCTAATTTGATTTTTGGCATGCTCCTTTCCCCAGCTCAAGTGATTACTACAAGGTGCACAGACAGATTTATAGGCACAACAGGATTTCAAGTTATGACTAGTTGTAACGGCTGCAGATATTGCCAGACAGTCTGCAATTATCTGTAACCAAACAACAAACAGTTACGGGAAAAAAAAGTAGCTATGCAATAGTGGCACCACATTACCCAAGAGAACTGTACCCGGTTTCTCTTTTCTCCAGAATTGTATCTACCAATTAGCTTTCTAATTTTTTGTTCTGTTTCCCTGCAGAGCCAATGTAGCTCTGGCAAGGGTGAACTGGGTTGTATTCTGGTTTCTACCCCATCATAAGACAAACAGTTAATAACTACATTCCTGTTGTGGAAGCTTTGAACTTAGAACGATGTAAGACCCAAGAAAGAACAAGGTTTGACTTTCAGGTCTAGGTCAAGTCTGCATTAAAAGGTTGAAATTAAAAGAGTGAAATTCATTTCACGTGTATATAAGGCCCAAGTAACTGAGCTTTATGGGGGTGAAGCGTTTGGATGTGTACACATCTGGGTGAAATCCATTCTCTCAAACTGTCTCCAGGGACGGGGACAGCAGTGTAAACCCCTCACCACTGCTACTCCAGCCCTCCACTCCACTTGCACAGAGTAGGAAGGCTGCAGAATTCAGGTAATCATGGATCCTTTCCTGGCTTGCCTTCAAGGGTGTTATGTGGGGCTGGTGCACAGGCCCCACCCTTCCATGGACTAAGAGGGTGTGCAAACCTGGCCTGTGTCTCCCTTTACGCAGCCCTATCATTTGATTTAAGCAGAGCAGCAGGCAGTCCACAGGGTTAATGTGCTCTGAGCGAATCGGATATGGAGTCACTGAGGCACAAGAAACATGGAGTCTGACAATATTATTTTTACAGTCACTCTTCAAAGTGAAACTGTAAATATGCAGACTGGCTGAGAGAAGAAGCCTTTGCTAAATGTTTCCATTTTGTATGGAAACTTACGTTTTTCTTGTAGGGTTATATTATATCACTAGGCCCATGCCAGTGGTCAAAATTTGACTAAATCTAAAACCACTTCACTGTGCACCCAGTTCCATTAAGTCCACCCCACTTTCCCCTTTCTTCCTCTACAGAGCATCACTACTAACGAAGTGGCAAAACTAAAATTCATTATGAAAGATAATCGTGGTGCTCAGTTTTTTTCTTTTTTTGTGACATCTCGGGTCTGTCTTTGGGGGCATTAAGGAAACCCCAACCCCAACCCCACCCCAGTCAAGAAGCTCCTGCCTTGTAACAGTCTCAGTAGTTAATTTCAGTGGTACATGTAATATAGAGAGTTCGAGGAACAAAACTGACGAATGTAGAAGCAGACTTTTAATGTGGTAACACCCCCTCTCAAAAGCTTGCTTTGAATACCTTCACCGCTGAGCTTTCCAGTGCAAACAGACTGCAAGTTGCATTCTCATCGCATTATTACTAACAGCTCTCCGCAACAGGTGCAACAGAAACCTGCATAGTGCAGTGACTGAGGCCGTCACAAACAACAGCTTGTATCATCAAAAGAACTCTTCCAGACTTACTTCTGCCAAAGACAACATCTATTAAAAGGGTGAGGGTGGCAGTCACTGTCTACAAGGTGGTTTATGGCTCAGGTGGGATTTCTGGACAGAAGCAGGGAAAATATCAGGGAGTTATTTCATTACATTTATAAAACAAAAATCATTAGTTTCTACAATTGCACACACACAGAGATAATCAAAGGCAATAAAAACATTTTTAAAAGAACTGGCCCTTAATATATAAAATTACATACAAAAAGGCACTTTAAAAGAATGTTACTTAGGTTGCAAAGTCAAGCACTCAAAAGTTAAGAAAATACTAAATTTACAGTTGCCCATGCAACCTTAATTCTGTCCCCCTCTTGCACATGCAGCCTGGGCACTGCATAAAACAGGGGGCCCGTGGGAAATGTAGTGTGTAATCACGTAGTTAAATAAGGGGCCTGAATTAAGGTTGTGCAGGCAACAGCAAATTTAGCATTTCCTAGCTTTCGACTGTTTGACTTTCTTTACAAGCAGTCTTTTTGGATGTAATTTTATTTTTTTTCCTGGAAATGAACAAAGATAAAAACAAAATTAGAATATGTCCAATTATAACAGCCTCCTCCTTGAGCTACAGGATGAACTATATTAACTGGCAGCAGCAGAAGGCTGTTATCCGTGAGTGGGGGGAGGTGGGCTGCTGGCAACATGGTGCTAGGTCCAGAGGATGCTTAGGTAGATGTCAGTCTGGTGTTCTCTCTTTCCTACTCTAGGAGGGTGGGGGCTCCTGCCTCATGTGGTGCCCCCCACAAGATGGGGCAGGGAGGTGGTAGGGACTGCTGCTGCTGGGGCCAAGTTAGGCACACTTTCTGCTCTTTTGAGATCCAGATCATGATTGTACATGAGTCTCTGCAATTATGGGTCTGAGCAAAAGGTCTTTACCTATGTAGTCATAGTGGGACCCTGTAAAGGGAAGCAATGCAAGAAGCCTAGGAGGAAATGAGAAAATCAGTGTGCTGTTATTTGTATCAATAACTGAAAGCTAATTTATTATTTAAACAGTGCCTGAAGTTTGCTAGCACTTTACAAAACAAGACAGACACAGTGCCTACCCCGAGAAGATTATATTGTCTCACTTTTAGGCACGACAGAATAAGTGAGAGCAATGAATAATAGGGGGGAGGAAAGGAGAAACAGCACCTGAGTTACAGTTGTAAGATCACATGGTTACTTGGACTCATTAGGTGAATGTTTTGATGGTATTCACTTTTTTTTTTTTAAGCAGGCATTCAAGAGGGAGGAAGAGGTGGGACTAAGATTAAAAAGACTAGAGAATGAGGGATAGTTAGGGATGTGGGGATGCCCGATGGTTTAGGACTAATACCGATGTCCCAGGAAGCTAACAGGAGGAAAATGGAGAGGTGACTGTGAAATAAAGATGTGTAAGAGTGGGAGAAAAAGGACAAGAAAGAAAGAAAGTGGGAGGACAGGAAAAGGTTGAGTACACAAGAGCAGGAAGAGAGTGGCAGAAAGGGTAAATGACAAAGGGGATAGACAAAATGTGGAGGTGAAGATTGAAGAAGTAGAGTCTCCAGGGGAGCTGGGACCAGGGAGGGTTTGGGGCAGTGTGGGGAGTGGGGTGGGTAGAAGTTTCCTGCTGGGGCCAGGGAACAGCGAGGGGCGAGCCAGCAGGAGAAAGAAGTGCGCAGCCAGGGAAGCAAGTACTTGCAGAGGCCAGGGGAATGGGAGCTGTTGCAAGTGAGAGTGAGGTGACTGCAGCAACCTGCTCCCAAATCGCCTGAAGGAAGGAGCAGGTGATAAAAAAAAAAATCACATGACTTGTGATAAATTTGTAAGAGTTGGCAACACTGCATTCTAAGCAAAACGCACATAAATGAGCTACAGCATGACCTGCAAATACAGGAAACAGTTGTTCAAAAAGGGCTCCTATCGGGTTCAGTCACTTAGACACGCGCTATATTTAAAATCACACTGGTTTCAGTTTTCCAAGAAACAGCATATTGTACAGACAAAGGCACTTGGTAAGAGGTTACAATTTAAAAAGAATGGCACTGCAGAAAACAAGCCTCGACATGCAAGCATTCAGCCTTAACAGGCAGTGTAAAACTGCCAGAAGCTAGGCTCAAAGAATGACGACCTTTCCCACAGACTCCTCTTAAGTTGCTAGAGGATGAAACGCACAAACAAAAAGTTACACATGCAGTACGTTTACAAAATGTTGGCATTAAATACACTGTTTTTTAACCCCCCCATCTGCCAAAACATTCTCAGTTTTTTGTTTTTGTTAGAAACTGGAACGGATAAACAAGGAAGCAGTCTGCAATGAAGGGGACTCTTTGGGAAGCAAAGCACTGTACACACTACACCTTCATTAGGATTCTTGGGAAACCAGAAATGTTATTAGCAAACACTCCATGGATTTGTTCCACTCTCTTTCTTTGACCTGTGTCTCTATTTCCCTGCCTGTGCTCCTATCACTTGACTGTACTGCTCTCCACTTGGTCCCTCCACTGCACAGTCTCACCACTATTCTGCTTCTGCAAGAGAGTCTTTTCCTACATAGCTCCTATCTACAGAAGTTTTCCTGCATCTCCCCATCTTAATTCAAATCTCTGCTGATTTTTTTCTTTTGCAGATGCTCGAGTTTCATGTGTGTGGCGGAATACACTCCTGTATTCACACACTACTGGAAAGAATATTTGTACAAAATATGCCTTGTAAGATATCATTTGAAAACTCATAAGTCAATGGTCAATAATATCATGGTAAAATGTAAGCAACTACATTATATTCAAAATTATGAACAGAAGCCAAAATCATAACTGAAATGTGTTTGCTGACAGGCTGCTGGAGTCAGAATTGTGACTATACACAGACTCTCAGGGTGTGACCTGCATGCTGTTAGACTATTTGTGAGTGGCCCAGGTGGGAGCTACAGTAGCAAAGCATGATAAGGCACCCAATGTTGCAGGGAGAGGGTGACACAGTCCTTCACTGGTCTGGATTGCACCCCAAAATGTCAAACTACTCATTTGCTGTTGAAAAAAATACACAGTAATTTCACAGCCATTATCCACTGATATCAGAGTAAAATCAGCATCTTGCAGCAAACTGAACTTTCGTGGCTCCTAAACACACCATAGACGTGTTTTCGGTCAGCATCAAGAATAAAAATCCATCCATCAGCACACCTCTATTGGTGTCTAATTAACTGAACAGAGTCAATGAGACCATGTAGTCAGAGACAAAAAATAGATACATGGTGAAAATACACTGCCTTTGACCCCTGAATCACTATAAACAATGGTCAAGTATCCAACATTTCTTTAAGCAAATGTGCTGCTTGTCAGAAAATAATATGCGCATATATATACACACACACACATATATACACACATCTATATATATATATACACACATACACACATACATATATACACACATACATATATATATATATACACACACACACACACACACAAAAATAATAATAATGCCCAATTAGAATCAAATGTCAAAAATAGAAATGTCAAAGTTTGTGTGTGTGTGTGTGTGTCTTTCTCTCTCTCTCAAGTCTTTGCTTGAAGAAAAAAACATTAAAGAAACCTCAGTGAACCTTGCACAGGTGGGTCATAGTAATAAAGGCATCTGGCTGAACAGATGGAGGGATACAAAATATCCCTCAAAGATTCAAAAATCTGTAAAACAGTCTTAAAATAATTTCCCTGTAGCATAAGTCATATACGGAATACATGACAGTTTGAGAAGAACAAAATGAATCATTCATGGCCTTACCACTTGTAAGAATTACACAACCCAAAAAAGTCATCACACAGAATCCTAAAGCTGATTACCCCTGAAGGAGGAGCTCACTGTACAACATGCAAAACACCTATTTTGTGTGTATGGTTTTTTTTTTTGGGGGGGGGGGGGGGAGAATTGGGGGGAAATGTGTTAAATTGAGACAATCATATATTCTTTTGTGTCAACCAACCAAAATTTACAGATCCAGATTGTTCTTGAAGAAGATAACGTTAAAAAATCCCTAGCTTTGTCTCAACAGACCCTTGTTCAATCACAAGGGAAGCAGAATTTTGAGGCCTTATTCTTGAGCACAACCAATGTAGCTGGACAAAACTGGCAGTCTATCTTTTGATAGACTAGCGCTAAAAAAAAAAAAAAAACTTGCAAAAATTCTTTCTACTTTTAAAGCATTTAGAATTGTATAGACAATTAAAATAGGCCTAGTTTCTGTCCCAATTAATAATTTAACAAAGCTCAGACCTTTGTCAAGTTAAAAACAGTTTATAAAGATGAAATTATTATTGCTTTTGTTTTTATTATTTTAGAGATAAGCCAAGTCTGCTACTCCCAAAAATAATTCTAAAGACTTTCTTAAAGAACTTAGTACTAACTCTCTCCTAGAGCTACTAGCACTGCAAGTTCACGTTCATATGCCCAATTACCACGGACTCTTCTGTGTAGGCTTGTGAACGACACCCACAGAAGTCAATAAGAGCTGCGGATGCTCAATGCCTGTGAAAATCAGGCCTTTTTTATTTAGGTGCCTAAATATGATATGGGTGCCAAAATGTAGGCACCTGAATTTGAAAATGATGCCCTTGGTTGCTTACTTTTCTGCCTCAATAAGATCTGCTAACTTGGTTGTCACTGTATGCATGTTTAACAAACATGCACTTAGGTCAGATATAGATATCCAAAGTAAAACCTTGGATCCATTATTTACCTGTACACTTTGGGTTCAGAACATTGTGATTTGCGCCCATCTCTAATACACAGATAATGCTCTCCAAGATCAGGGCTAGTGTTATAGAGACAGGGATTGGTAACCAGAGATGGGTTAACTTCATCTGTTACAGCCTGTAACATTGCTCCTTTTGCACATGATGGAGCATCCAGCATAAGAAAAAAACCCTATAAATGAGGCCCAGGAAAGAAAAGAAGTTATAAAGAATGGCTGTATTGAAATGCTCTCAAATTATGACGTTTGCTTCAACTTTCAGCACCTTGTAGCAAAGTTGGCTAGTTTTACTGGTGGCGGAGAAAACCCACTCTTTATTTTAGATAAAAAAAAGACACTATTCCAAACACTTGATTTCCTTGCAGATTAGCGCTATAGCTTATGCTTTGTACTCTTCTGTAGTAGATACATTCAGCATTGGGTAGGCTGGCATTTGAAATGCCAACTGTGTAGTTCTTCCATACATTTATAAAAGCACTTGGCATAAAACTTGACTACATTCACCCACAATGATCAAAAGCTCACCCTCACCATTGTCTTGAAGATCCTCTATTATTCACACCGGGTGCGACTGTAGCTCATGTAGACTGCCTGAGCTAGCTTTCATCTAGCTACTATGGCTAAAAATAGCAGTGAGGACACAGCAGCACTGGCTGCAGCACATGCTAGCCACCCAAGGAATTACCCAGGGTTCTGGGCGGGCCTGTACAGCCCGCTCTGAAGTCTGTGATGCCGCAGCTTCATCAATAGTGGTACTCAAGCTAGCTAGAGCAAAGCTTTCTTGGGTCTGTGTACACAAGCTACAATCACACCCTGCGATAGATCCTCAGTCAGGCACCAGACTTTAGTTTTACGTGGTGCAATGGAGCACAAAGTTGGAGGCTTTAAATGAAAATAAAGGTTTCATAACAGTGCCTTTTAAGTAAGCCATAACTCATAACAGAGAACAAGTCACCCTTGCAGCCCACAGTCCTAGTGCAGCCTCACTGTTTATTACTGTAAATGTCATATTTCCTCCCCCTAAATAAGTTTGTGTTGTCCCTGATTTTTGGGCACATACTTTGAAAGCCAGTGTCACATAGTTGGGCACAGACAGGCTGAGAGCTGAAGAGTAAAGATTTAAAGTCTCCTTTCATACAAATAGACACCTCTCATCTGATCATTCATGAGAAACTAGTAAAATAAACTAATGAAGTTTAAGTCACAGGCTGCTTATATGTTTATTTCTACAAGCTGAGTAGTTAAAAACTAAGAAGAGTCAGATAAGGGAAAAAAAAAAAGGGGCTACTGACAGGCATAATCTACTCATTATTACATTACGTTTGTGTTTATGCTTCTAAAAGTCCAGGAGAGGAAGAAGAATAGAGTTGTGGTTTTATCTGGAGCAACAAGGGCCAGATTCTCATGTCAGATGTGTGCTTCCCATTCCTATATATCTACTGCTTCTGTGTGCATGAACACAGTAGCTTCTGTGTGCATGAACACAGTAGCTCATGTTTTTAAATGCATGTTGCTGCAACCCACGCATCTGATACAGGAACTGAGCCTTGGCAATGAATTCTAGTTATTTAGATCTTCACTGTTGATCAGTGCAGATTAAGTAAACCTATTTTTTCTTATTCTCAAAGGGGCCTTGTCCATATCTAGACTTACACAGTCAAGAAAGCATTGCTTCAGGATTTCTTCTAGTGCACACAGTATTCCACCTAAGACAAAACTTCAACAGCATTTGAAACAAAAATACAGGTTGTTTAATGCCTTTAATAAAACTCTTCTTTTGCAAGGGCTGCTATTTGAATACAATAATCCTGGTTAAATGCCTAATCCCCACTCAGTCAATTCGCTTTGTATTTTTGTGCCTCAGTTCCCCACCTGTAAAATGGGCATCATAATCCTCACTTTCTTCAAACTTTTCTCTCTCGTCTGTTAGACTGTAAGATATTTGAGGCATGGGCTGCCTTTTACTAGGTGCTTATACAGCACCTACCACTGTGGTTTTGTTGGGGCCTCTCAATGCTACTATAATACAAATAATAAAGTCATCAAGATGACTTCCTCCAGGAAATGAAGTCAAAAGCCTTTCCCCATCTCATAAGAATTTCTCTTTTTGGCTCCAATACTGAAGACTGAGACTTCATGCCAGTGAGCCTTAAATGTTTATTAACTGTTATTATCATAGCATCCAGGAGCTCCAGTCATGGACCAGAACCCCATTGTGCCAGGTGCAGTACAAACACAAAACAAACAGACATTTCCTGCCCTAATGAATTTACAGTCTAAGTTAAAAGCAAATGTGATTGGATGGCTCTACTTCACAAAACACATCATGTTGCTCCTTTACCTGTCAATGAACTGGTCGATCAGAACAACATCTCCAGGTTGTATTTCTTCTCTTAATGAACCACAGGCGGTAGTTACTAAGATATGAGTACAACCCTCTTCTTTCAATGCCCAGATGTTGGCACGGAAGTTGACATTTGTTGGCATAATAGTATGATGTCTCCCATGCCTGCAAGGACAGAAGTGGGATGTGAGATGAATAAAATTAAATTAAACAAACAAAACAACAACAAGCCAACCAGGAGTTTAGGAAATTTAATTTGCCTAGCAAAGCTACAAACGAAACTGTATCATAACTTACACTGTTGCCAACTCTGAGGATTTTATCATGAGTCTTGGGATATTTGGTGTTTTTTTTTTTTAAAGTACCAGCTCTTGGAGTCATGTGAATGTGAGAAGTTCAGCTTTCACTTTTTAAAAAAGAGTAAGTTTCTAGCTTTCATGGTTGTAGAGAAAAGCTTGAAAACATGACCTGAGTGCACCCTAATGGTAAGAAACCCCAGAAGGTAAATAAAAAGTACCCAAAATTTATTATTTTTTAAAAATCTTATGATTTCTGAATACCTGGGGTTGACAATACTGAACTTCCCATGTACTGTAATCCATTTATAGGATTTACTTGCACAAGGTCCCACACAAAAATTCTGTTTGTACGTTCCATTCACTTGGCCCCCATTGTTACTTTTAGTATGATGTGCCAGTGCTGTTATCAGAAGAGTGGCTCTGTGACACTGTGGTATTCTCGCTCTCATTCCTCTCCAGCACCGGATGTGCTTAATTTTATAAATATAAAGGTTATTTTTCTGTCAGCATTATGACCACCATCTGGGATCTGAAAGTCAAGCTGGGTTCTTTCACCTCCTACATCTTCACTATTATAAATAGAAATAAGTAGTAAAGATAAGATTCTGCACTCAGAATAAAACCAGCAACGTCTGATGATAAAATGGGCAGAAGAGTATCCAACTCACCCTTCCATCCACAGCTCTCACAGAGTCTGTAGTAGTAAGATAAAAAAGTTAAAGGGGGGAGAGGAAGTTTTAATAGCCCACCCCTCTCAAAAAACAGCACAAACATGGTATTTTCACCCCCCACCCCCATCTTTTCAAATCATGGTGGGGAAGATGAATGACATTCAAACTTTCCTTTTTTCTTTGGAAGAGGATACAACACTGCCCCTGGGACTAGGTCTACACTAAAATCTTACATCCGGGTTTGATAAACGAGTGTCTAAAATGGCTTACCCAGCCTCTCCAGAATGGTAATAAACTCCATTTTTTAGACCACCTAGAGCAATCAAACACACTATGTTGAAAAGGATATTGAACACTGCTGTCCACGTCAGATCAGACAATCAAATTCCACATTGACTGAGGTATATGGGGCAGCCGTGTTTGACACTCATTGTCTAACGAGGCAAAAGAAAAATAATATGGTGTACACCCAATATCAGGATACAGCTACTAAGATTTTTTTGTTGTTGCTTGGTCCTTGGGAATACTAGTGTATAGTTTTAAAGATATACAGAGAAGCATGATTAGACACACTATAAGTTCCAGTTTGCATGTCTGTATCTCAGACTACAATTTTTTGTTGAGTGGGGGATGGGGAAGGCAGTATACAATAACACAGTAAGGCATAGATTGCAGGGGAAAAAAGAATAGTTACATAAACATGAGTGCAAGGAAAGGACTCAAGTCTCCCCAAACTAGTAATACAAACAGGCCATTAGTCTGAGAGTATTATATTTCATGTGGAAGGTAGCCACACGACGCCCACTACTATTAATGGGACTTGCATGGCAAAATCCTGGGACATAATGCAAGACTTACAACAGGACAGCATATAACTTATTTTAACCAAAATAACCAAGGATATCAGTAATCACATGAAGGGCCATGGTAAGTAATATGGCTAACCTCTAAGTCTTCAACTCTGAAAGAACTACAGTTACTGCCCCACCCAATTAACTGATTTTTGTGTGTGTGTGTGTGTGTGTGTGTTAATTCAAGCGTCTCTCAATTTTCTGTGTTATGTAATAGGACCTTTTTTCTTTTTACTGGAAAATATTCCATGACCTCATCTTTAATAAACTAGATATTGAAGGCCATGAAAAGAATCCAAAGGGAAAAAGGCCAGTGGAAACATAGCAGAAGACAAAAAGCACCCAGGGAAACAAATATTGGAGAGATCCAACCAGATGTGATATCCACACTCAGCAGTTGCATCCGGCCGCAATAGAGCTTGGAGAGAAGAAAATAAAGAGGAAAATAAAATCACAAAGTAAGGCAAACACAGAATTTACCCACCATACTGAAATAGTGACATATTAGCAGGTGTGCTAGATCCACTCTCAAAAATTATAAACTCAATTCTGTATATAGAATGGAAGGGAAAAAACAAAAAAAGATTTTACTTAGCAGAGAGCTAGATACTGTACTATGAAGATGGCAACCACTCCAAAATCCTACATTTTACTATGTAAGCCTCAGGAGAGACATCAAGACCAGAGTAAGCCAAGTAGGACCCAATTCTATCTACCTCTAAGAGAAACTGTAAAATATATCAATAGAGTGCATAAAAGGGGCATATTATTGCCCACATGACAGTGACTTAACTAGAGGAAAAGACCACAGTAGAAAAGAAGATAGCAGCACAAGAAAATATGGGAGATTTCTGCCCCCACCTTTTTTAAATAAAAAAAGTTAGAGCTGTAGATTAATCGCAGTTAACTCGCAATTAACTCAAAAAAATTAATCACGATTAAAAGAATTAATAGCGCGATTAATCGCACTGTTAAACAATAGAATACCAATTTAAATTTATTAAAAATTTTGTATGTTTTTCTACATTTTCAGATATATCAATTTCAATTACAACACAGAATATAAAGTGTACACTGATCACTTTATATTATTTTTGTTTACAAATATTTGCACTGTAAAAATGATAAACAAAAGAAATAGTATTTTTCAATTCACCTCATACAAGTACTGTAGTGCAATCTCTTTATCACGAAAGTGAAACTCACAAATGTAGGTTTTTTTGTTATATAACTGCACTCAAAAACAAAACAATGTAAAACTTTAGAGCCTACAAGTCTACTCAATCCTACTTTTTGTTCAGCCAATTGTTAAGACAAACAAGTTTGTTTACATTTACGGGAGATAATGCTGTCCACTTCTTAATTACAATGTCACCAAGAAGTGAGAACTGCCATTCGCATGGCATTGTTGTAGCTGGCATTGCAAGATATTTACATGTCAGATGCGCTAAAGATTCATATGCCTTTTCATGCTTTGGCCATTGTTCTAGAGGACATGCTTCCATGCTGATGATGCTCGTTAAAAATATAATGTGTTAATTAAATTTGTGACTGAACTCCTTGGGGGAGAATTGTATGTCTCCGGCTCTGTTTTACCTGCATTCTGCATATATTTCATGTTATAGCTGTCTCGGATATGACCCAGCACATGTTGTTCATTTTAAGAACACTTTCACTGCAAATATGACAAAATGCAAAGAAGATACCAATATGAAATTTCAAAAGATAGCTACAGCACTTGACCCAAGGTTTAAGAATCTGAAGTGCCTTCCAAAATCTGAGCAGGATGAAGTATGGAGCATGCTTTCAGAAGTCTTAAAAGAGCAACACTCTGATGTGGAAACTACAGAACCCAAACCACCAAAAATGAAAATCAACCTTCTGCTGGTGGCATCTAACTCAGCTGATGAAAGTGAACATGTGTCACTCCGCACTGCTCTGGATCATTATCGAGCAGAACCTGTCATCAGCATGGACACATGTCCTCTGGAATGGTGGTTGAAGCATCAAGGGACCTATGAATCTTTAGTGCATCGGGCATATAAATATCTTGCGAAGCTGGCTGCAACAAAGCCATGCGAATGCCTGTTCTCACTTTTTGGTGACATTGTAAACAAGAAGCAGGCAGCATTATCTTCTACAAATGTAAACAGACGTTTGTCTGAGCGATTGGCTGAACAAGAAGTAGGACTGATTGGACTTTTAGGCTCTAAAGTTTTAGTTTTAGTTTTGAATGCAGTTATTTCTTGTATACAATTCTACATTTGTAAGTTCAACTTTCATGATAAAGTGATTGCATTACAGTACTTGTATTAGGTGAATTGAAAAATACTATTTCATTTGTTTTTACAGTGCAAATATTTGTAGTAAAATAAATACAAAGTAAGCACTGTACACTTTGTATTCTGTGTTATAAATTGAAATAAATATATTTGAAAATGTAAAAAACACCCAAAATATTTAAATAAATGGTAGTCTATTATTAACAATGCATTTAATTCTTTAAAGTGTGCAATTAATCATGATTAATTTTGTTTAATTGCTTGACAGCCCTACAAAAAATTAAACCTTGGCTGTATCCAGAATGCAAAATCCGATTTTATTTAGATTTGCTGGAGGATCTCTTGGAGGTCTCAAAGACGTATATGTGAGCTCTCTCTCTATCACTAAAGTTTCAGCACACGCATACACATCCCAGCTCTCCCTGTTTCTTTAACAAAGTAATCTTTTCAACCAAGCATTCACTGGAGCTAAATAGGCATTAACAACAGAAAAAAACAAACAAACAGACAAACAAACAAAAAAAATTCCAATACTCTGGCTAAAAATCCTTTCCTCTCATACCTGCTCGGCCTTCAGTTCCTTGTGATGGCATAACTGCACTAGTTCTACAGATGCCAGAGTGTCTTTCAGACTTGACAATATCTAGATTTCTAACTTAAAAAGGAAACAGAAAAAAGTCTGACAATTTTGGGGGGGAAAAAAGGTAACAAGCCCCTTATTCCTACCCGTCACTTTTGCAAGTCATCTTTAAGGCTGGATTTTCTTTTCTTTTTTTATGCGGACAGGATTAGACGGGATGATTTTGCTGAGGTGTGGGATGAAACCACAGTGATACATTTACATTTTCCTTCAAGCAAATGTCTCTAGCACAGAGGTGGGGAAACTATGGCCCGCGGGCCATATCTGGCCTGCAGGACCGTCCTGCCCGGCCCCTGAGCTCCCGGCTGGGGAGGCTAGCCCCCAGCTCCTCCCCTGCTGTCCACCTGCAGCCTCAGCTTGCTGCGCCGCCAGCGCTTTGGGCAGTGTGGTGGCATGGCTGGCTCTGGCCGGGCAGCGTGGCTGCCAGTCCTGCCACTCTGAGCGGCATGGTAAAGGTGCAGGGAGGTTGGATAACCGGCAGGGCAGCATCCAGGGGACAGGGAGCAGGGGACGGTTGGACAGATGTGGGAGTCTCAGGGGGCAGGGGTGTGGATGGGGTCAGGGCAGTCAGGGGACGGGGGGAGGGGGTTGAATAGGGGGTGGGAGATTCTGAGGGGGGCCGGTTATGGGCGGGGGTTCCTGGGAGGGGGCAGTCAGTGGACAAGGAACAGGGGGGGTTGGATGGGCAGGGAGTTTTGAGGGGGGCAGTCAGGGGGTGGAAAGTGGGAGGGGTCGGATAGGGTGAGGCTGTTTGGGGAGGCCCAGCCTTCCCTACCCGGCCCTCCATACAGTTTTGCAATCGCAATGTGGCCCTCAGGCCAAAAAGTTTGCCCACCCCTGCTCTAGCAGCTGCACTCTTTCTTGTCAGGCAGGGCAGAACATGTGCAGTACCCCAAACAGCCTTTGTAAAACATCACAAATTACAGGGGGAAATGCTTCATGAAGCTATAGGAAGTGTTTAGATGCTCATTAAACATGCACAGGGGTGATTTTTCCCTTCCAACATCAAAAAAATAACCACATGCCCCACAAAAAGTAGCAATGGCACAACTCGTTAAGAACTATTTACATGCAAAGTTTCAACCTTCACCCAGGTTTGTCGTCTCCATGACTAGCTGTAATTAGATTAAAAAATTTCCAAAAAACCTAAACTCAAATGTGGCTGGATAAAATTTCCTCAAATTTCCACCCCCACCACCTCTAGACCACTCTTCAGCCTTACAAAGGACCCCAGAATGATTTGAGTGTCTGAACAGGTGGTTATAAACTTTTTTTGCTACAAGTGAAAGGCACAATACATTTTTGCTGTATTTTCTCTCTATTGGACAACACCACAAAGCAGATTCTTCTACTGCATCTGCTTTCATATTAAATCTGAAGGAGTACAATGCTCGTATTTGTCACTGAAAGGTGGACTGGATCATTGTAGGATCAATTATGCCTGGAAGGACTAGTTGAATCAGAACAGCTGTACCTCCTACATAAAGTCCTAGTATATAACAGCACTGTGACAAAGTTCTGTTGAACCAGTGGAGGCCGAAATTGAGCTAGGGTTTGTGAATGGATAGTGTTTGACAAGAGTTCCAGATGCCTGAACTGCTCTATAAAGGACAAAATTATGTCATATAGACCAACTTTAAGCTCCCGATTCTTCTCCCAACTGAAGTCAATGGAAGTTTTGCCATTTGCAGGATCAGACCTAAATTTGTTAGTCATAAGAAGCAGTTCGTCCATCTGACACAGCCAGAAAAAGGAAACGTCTAAGACAAACCACTTTAAGACATGAGTAACACAAAAATCCTTTGAAGAGCTCTTTACCTTGCTAGAAGCACACAGTCAACATTTTTTATCTTTCCCAATATCAAAGCATCTGATGGCTGCAAAAACAAACGAAGAAGAAACAGTCACAACATGCCAATGAGATCAGAAACATTTATGCATGATCAATATCACTATGAAAAGAAATAAAAGTTTAGTGCTGTAGCTTCTCCTTTTCTTCAACTCATAAATAATTGCAATTTAATGCGACAGATTACTAAAACAGATTACTAAAAACTAGAACTGGAAGGTCATGTTTTGCAATCACATGGTTTCAGTGTATTAATACCGTCACTAACATCTGAAGTTCAACCATATATTTCACACCACTGTTCAAACATGTTACATAAGAACAGGTTAACAAACATCTATCAGGGATGGTCTAGGTATACTTAACCCTGCGACAGCACAGGGAGTTGGACTAGATGAATCCCTAAGGTCCCTTTCAGCCCTCAATTTCTATGATAAACATTAAAAAAACAAATACACTAAGGTTACCTTTAAAAGTAATTGCATCCATGCTAATTTTGTTTTTTCATAGCATTCTATGTAAAACAGGTGTCACCCCTTAATTGAAAATACTAATTATTTTGTTAATTGATCATTTACATTTTAAAAGATATTAGCAGATGAGTTCACAGGAAACTTGTTAATTTGATACATGATTAAAAATAAACACAGATGTGACAGATTACTAAAAACTAGAACTGGAAGGACATGTTTTGCAATCACATGGTTTCAATTTATTAATACCATCACTAACATTTGAAGTTCAACCACACATTTCACACCGCTGTTCAAACATGTTGCATAAGAACAGGTTAGACAAACATCTATCAGGGATGGTCTAGGTATACTTAACCCTACGACAGCACAGAGAGTTCGACTAGATGAATCCGTAAGCTCCCTTTCATGCAGTGTTGAAATACTGTAGATCAGTGGCTCCCAAATTTTACTGGTTCATATACAACCTTCTTAGAAGAAAAGATGTTTGAAGTATCACATTGACTTTAGGTCTTAATAGTCTTAAGTTAAGTATTTACAAACTCATTGTAAAACAAGTTTTGAATTTGGCTGGTGGAGATCTGCCTGGGAAAAATAAGAAGAGAAGGGACCTGCATGGAAGGGCTACAGGACATGAAGTTTAGAGCTGGCCAGGAATTTTTCATTAAAATACTTTATTGTTGGAAAATGCCGATTCATTGAAACCAAAATTCTGTGGGAACCTGTTGGCTTTCTCAGGCCCAGAATGGCACTTCTAGTCAAAAGTAGAGACAGACCGACCTCACCATAGCATGGTGGTCAAGGCAGTGTGCAGAGCAGAGCCCCCTGGCTGCCCCTATGCGTAGGAGCCGAAGGGGGGACAGGCTGCTGCTTCCGGTAGCCGTGCAGAGCGGCCCCCAACCCCGCTCCCCAGCATGAGCTCGAGGACGGACGCGGCCTGCGGGCCATAGTTTGCCCACCCCTGAGCAGTAGGGATATATTACCGACCACCTGACCAGGATGGTGATAGTGACTGTGATATGCTTAGGGAGATTAGAGAGGCTATTAAAATAAAAAAACTCAGTAATAATGGGAGATTTCAACTATCCCCATATTGACTGGGTACATGTCACCTTAGGATGGGATGTAGAGAGAAAGTTTCTTGACACCTTAAATTGACTGCTTCTTGGAGCAGCTAGTCCTGGAACCCACCAGAGGAGAGGCAAGTCTTGATTTAGTCCTAAGTGGAGCATGGGATCTGGTCCAAGAGGTGAATATAGCTGGACTGCTTGGTAATAGTGACCATAATATAATTAAATTTAACATCCCTGTGGTGAGGAAAACACCAAAGCAGCCCAACACTGTAGCATTTAATTTCAAGGGGACTACACAAAAATGAGGAAGTTAGTTAAACATAAATTAAAAGGTACAGCGCAAAAAAGTGAAATCCCTGTAAGCTGCCTGGAAACTTTTTAAAAACACCATTATAGAAGCTCAACTTAAACGTATACCCCAAATTAAAAAACATAGTAAGAGAACCAAAAAAGTTCCACTGTGGCTAAACAACAAAGTAAAAGAAGCAGTGAGAGGCAAAAAGGCATCCTTTAAAAAGTGGAAGTTAAATCCTAGTGAGGAAAATAAAAAGGAGCATAAACTCTTGCAAATGAAGTGTAAAAATATAATTAGGAAGGCCAAAAAAGAATTTGAAGTACAGCTAGTCAGACTCAAAAAGGAATAGCAAAATTTTTTTTCAGTACATCAGAAGCAGGAAGCTTGCTAAACAACCAGTGGGGCTACTGGACGATCGAGATGCTAAAGAAGCACTCAAGGATAAGATCATTGCAGAGAAACTAAATGAAATTTTTGCATCAGTCTTCATGGCTGAGGATGTGAGGGAGATTCCCAAATCTGAGCCATTCTTTTTAGGTGACAAATCTGAGGAACTGTCCCAGATCGAGGTGTCAGAGGAGGTTTTGGAACAAATTGATAAACTAAACAGTAATATGTCCCCAGGACCAGATAGTGTTCACCCTTGAGTTCTGAAGGAACTCAAATGTGAAATTGCAGAACTATTAACTGTAGTCTGTAACCTATCATTTAAATCAGCTTCTGTACCAAATGACTGGAGGATAGCTAACGTGATGCCAATTTTTAAAAAGGGCTCCAGAGGTGATCCCAGCAATTACAGGCCAGTAAGCCTGACTTCAGTACTGGGCAAACTTGTTGAAACTATAGTAAAGAACAAAATTGTCAGACACATAGATGAACATAATTTATTGGGGAAGAGTCAACATGGTTTTTGTAAAGGGAAATCATGCCTCTCCAATCTACTAGAATTCTTTGAAGGGTGTCAACAAGCATGTGGACAAGGGGGATCCAGTGGATCCCTAATTACAATAACCCTAAATGTAATATCAACTGGAAAAAGTATATGAAAGTGTACCTAGATTATCAGAAAGCCTTTGACAAGGTCCCTCACTAAAGGCTCTTAAGCAAAGTAAGCTATCATGGGATAAGAGGGAAGGTTCTCTCATGGATTGGTAACTGGTTAAAAGACAGGAAACAAAGGGTAGGAGTAAATGGTCAGTTTTTAGAATGGAGAGAAGTAAATAGTGGTGTCCCCCAGGGATCTGTACTGGGCCCAGTCCTCATCAATATATTCATAAATGATCTGGAAAAAGGGGTAAACAGTGAAGTGGCAAAATTTGCAGACGATACAAAACTTCTCAAGATAGTTAAGTCCCAGACAGACTGCGAAGAGCTACAAAAGGATCTCTCAAAACTAGGTGACTGGGCAACAAAATGGCAGATGAAATTCAATGTTGATAAATGCAAAGTAATGCACATAGGAAAACATAATCCCAACTATACGTATAAAATGATAGGGTCTAAATTAGCTGTTACCACTCAAGAAAGAGATCTTGGAGTCATTGTGGATAGTTCTTTGAAAACATCCACTCAATGTGCAACAGCAGTCAAAAAAGCAAATGGAATGTTGGGAATCATTAAGGGATAGATAATAAGACAGAAAATATCATATTGCCCATATATAAATCCATGGTACACCCCCATCTAGAACACTGCGTGCAGATGTGGTCGCCTCATCTCAAAAAAGATATACTGAAATTGGAAAAGGTTCAAAAAAGGGCAACAAGAATTATCAGGGGTATGGAACAGCTTCCATATGAGGCGAGATTAATAAGATTGGGACTTTTCAGCTTGGAAAAGAGACGACTAAGGAGGGATATGATAGAGGTCTATAAAATCATGACTGGTGTGGAGAAGGTAAATAAGGAAGTGTTATTTAGTCTCTCTCATAACACAAGAACTAGGGGTCACCAAATGAAATTAATGGGCAGTCGGTTTAAAACAAACAAAAGGAAGTATTTTTTCATATAACGCACAGACAACCTGTGGAACTCTTTGCCAGAGGATATTGTGAAGGCCAAGACTATGACAGGGTTAAAAAAAAAACTAGATAAATTCATAGAGAATAGGTCCATCAATGGCTATTAGCCAGGATGGGCAGGGATGGTGTCCCCAGCCTCTGGTCTGACCCAGTATGGCCACTCTGATGAAGGAGTGCTTTGGTGGGGGTGGGAGTATGAAATAAAGGGCAGGGAGGGCTGTTGTAACAATTAGGCCTACAAAATTTATCCTAATTGTAATATCAACTGGAAAAAGTATATGAAAGTGTATTAGATGTTACAATAACCTAAAACAGTGGTTTTCAATCTTTTTCATTTGCAGACCCCCCAAAATTTTCAAATGTAGGTGCAGAAACCTTTGGAAGTCTTAGACATAGTCTGCGGACCCCAGGTTGAAAACCAGTGACCTATAACAACAAATGTTGATGAAAGCAGGTAAAGTTGTTTTTAATAATAAACATTATAAACAAGTGCAAGAGAACCAGAGAGACTAAATTTAGTCAAAACAAACAAAATGCCATATTAATATAATTCGAGGGCTATGTTAAAATCATGCTTGATACGAACAGAAGATGTAAAACCAAAAATTAATGAACCAAAATTAGTACATAAGATATTAGGCCTGATTGGAGAACAAAATAATGAAGGGCGGAGCTACTTCACCCATTACTTCCTTTTTGGGTCCTTAAGGAAAGAGATTGTGGGGAAGAATGGATGGAAAGTACAGACGGACTCCACTGAAGCAAACTTCACCATCATGGCTGCCATGCCCACCATTCTCTGCGACCCTGGGCCTTCGTTAACCAGATCCTGAAAGGTGTCCTAACAAGACCAAGCTAAAGAGAGAGGGACCTAGATAACATTGCCACCTCTCCGGCTCCAGCTGAATCCCAATTATCACTTGGGGTGAAATGGAATCAGACTTTAACAGCAGCTGTAACAGCACCAGCCCATCTTAATTAATTTAATTTAGTCTGGAAAAGAGAGGACAGAGAGGACATGATAACAGTTTTCAAGTATATAAAAGGTTGTTACAAGGATGAGGAAGAAAAATTGTTATTTTTAACCTCTGAGGATAAAGCAATGGGCTTAAATTGCAGCAAGGGAGGTTTAAGTTGGACATTAGGAAAAACTTCCTAACTGTTAGGTTGGTTAAACACTGGAATAAACTGCCTAGGAAGGTTGTGGAATCTCCATCACTGGAGATTTTTAAGAGCAGGTTGGACAAACACCTGTCAGGGATGGTCTACCTGATACTTAGTCCTGCCATGAGTGCAGGGGACTGGAGTAGATGACCTCTCGAGGTCCCTTCCAGTCCTATGATTTTCTTTCCCAAAAAGGACAATTACCACCATCTTTGATACCATCTAATAACTGTCAAATAAGCTGATTTTTCCTTCTAAAATTCTCTCCCGCTAAAGGAAAAGGGAACAAAAAATGTTAAAATAAAAGCATTATTTAATACTTTAAATTTCCAATGCTTTAACAGTTTTCCTTCTTTTCTATATCTTTAATAAAAAGTTAAAATAAAATTTAAGTGTGTTTTCCATGGTGTTAAGCAGACTGAAGTGTCTGTATACCAATCCCCAAACCTTGTTTAATGTGAGATAGCGACTGCATTATGTTAACACCTTTAGCTCGTTTATTCCATCTGCAGTAATACAACAGGGCACTGGGTGGGGGTAAAAAAAGAGTGCAGGGGAAGCTTAGAGGGGAGGGCTAGAAAGGTGGGAGAGTCTTGGCTGGAAATATGGGACTTTACCTGGGCATCAGGCAGCTTCTGTACCAATTCATCATTGTTCTAAGGCTTCACATTCCTGGTTTCCCTTCAGCTGTCTCTGAGCCAGGGAGCTCTGCAAGTGCCACTCTGGAGAGTCTTTCCCACAGATCTCCTCTTGCCCTGGTCCCCGGACTCACAACTCCTTTCTCTTGCTTAAGGGATTCCACAGCCCTCCTTCATGGGGTTGTGCCATGATTCAAGCAGGCTTCCCTCGCCCCACCAGTATCTGGGTTCCAGCCCTGTTCCACAGAGCCTGCCACGATCCTTGGACTCACACACTCTTTCCTCTTGATTCCGGGGCCCCACAACTATCCTTCTTGGGGCTGTTGTGTGAGTCAGGCAGCCTTCCTCAATCCACCAGTTTCTCTCCCGGTTCTGGTTCCCGTACCAGAGAGCGTCTTTCCTAACTCAGTGCTCCCCTGTAATTCAGCTGTCTGCACTCTCCTTCTTAAATCTTCTTAGAAGTCACCTATGAACTGGGTTTTATGTTAAGGAGGTAGCTACCTGATCAACATCTGGCCTCCATTTCTCAGCTAGTCTGCTGCTCGCTTGAATACCTGTTTGCTTAAAGGGGCGCATGCACTGGAACAGGGGTTGGCGGGCCCCAGGTTGCACTACCCCTTAAAGAGGACAGACCACCCTGTTACAGTGTACCACTGCCAACAAACTCTCCAACCATGGTTGTGGAACCTCTGCTGTTGATAAGTCACCTGCTGCTTCCTTCTCCTCTTCCATCCACTCTGACCATGACATTGGTTACCCTACACCACTACAAAACATAATTCTCATATTTCCTTATGCTATGGTGGATTGCTTTTCACAATGGCTGTCATGAGGTTAAACAGTGAAAAAAGGCAGGGAATCTTGAAGATCATCATTACACAAGAAAAAGTTATTTATATATATAGATCTGACTGCTCTGTTTTTTCACCCCACTTTCATAGCAATCTTCCCCACAACTGAAGTGCAAACCATTAGGGCTGTTGATTAAACACAGTTAACTCACGCAATTAACTCAAAAAAACCTTAATTGCGATTAATTGCACTGTTAAACAATAGAATACCAATTAAAATTTATTAAATATTTTGGATGCTGTTCTACATTTTCAAATATATTGATTTCTATTACAACACAATACGAAGTGTACAGTGCTAACTTTATATTATTTTTTATTACAAATATTTGCATTGTAAAAATGATAAACAAAAGAAATAGTATTTTTCAATTCATAGAAGTACTGAAGTGCAATCTCTTGATCATGAAAGTGTAATTTACAAATGTAGATTTATTTTGTTACATAACTGCACTCAAAAACAAAACAATGTAAAACTTTTAGAGCCTACAAGTCCACTTAGTCCTACTCCTTGTTCAGGCAAGTTTGAAAAACAAGTTTGTTTACATTTACAGGAGATACTTCTTATTTACAATGTCACCTGAAAGTGAGAACAGGCATTCACATGGTACTTTTGTAACCGGCATTGCAAGGTATTTACATGTCAGATATGCTAAACATTCATATGCCCCTTCATACTTCTGCCACCATTCCAGAGGACATGCTTCCATGCTGATGATGCTCGTTAAAAAAATAATGCGTTAATTAAATTTGTGACTGAACTCCTTGGGGAAGAACTGTATGTCCCCTGTTCTGTTTTACCCACATTCTGCCATATATTTCATGTTAGAGCAGTCTCAGATGATGACCCAGCACATGTTCATTTTAAGAACACTTTCACTGCAGATTTGACAAAATGCAAAGAAGGTACCAATGTGAGATTTCTAAAGATAGCTACAGCACTCGACCCAAGGTTTAAGAATCTGAAGTGCCATCTCTGAGAGGGACGAGGTGTGGAGCATGCTTTCAGAAGTTTTAAAAGAACACTCAGATGCGGAAACTACAGACTCCGAATCACCAAAAAAGAAAATCAATCCTCTGCTGGTGGCATCTGACTCGGATGATGAAAATGAACATGCGTCAGTCTGCTCTGCTTTGGATCGTTATCAAGCAAAACCTGTCATCAGCATGGATGCACATCCTCTGGAATGCTGGTTGAAGCATGAAGGGACATATGAATCTTTAGTGCATCTGGCACATATATATCTTGCGATGCCAGCTACAACAGTGCTATGCGAATACCTGTTTTCACTTTTAGGTGATATTGTAAAGAAGAAGCAGGCAGCATTATCTCCCATAAATGTAAACACACTTGTTTGTCTGAGCAACTGGCTGAAGTAGGACTGAGTGGACTTGTAGGCGCTAAAGTTTTACATTGTTTTGTTTTTGAGTGCAGTTATATAACAAAAAAAAATCTACATTTGTAAGTTTAACTTTCATGATAAAGGGATTGCACTACAGTATTTGTATTACATGAATTGAAAAATACAATTTTTTAAAATTTTTACAGTGCAAATATTTGTAATAAAAATAAATATAAAGTGAGCATTGTACACTTTGCATTGTGTTGTGATAGAAATCGATATATTTGAAAATGAAGAAAACAGCCAAAAGTATTTAAATAAATGGTATTCTATTATTAAAAGCGCAATTAATTTTTTAATCGCTTGACAGTCCTACAAACCATCTCCCTTGCTCTATATACCCAGAATCAGTGCCACAAAATGTCAGCCACTAATTTTGAAAATGACATTAAGAGGGGCTCATAGTGCATTACCTTCATTTATGCTTTTAACATACTTTCTAGATAAAACGTGAAGAGACTACACCTCAGCATCTAACATCCTAAAAGCCTGGGAGGAGGGAGAAGAAAAGGGCCCTAGGCAGCAGCCTACTTGTTAGTGTTCTAGAGGGCCCCCGTTCAACAAAATGGGTTTTCATCAGAAAATGTCCATTTGTTGAAACCGAAACTTTAGTGTGGAAAGGGTCGATTTCAATGAAATTTTAATTGGGAAGGTTTCTCAGGTCCAGGATGGAGTTTCTCTGGTCAAACTAAAGAAAGAGAGAGACTCTGACTTCACAGCCCCATGGGTAGGTCATCCACCCGGGATGAAACTGGGTCCACCATGTCCCAGCTGAGTGCCCTAACCAGCAGACTATTGTGAGGTGGCAGGGTGCCTCTCTCTCTCACAAGTTTCCATGAAAAACTAGAAAAGTTTTAGGGTTTTATCCTGATACACAACAGTATTTTGTTGTTGTAATCTTGAAAATTTTCATGGGAGGGGAAAGCCATTTCTCACCTAGCTCTAAGCCTCAGTATATCAAATGGAAAAGTCCCTCCCTCCCTGCTACCTATTCCCATCCTTACCCCACAGTGGTATTGTCTCCATCACTGGGAAATACCATTGCTTAGAGCCATATACCCTAATAAGTTTATGGTACTTCTACTAGCTCTGCCATCCTCCAACCTGTTACCTTACCAAAAGGTTTAGGGCCTGGTTTTCAGAAATGTTGAGCGTCTGCAGCTCCTGTTGACAAAAAATTAGAATGGCAACTCCTCAGAGAGTCTGAAAACCAGGCCCTAAATTAGTGGAAATGAAGCTGTGCACCAAAGTTTAAGCCACCTTCTTCAGTGCCAGTCATTCCATTCTTACCCTGGGTCTTAGAACCAAAATACACATTTACAAAATCTTTTAATTTTACTTCTTTCTTGATCATAAGTACTAATTCATTAACTATCTTCCAAGTGTTTAAAAATGTCCATCCATGCAATTTTAGGACTGTTATGATGTCTAATACTTGCCATAGAAACACTGTTTGGAGTTTAATGCTAAGTACAATATCTCAGTCGTCATTTGATTTTATATCTACTGTTTTATTCTCATTACGTGGTCTCTTCAAGTGCTATTTTATTGGACTCTGTATCATGCTTGAAATTCTGCCAGATATGGAATCACAATGCTTTTAGAACAAGGGAATTGTCCAGAGGATTTATTTTTAGAACAGTATCATATCCTGATTTTTTAAAAAGTCCCTATTTAATTTTAACCTACTGACATTTGAAACATCTCATTAGTCTTGCTATTTGCCTTATCAAATGCTTACTTGCTGTTCTGAGCCAGAAGTGGCTTTGGGAGACCAAAATTTCCTTAGGTATCAGGATGGAGAAAACCCTTATTGTCTAGTTACCAAGGGATTTTGTTCTTACAACATTCCATAGCAAACTCACTACACAGCCAGTATTTTTCAATGTATGAAGTATCACAGCAAATTTGCTGTGTAACCTAAAATCATCCATAACATAGCTCAGATCTAACACTGCAGGATAATAAAATAATGTGTGTGTTTAAAGCCACAGTTAATAAGAGCTACTGAAATTGAATACCTCAGATCCGAAGAAAAATTAGAGAACAGAACAGTAGATTGATGCATTAGCTCTTTAACATTGCAAAGTATAGATTCAAGTGTATTTGGAATTATAAATAAAATGATTTTGGCGGTCTCAATCTAGATGCTATTAGACATTTTTCCACACCACCATATTTTGGCAGACTTTGCAGTCTGAGGCTTGATGGGGGAAATGCAGGGATCCCTATGATGGCATAACAGTAGTGCAGCAGGTCAGATTTCAAAGTTGAAAGGCCAATCAATCCAATTCTCAATTTCCTTCAGAATGGCACAATTTCCTTCCATATGCTTGTGAGAAAACATCAAAATGCACATTTAATAATAATAACTGCTGTCACAGTGCTGTACTCTACAGAACACATTTAGGTTTTGCCAGGAGAACACCTGTTTCTCATAACATAAAAAGACTGAGGGGGGACATGATAAGTTTTCAAGTACATAAAAGGTTGTTGGGAGAGGGGGGGAAAGCAGAAAAATTGTTCTCATTAACCTCTGAGGATAGGACAAGAAGCAATAGGCTTAAATTGCAGCATGGGCAGTTTAGATTGGACGTTAGGAAAAACTTCCTGTCAGGGTTGTTAAGCACTGGAATAAATTGCCTCGGGAGGTTGTGGAATCTCCATCGTTGGAGATTTTGAAGAGCAGGTTAGACAGACCACTGTCGGGGATGGTCTAGATCAGTGGTCTCCGAACTTTTTTGATCGCGCACCCCATATGTAAAAAATTTTTGAGCATGAACCCCCTGCTCCCGGCCAAACTGTCAAAGCAAAAAAAAACGCCGCTCGGACTCCCGGCTGAACTGCCGAGGGAGGGGGAAAAAAAAAAAGCGGCGCTGCTCCGGCGGCACTCTTCCTGCCGCACACCCCGAAGGATCCTCTTGTACACCCCACTTTGGAGACCACTGGTCTAGATAATACTTAGTCCTGCCATGAGTGCAGGGAACTGGACTAGATGACCTCTCGAGGTCCCTTCCAGTCCTACAATTCTATAATGGGAACAGTAGTCCTGGGGAACACAAGGCGGAAAAGGAAAAACTGAAGAGAAAACTAGAACTATGAACATTTTGTTGCTAATGACAAGCATTCTTACACCATCATACGACAGCTTAATATTAACAAATTGCAGGATGAACTATTGTGGGTGAGAAAGGGGTGATGTGAGTGTTTGTAAGCACAAGGGGCGGGCTCCCTGGAGACAAGATTTCAACTTATTTCACAAGACTGGAGCATTGCTAGTATATTACTCACTACGGACTTGTCTACACTTACAGCGCTGCAGCTGCTGTAGCGCTTAGAGAAGATACTACCTATGCTGATGAGAGAGCTGTTTCCACTGGCATAGGTACTCCACGTCCCTGAGAAGCAGTAGCTATGTCGACGGGAGAAGCCTGTTCACCCGAGTGTTGTAGTTATACCAACGTAAGTTGGTAGTGTAGACCCAGCCTAAGTGTAGACAAGGCCTCAGAAACATTGCTATTTCAGTGTGCAATTATCCCAATGGCAATAGGATATAGTTTTAGTTGTAAAGAGTTAATAACAAAACTTTCTAAAAAACAATCTGTAGTAAAGATCTAATAAAATACTCTTTCAATGAAAGACCTCATGAAAGCTTCTCAAGCATTAGCTTATATAATGACAGAAAAACATTACCTACAGATTCACATTGTGGTTAGATGTTAGGCTGTGTGTGTGTTCTCCCCATGTGCTGCCCCAGCTCTGTGCAGATAGCCAGCACAGCAGACCTCAAGCGAACTGCCCAATGACCACAAGACCCATAAGGTACAAAGGCGCCAGGTTTACTGTTAACAAAGTACAGTAATAGCACCTGGCAGACTCTACAAAGATGCTAAGACAGGTATGCCCGCGACAATCGACACAGCTCAGTGAATGGCAGGACTTTCCATTGCCCCCTTCGGCTGGACAAAAATATTCCCTCTGAGATACATCTTTATACCTTGATACAAACAAGTTAGTACTGCCCCTTTGACATAGTTACTGCCCCCTGACTAGTGGCTAGTTATCACCTTATACATGTTGGTTCAAATAAAACATCTCTATTACGTACTGTCATCCTGATCTTCTCTTTTAGGAGGGGTCAGTGTGTTCCTGTTACTCTTGGGGAATGTTTTTGTACCATCCTTGATATCGGGATGTGTTTGTATGAGTACTCTGTGCTTAGCACTTCTTAGGAATGTGTCTTTCTGCAATATTAGCCATGTTCTTGCCAGATTCTGTGAGCAGGCCCTGCTTCATACCAGGCCTGTGATACAAGGGCTTATGTCTCAGGCTCTCTTCCTACTACACACATTACCTAATGTTCCAAAGCAGAGAAGGAAACAAGGAATAAAACCACACATTACGTAATGTGAATCTGTTACTAATGGTTTTCTGTCATTATGTGTATTTTTAAAATTATATTTAAATATAGTATACTCCTGTTCATCCAAACCCTATTATCTGAACCTCTCCACATTATCCAATCTCGTGTATCTCATGGTGGGGGACAAGGAAGGGACTCAGATAATAGAGCAGAGACCACAGCCAGGACTATGAGAAGGAGGACACGCCCCTGGCTGCAGGGTAAGCCATCCTACTGCTGAAGGGCTCCTGTGACAGTACAGGGAACCCTCCACACCACCACTGTCATGAGAGTGAGTGAGCAGGGCCGTGACAGTGGAGCTGCAGAGGGCTACCTATCCAGGCAAGCACAAAGCGACGAGAAGGCTGTCGAGCTCAGACCCCCGGCCAGGACTGTGAGGAGGATGAGAATGAGTCCCCAGATGCAGGGGAGGCAACCCTGCTTCTGAATGGCTCCTGCCCTCTTGATTAGCCAAACTCCATGTTATCCAAATAAAATCTATGTCCCCCATACTAATCAGATAATTGAGAGTATACTATATATAAGGGGTCGGCAACCTTTCAGAAGTGGTGTGATGAGTCTTCATTTATTCCCTCTAATTTAAGGTTTTGCGTGCCAGCAATACATTTTAACGTTTTTTAGAAGGTCTGTCTCTGTCTATATTATATAACTAAACTATTGTCATATGTAAAGTAAACAAGGTTTTCAAAATATTTAAGAAGCTTCAATTAAATTAAAATGCTGATCTTACGCCGCCAGCCCGCTCAGTCCGCTGCCGACCTGGGGTTCCGTTCACCTAGGCCAGCAGCGGGCACTGAGTGGGACCGGCGGCCGGGACGCTGGCTGGCAAGGGGCCAGCAGCCAGAACCCCAGACCGGCAACGGGCTGAGCGGGGCCGGTGGCCGGGACCACAGACCAGCAGTGGGCTGAGCGGCTCCTGTCTGGAGTCCTGGCCCTGCCCACATAGAGTGGGTACCTACCTTCTCCCTGGTTTTAGCCCATTTTCTTCCTCTCTGTCTGCACTGAGCTGAGGGTGGGACTGCACGGAGCACAGGGCTGGGGGTCAAGGAGCAGGCTGGGGGCTAGGGTGTAGGGTCTGTCCAGGAGCTAGAATGAAGGAGGGGGCTCAGGGCTGGGGCGGAAGGTTTGGGTGTGGAGTGCTTACCTGGGCAGCTCCCATTTGGTGCGAGGGGTGCAGGTGGGAATGTGTGTGTGTGTGGGTGGGGGTGTGTGCAGGAGCTCCCATTTGGTGCTCAGGGTGGGGGTGGGTATGTGGGGGGTGCAAGAGTCAAGGCATGGGGTGTGTGGGGGCTGGGTATGTGGGGGGGTGCAGGAGTCAGGACATGCGGTATGGGGGGCTGGGTATGTGTGCGGGTGCTGGAATCAGGGCTGGGATTGTGGGGAGATGCAGGGGTCAGGGCAGGGGGTTGGGGGTGTGTGAGGGGGTGCAGGGGTCAGGACAGAGGGCTGGGGGTGTGTGAGTGGGGGTGGGCCAGGAAGAGGGGTGGGAGTTGGGACTCCTGGGATCCGGGAAGGGGCTGGTGTCTGACGCTCGGGGGAGGAGTGCTGGAAGTGAGGATTCTGGATTCCTAGGTTTCCAGCTGGGCTCTAGTTGTTCAAGGGGGTGGGGGGCAGACGGAGACTATGGCTCCGGACTCCTGGGTTCTGCCCTCAATGCCGAAGGGGAGCGCGGTCCAGTGACCTGGGGTGGCAAAAGAGACGCAGACCCAGCTGTTCCCAGAGTCCAGCAGGCAGCGAGCCGCAGCCCCCAGGCTCGGGTTCGGGCTGTGGGAGACAGCCAACCCCAGTACAGAGCCGAGCTCATGCCGGCACCAGGGTTCCAACCCCGGGGCAGCCTGCCTGAGTCCAGGGAGCGGGGCCGGCTGTGCTCGGGGCAGGCAGGCGCACGGCGCAGCTGGGACCAAAGACCCTTTCTGACTTACAGGCCTCGCGGGCGCTGTGACTCCTGTGGGGCCGGGTCCCTCTTCTTGCCCCCTCCCGCCGGTGCAAATGCCAGTGGGAGGGGCGGAGAAGAGCGGGCTGGGCCGGGCAGGATAGAATTTTTAATGGCACGTTGCTGCCTGCCGGGGTCCCAGCTGCCGGCCCCGCTCAGCCGGCAGCAGGCTGAGCGGGGCCAGCTACCGGGACCCCGGCAAGCAGCAGCATGCCATTAAAAATTGGCATGCGTGCCATAGGTTGCCGACCCCTGCTATATATGCTAATGGTTGAAAAGCTCCTTAATCCCGTGAGTATTCTCACTGAAGTCAAAGGGAGTACTCATAAGATTTCATTTTTTTCTTGCATAAATATGCGAGTACTCCCTTTGACTTCAATGAAAATTCTCATATGATTACGGACTACTTCTACACAGGTTTGCAGGATCAGGCTTTCACAATGGAACATCTCCACTGTAAATCCACAGAGAATGCAGCAAGGAGAAGAGAAAGATCAAGAACATGATGTGCACACACACACACAGAGTGAAAAAACAAGCAGGTAAACACATTAAAAGGACAACGTATGTATATTTTCAACAAATGCCCCAAAATCCTAACTCCATGTTATCCGTAAGATGTAGCACTGCATATAGAAAACGTAAAAATAAGAGCAGAATCCTCTAAAATAGAGCTCTTTGAAAGAACTGGACCATGATACCTTCATTTAGATATTCTCCAAGTTCATTAATCAAACGTTGCGTCATCTTCAGTGGAGGTGGAAGGGGAGGTTAATTCTATCTCATATGACCTAATTTTGCTTTAACAAAAACAAAAAGCTGATCTACAGAACAAAAGATGCTTTGCTTGTGAAGTAGGAACCAATGCCAGCACACTCACGACTGACAAGAATAACTGGAGAGCATTAAAATTTGCTTGCTGTTGAAGATTTTAGATTGCCTTTGCAAAAAACAGTTTTAGAATTGAGTCATGTTCTTCAGGAAATGTCCTCTGAACAGAGGTTTTAATGTAAGAGTAGTTTTGAAGTCCAGTGGTAAGGAGAAATATTGGCTGCAGCTAACCAAGGGTCAATGCTATGAATCCATAGTGCTCCCAACTCCTTCTGACTTCAGTGGGTGTGCCCAACACCTTTGAGGACTAGGTGCTAATGGGGATAAGGCAGTGCCAATTGCTCACAGAATATTTTCCACCCCCAATTTTAGTCTCAATGAGAGGAAGTGGGAGAGGGGAAACAGATCTGGGATACTGATGGCAAATTCCTTTCTTTAAAACCAAGCACAATTAGTAGATATTTCACGTCATTTGTGGGATCATGCCAGCACAATCAGGGAACTGAAAAACGCTCATGCTGTTTTGTATAGTCACATTTTCCAGGTTCCTTCTGAACCTCACATTACTCTTAGGTATGAAGAAGGGTTTATTAAATGAAGAAAGCAATCTATCCAGTAGGCCAGTATGGGGAGGTAGGGAAGGGGACGAAGACGGCTCAGGTAACTCATTTTAACACACACCCTACTAAGCTGCTCCTCGTCATGCTCCCTACACTAAACCAACAGCAGTAAAAAGATACTTCTTCTGTTGCAGCCAAAAGGCAGGGCTTGCAAGAAACATCGAAAGTTTCAGAGAGGTCTTCTGTTCTGGCAGTACGTTGTTAAGATGAGTTGTTGCCAAGGAAGCTTTAAAACATGGGACTGTGCTCTTTTTGCTTCTTTAAGATCTGAAAAGCTGGAACACTTTTTCTTTTTTTTAGTTGTTTCTTTGCTTGTTTTTTACATTAAAAGTACCGGGACTACTGAGTCTGATCTTCCATGGTTTTGCTAGAAGGCCTGTTGGAGGACTCCGGGGTATACTGGGAGCACTCTCACACATTAACTGAATCGTTATGGTGTTAAGTCTTTAACAAATGTATCCTTTCACCCATGTGCTTATTAGGAGTTAGAACTAAACGAAAATGTTAACAAACCCACAAAGTGCTGAACAGTCCAATTAGAAATGCCTTTACCTCTCAATTGCTCAGACTGATATTCTACTATTTCACTACAGTAACTCCACACTTAACATAAGTTGTTTCGTTATTAGGTCGCTGACCTATTAGAGAACATACTTTTAAAGTCCTGCAATGTTCCCTTATAACATTGTTTTGCTCCCTCTGCTCCACCCTCCCGGGACTCCTGCCAGGGAGTGGGCAATCCCCCGCACCCCGATCCTGCTCTCCGGCTGGAATGTAGGGTGGGCGGAGCAGGGCAAGCCCCCATGTTCCCACCCCACCCCCCAGCAGGAGCGCCAGGCAGGTGGAACGGGGCAAGTCCCCACGCCCCCATCCCGCTCCTGGGCTGGAACGCCTGGCAGGCCGAGCAGGGCAAGCACCCGCGTCCCGCTACACTCCTGCCTCAACCAAGCTACACAATCATCAGTGAGTACAGTATTAAATGGTTTGTTTAAAATTATTTAAAAAACTTATACTGTATATGTATATAATGTCTTTTGTCAGGCGAAAAAGATTTCCCTGGAATCTAGGCTCCCCTCCCCCCATTTACCTTAATTCTTAGGGGAAAATGGATTCGCTTAACGTCGTTTTGCTTAAAGTAGCAGTTTTTCAAGAACATAACTAGGACGTTAAGTGAGGAGTTACTGTATTTCTTCACAGCATTCCAGAATAGACAAGCCCTGATTTGCCAATATAAAAAATAAACATAAAAACAAACAAACAAAACCCCCTCACCTTTTACACAAAATTGTAAAATAAACTTAAAACTTCCAGGCCTTCTTTAAACAGCCTCATGAACAAACAAACAAATCTAACAAGTCAAAACAAGGGGGGGGGAGATGTAGTCACCCACTAATGAAAACTAAGTCATTTAGGGCCTGCTCCTACTTTGTCTGAAGTTAATGGACTTCACCCAATGATTTCATTTTTCACCCTTCCATTTCATGGTCCCAATCCTACAACTGGCTGCATGTGACAGGACTAAGGTCTCAAATCTTAAACTAAGGCACCAATCCTGCAAACTGTTCCATTTTGGTGGTTTATGGCACTGGCATGGACCCCAACTGATGTCAATGGGGCTCTCTGCAGGTGCAAAGGTCCTGCAGGTGCAGGATCAGGGCCTATATTAATATGCCACGCTAACACGACTACAGTTATCACTAACTCACTTTTAGATTTATGCTACAGCATGTTAAATTTAAAAAAATAAAATAAAAAACAAAGGGCAAAATGGGCTTTTATAAATTGTCCAATTCTAAGTTTAAAATCCACAAGTTTCTTAGGTATATCAGTTTCGATGCTCAGGATTTTTCTCCCAAGTTTAATTTTGGTTCTAACGTGTTTCCTCCTATATATGTTGCTCTATGTAATAAAAATGAAATGTCAAAGCATTTGTTTTCTCCTTTTAAAACACAACTTTACTGTGTTACAATGCATATATAGTACATATTTCTATTATGAGTAAAGAATTCAGAAAAAAATGGCTGAATTCTTTCTTATCATTTCCTAATGCTTAAATTTAAAAGTTGATTCATTGATTGTAGAAGGTGCAAGACTAAGAGTTTTAAAGTCCACCCCATTTACTCACACAGGCCTGATCCTGCCAAGTGACACACCTGCACAGAAGCCCATTGATTTCAGTGAGACTGAGCACAGGTTTTAGGGATCCTGCAGGATCTGAGCCATATGAATACAGCAACAGTATAAGCTTCCCCACATTGTCCTGCCAATGTACCCCAAACTGTGATCTGATGAGACCTTTCCAAGGTCAAGAGGACAGTTAAATCTTCCATGTGAATAAAGCCCCAGAATTATTTGCTGAGACTGCCAATAAAAAGGTGTCAATTGCAATGGTAATTTTCCAATACGCACAATTTCCACTGAGAAAGTTACTAAAACCAGCAGCTAATCATAAAGAGGAAATGTCAGATGGCAACTATTTTGTTTTTGCTATTCTAGCCTGGATTCAAAACAGTGTCTTAGAGGTGAAAGGATCTCTGTTCTATATGAGATTCTTGTTTTAGTTTTGGGAGCAGGGTGGGGAAGATGGAGGGGTGCAAGTGAATAAGTCCCCTTCATCCTCTCCCCAGTACTCTTGCAGATTTTACAGGGTGGTTGGAAATTCAAATATCTACCTCTAATTCAGCTTTTCCCTTACCTTATTACCTCCCCACCATGGCCAATCGCCACTGTCCACATATACCCAATTCTCCCAGTGTCCCTTACACTCACAAAGTCTTCCCCAACACCATTTTGGTTGGAAGTGGGGTTCTCCTTCCATATCTTGGACCCTACAAGGTAGTGCTGAACCCCATGAAAAAGATATACAGGATTTAGGTTTCCACAAAAGTTCCTCTCCATAAAATAACTGTTATTGCCACGTATCATATGTCTTATGAACTTTACTGGTATAAGATGGTAAACATACAGGAAAATATCACACGGATAGTTGTCCTGAACAGTGCTCAGTCTCCTCTTCTGCAGATATTATGGAAGATTTAAGTTTAATTTCCAGTTTTGTTATACACTACTTACATGAAGTCACTTACTCTCTCTGCCTCAGTTCCCCACCTGTAAAATAGGAACAACAACACTCCTTTTCTTCCATCCTGGTCTATTCCATCCTATTGCAAGCTCTTTGGGGCAGGCTTTGTCTCTTACTATGTGCTGGCACTATAGGTATACACAATTGGCTAAACAAACAGACCTAGGGTGAGATCCTTCACCCCAGCTACAGCCACTTTTGCTTGGTAAAAGGGCTGGAATAACATAAAGCCTCTGAAAGCCCAGAAGCTGGCTGGTAGTGAATTCCTCCCTGCACAGGACCAGCAAAAGACAGCCCTAAAGCTGTCTCCCAAAGATCCCCTTGTAAATCTTGACAAGTTTCAGAGTAACAGCCGTGTTAGTCTGTATCCGCAAAAAGAAGAACAGGAGTACTTGTGGCACCTTAGAGACTAACAAATTTATTAGAGCTGCATCGGATGCATCCGAAGAAGTGGGCTGTAGTCCACGAAAGCTTATGCTCTAATAAATTTGTTAGTCTCTAAGGTGCCACAAGTACTCCTGTTCTTCTTTTTGTAAATCTTGGTGTAGGGGGAGTATCCAGGTGGGGTAATGATAGCAGCATGTAATACTGCAGAGATTCTAAGTAGTGCTGGGGCCCATAGGCTGCCAGGGCTGTCTAACTTATGCCAGAGTCTGTGGAGCAGCCAGAATTGGAAAGGTGCAAAGGTATCTTAAAACCACCATATCCCACCCCGGCGCTATGGATTCTCCGTTGTGCTTATCTCATCATGTTTAAAGAACAGTGGGGGAGGATGGGGTGTATTCTCTTCCACACTTGGTTGTCATTAGAACACCTTGCTTCTCGCAGTCACTATAAGCTGACTCTGATACAGTGTACAAACCCCATACTGGGCTCCTGGACAAGGGTGCCGAAGAAGCCTCCCTTGGGGAAGAGGGCTGCATGCTGTGCCCAGTTGGGGCTGAAGGTTTAGCTGCCTTTTCTACTGATAGCTTAGGTTGTACTTGGAGCTGTTGGGAGAGATGGAGGGACCCAGGAAGGGTAACTCCGAAAGGACTCCAAGGTGCTAGACTCTTACAGAGCCTGGGTCAGAGCCCGGTGGAGTGGGAAGGCCCAGGCTGCCCTACCAACTTCTTCTGCTGCAGATGGGGCATAAGCCTCATTGTAAGGAGGGGGCAAGGACACTGAAAACACAAGATGATGCTAAGCCCACACACAGGTGAGGAACTGGACTGAAAAGCTGTCCTGGGTGGGGTGAGGCTGGATGCTGGACCCTCAGAGGACTCTATTACACTGACCAACACGCGGCACTCTATTGTGAGCAGTGTCTCCTTTGTACCTCCATTTACACAAAGGCTGAAAAACTTACCATAAAGCACACAAGTAACAGTCTCTTAAAAAAAAAAAAAAAGCATCTTAGCAAGCCATAAGAAAAATATTATACAGACCTTGCCATAAGGAGTATCCACATATTTTTCTGTTCTTCCTTCCAAGATGTCAGGATCGTCCAGACCAGTTCCACCAATAATTCCAATCTTACAAATAAACAAAAGTAAGTATTAGAGCTCTAGAGATTACACTGTATTTTAAATCTGACAGTGACACTAACCCTGGATTTCTAGCCAGCTACACAATTTATTTTTTGATTCATCTATGCTTAAGATGGGCCCAGAACCATGGATCCAAAAAGCATCAATCATTATAGCTACAGCTCAAGTTTCTCATGAAGACTTGCAAACATAGTTGTACCATGTCACTTTAGGCCATATTTCATTTAATTTTGCCAAGTACAAAGGCTTGACTACAACTCCCCAGGTCATATAGTCACCAAATTTAAAAGTTATCAAACAGCACAAAGAAAGAATCACTAATTAATCATTTATCCCTAATGTGAAAGTAAATATGGGTGTTAACTGGCAAACTTGATAACTGATGCCAAAGAGATCAGCACAACCTATGCTGTAATCAAGGCTGTACCACAGATAGTATTCATATGAAATTGTGGTACACCTTTTCTGCAATGGGAAGAACAAGGACAAAGACCTCTGGTCACTGGAGACATAATGATCCCCAGAAATGCAACACCTGAACTGTCTTATTGATAACCCTGATTGCCATTAAGGTATGGCTCATAAGCTTCTTCCTCTCCCAATAGCAGTTGCTTCTAGATGCATGGGGAAGAGACAAAAAGGAAAGTGTGTTGGCAACTAGTTAGATTTGCCTGACGTGAAGCTACTAGCTGAGAAGCTACTAACTTTCAGGCCATGTAGCCTCCTTGAAAAAACATATTACTTAGCTGACTAAAGCCCCGGTTCAGCAAAGCATTCAGTTATCCAAACCTGCACAGTGCCCCACACCATTTTATCTGAGGTTAAATTGTGTAAGACATTCACGCTGAGCACACAGACTTTTACCCAGGATGGAAGCTGTCAACCAAAAAAGCCTTCCTTGCTTGCCTGCAATATACGTAGGAAAGATAGGCAGTATGGCAAGAGACCACCCTGGCTTAACCAGGAGATCTTCAATGATCTAAAAAAATCAAAAAGGAGTCCTACAAAAAGTGGAAACTAGGTCAAATTACAAAGGATGAATATAAATAAATAACACAAGTATGTAGGGACAAAATTAGAAAGCCAAGGCACAAAACGAGATCAAACTAGCTAGAGACATTAAGGGTAACAAGAAAAAGTTCTACAAATACATTAGAAGCAAGAGGAAGACCAAGGACAGGGTAGGCCCATTACTCAATGAGGAGGGAAAATAATAACAGAAAATGTGGAAATGGCAGAGGTGCTTAATGACTTCTTTGTTTTGGTTTTCACCAAGAAGGTTGGTGGTGATTGGACATCTAACATAGTGAATGCCAGTGATAATGAGGTAGGATCAGAAGAGGCTAAAATAGGGAAAGAACAAGTTAAAAATTACTTGGACAAATTAGATGTCTTCAAGTCACCAGGGCCTGATGAAATGCATCCCTAGAATACTTAAGGAGCTGACTGAGGAGATATCTGAGCCATTAGCAATTACCTCTGAGAAGTCATGGAAGACAGGAGAGATTCCAGAAGACTGGAAAGGGCAAATATAGTGCCAATCTATACAAAGGGAAATAAGGACAACCCGGGGAATTACAGACCAGTCAGCTTAACTTCTGTACCCGGAAAGAGAATGAAGCAAATAATTAAGCAATCAATTTGCAAATATCTAGATGACAATAAGGTGGTAAGTAACAGTCAGCATGGATTCGACAAAAACAAATTATGTCAAACCAACCTGATAGCTTTTTTTTGACAGAGTAACAAACATTGTGGATAGGGGGGAAGCGGTAGACGTGGTATATCTTGACTTTAGTAAAGCTTTTGATACTGTCTCGCATGACCGTCTCATAAATAAAGTAGGGAAATGCAACCTAGATGGAACTATTATAAGGTGGGTGCAAAACTGGTTGGAAAACCGTTCCCAAAGAATAGTTATCAGGGGTTCACAGTCATGCTGGAAGGGCATAATACGTGAGGTCTTGCAGGGATCAGTTCTGGGTCCGGTTCTGCTCAATATGTTCCTCAATGATTTAGATAATGGCATAGAGAGTACACTTATAAAGTTTGCGGATGATACCAAGCTGGGAGGGGTTGTAAGTGCTTTGGAGGATAGGATTAAGATTCAAAATGATCTGGACAAACTGGAGAAATGGTCTGAAGTAAATAGGATGAAATTCAATAAGGACAAATGCAAAGTACTTCATTTAGGAAGGAGCAATCAGTTGCACACATACAAAATGGGAAATGACTGCATAAGAGGATCTGGGGGTCATAGTGCACTACAAGCTAAATATGAGTCAACAGTGTAACGCTGTTGCAAAAAAAAAAGCGATCATCATTCTGGGATGTATTAGCAGGAATGTTGTAAGCAAGACACAAGAAGTAATTCTTCCGCTCTACTCCACTCTGATTAGGCCTAAGCTGTAGCATTGTGTCCAGTTCTGGGCACCACATTTCAGGAAGGATGTGGACAAATTGGAGAGAGTCCAGAGAAGAGCAACAAAAATGATTAAAGGTCTAGAAAACATGACCTATGAGGGAAGATTGAAAAAAATTGGGTTTGTTTAGTCTGGAAAAGAGAAGACTGAGAGGGGACAGGATAACAGTTTTCAAGTATGTAAAAGGTTGTTACAATTTTTCTTCCTCTTTGTTTTTCTTAACCTCTGAGGATAGACAAGAAGCAATGGTCTTAAATTGCAGCAAGGAAGGTTTAGGTTGGACATTAGGAAAAACTTCCTAACTGTCAGAGTGGTTAAGCACCGGAATAAATTGCCTAGGGAGGTTGTGGAATCTCCATCATTGGAGATTTTTAAGAGCAGGTTAGACAAACACCTGTCAAACACCATACTTAGTCCTGCCACAAGTGCAGGGGACTGGACTAGATGACCTCTCGAGGTCCCTTCCAGTTCTATGATACGATGTCCATTCAACTTCTCTTTGCTGGAGACGCAGGAGGTCCCAGCAACGTCTGAGATGGTAACTAGGGATTTATTTTGAAAAACAATAATATGAGAGGGAACTATGCCTCTGCACTAATTTGTGCTACTTTAAAGGTGATCTTCAGACATAGGAGTATTTCTCCAACTCACACATAAAAAAGGAGACAGATCGAGACCATTAAATCTACAGCTGGTCAAAAAATGTCTGAAGAAATGTTATTCCATTGGAAAATGTCAATTGGTCAAAATGCTCCACTGAGTGTTGATTTGGATAAAAATTTAATTTTGAAAAAAACTGAAACCAAGCATTTTGATAAGGTGGGAACATTCCATTTAAAACTTATACAAATGTTTTGGTATTTTGTTTTGAAACAACTTTTTTGTTTTTACATTTATTTATAATTTTTTATTCTTGTAAAATGGCATAACAAAATAATTATATTACAAATGACCAGTCAGAATACCAGAAATGAGCAAATCAAATACCAATTTCAAATTACCAAATCACTATTTCATATCATTTTAAATTCTTTAAATCCTAATCAAAAATATAAAAGTATAAAATATTAAAATATATAAAAGCCACAACTGAAACAAACATGACCCAAAACAAAATGTTTTGTTGGAAATTTTCATTCCAATTCAGAATGAAATTTTTTTGAAATGCTGGAATTTCCCACAGAATAGAAATTCTAGTTTTGATCAACTCAGCTGCCTGAATGAATTATGCATCCTTCTAGATTTAAGGAGCTGTAGTCCAGCTAACCCGCTGCACCCACACAGACACCCTATTTTACAAGTTACTCAACCTTGCTTACCCAGAAGAATGCTGGAAAGGGGCCTGAGAACACTTCCACTATGCACAGAACCCCCACTGGGACTTTGTAGTTGTGCCACTGGACCTACTTTTGGGTTCAAAGTATTCTTTTTAAACCTTGAAACCTTCAAAGACTGGTGCTTAATAATACCTGAAATGTAACAATATGGTTTAGCATAACTCTATATTTGTGTTATAAAAAGCTAATTCCCATATGTGGAGTTTGCTTTCCAACCAAGGCCCACAACAAATCAGAGATTACCTTTACAGTAGTACCAGCTCCCCCTGCTGCTACCAAGCCAACTTAACACATGTACAAAGAAACACCATTTCTGTTTTTGGCTCTACCACCAGCCTGAGAAACCCCAGGCCTCTACACAGAGTGTCTGATAGGGGGACAGTATTCACAGCCAGCTTAGCGGCATCTTCTGTTAGTGAAAGTATGAAGAATGTGAATTCATATTCTGCTGGGGATACAGGGTTTTTTTTTTTTTTTTAAAGCTTTGTGTTCTGGTGCAGTCTGCATAGAGTTAACAAGTTCCAGCTTAGTACTAGCAACAAAAAGGGAATCTCCATTTAGTTTTTGCAAACACTGACTTCTTCAATAAAGCGACATCCATAGGAATAAAGATTTTGCGCATGTCCTCGTGTCAGTCAGAAAAGCAAAACGGTTAAACTGTCGGTGCCACAGGTTCACAATGAATACTGAGGACAAACTGATTGATTACTGCGTACTTCAATCCAACCAAGTTGTGCAGCCTTCACAATAAAATTAATAATACAATGAGAAAGAAACATACACTTCCAAGTTATACCTTCCTTTGGCTTCCCAGTGGAACCAGTTGTCTTTGTATCTTTTAGGGTCTGATCCAACTCCCACTTAAGTCAATGGGAGGTTTTCCACTGACTTCAATGGGAATTAGATTAGGCTCTTCAGAGCAGTGGCTGTTTTTAATTGTGTGGTCCCCAAGCACACTGTTGGCACTTAAAGAAATAATTTCACCCTCTGTTACACACAGCAAAAAAATTGCTTTTTTCAATTGGCAGTTACTGTTGCAATGTTTGTCTCAGTTTTAAGTGGAAGAACTCAAATCATGTTGAGCTTTTAAAAACAAACAACCCCCCCACACATACACAACCCCCCCATTTTTGTCTCCCCCCCCAATACCTTGTCAGTAATAAAAGCATGTTATCTAAACTCTCCAAATGTTTTCTAGCTGTACAACTAAGGGTTTGTATCTCTTAACAAAATAATAATAATAAAAAAGCACCAACTGGAAATCCCAGTGACTTAAATCTAAACCAAAAATCTGTCTCTTGCTCTCAATTTCTATAGCCCTATGTTTATAGAAACCCTACAGATGCCCTGTCATTATACTGCAATTAGCTCATCAGGCATCTCTTTTCAATAAGCAAAGACTGTGGTCCTTGTTATGTGCCAGATACTTTTCCATGTGAAAGCTTGGTTCCTGTCATCTGCTGTGTGATAGTATTTAAACAGATTTTTTTCCTTTTGGCGCCACCTTGTGCTGTATGTGTGTTATTGCAGGCAAACAACTAAATATATATCTCCTCAATATATGTTCCACTCTATATGCATCCGAAGAAGTGGGCAGTAGCCCATGAAAGCTTATGCTCTAATAAATTTGTTAGTCTCTAAGGTGCCATAAGTACTCCTGTTCTTTTAACTAAATCCTTAATATAATCCAAATAGGCAGACTAGGGAAGAAAAATAAATCACAATAATATTTGCTTATAATTTTTGTAATAAGAATGGAGATTTTTCCTTTAGTCTTATTCACAGATCATGAGTATTTGGACAAATGCTGGTTTGTTCATGAAAATATTCAAGAGTCCTGAATGCTATGATTATTTGCCTGAAAACTGTACCTGAAGTATTATGAGCTATTTATTACTCAAGATTCTCCCGTTCCAAAGTTTGTCATCCTCATATGGAGTAGAAACAACATCAACAAGGCAATCAAAGGTGGGACTTGCAGGTCACATAGACATACCCACACTAGCATTAATCTAACTAGTACACTAAAAATAGCAGAGATGACACCGGCATGGACCTCTGCAGGGGAGCAGGAACAATTTGTATTGTGGGGGTGCTGAGAGACATTGAACCCCACTGAAAATCCTGTATATAATGGAAACCACTTCAAGCAGGATGGATAAAAATCAATGATTTTTTTGATAAAATGCTTTTTGAGGAAAAAAGCTATCTAAAGATAGTTTTAATGAATATACATTATAGCTCAAATATATCATCATGGAATAGGGATTATAAAATCTAATTCTATAGTATGAGACAATATATTCATGTAATGTTTAAGAAAAGTGTTGTAAATGAATTACAATAGTTCAAGGATTAGGGACCTAATCTTATGGGGTTCCACAGGCTTCTGTATAGATTATTTAGGTTAATCTTTCTATTTCCCCTATGAGACTCAGTGCTCAGTCTAGAAGATACCATCAGAGATGCTTTGTTTTGCAGTTCTCAAACTGTGCATTTGTGTCTCCAGAGGTAACCTGCTTGTTAACAGCAAAAATGTTTTTAAATAAATAAATAATATATAGAGGTGAGAAATAACAGACCTCAACTCTATTGTCCCTCTGCAAATTTGTGTACACAGAGTCAATCCCTTACCTCTCTCTAAAAGTGCAAAGTTTCAAAAAGTTCAATGAATAGAAGATTGTTAGGGGCATAATAGATCTGGACAAGAAGAAGAAGTCTGATAAATGTGAGAAGGGAGGGATATATGCTTTTTTGTTAAAATATTGTATGTTTGCTGTTGAAGAAAAAAATCCAGAATACTTAACGTTGTTGTTTTAGTTAAATAAATAATTTAAACGTCTGTCTGGTGATGTTCTCCTCCTAATACAGCGTGGCAAGAAAATCCTCCAAATATTAATGATTAAACTGCTGAATTGGAGCTGGTTCACCTCCCAATGACTTCATAAATATCTGCTTCAATTACCTTTGGTAAATGAAATAACTAAACAATCATTAATTTTCTGATATAGCTGTAAAACTAATCTAAAAAGTTTTCAAAATAAATCACTGTTTAAGTATAGTGTGTACCTTCTAAAAATGAAACCTACATCTATCTCTGAGTTATGAAGAATATGTATTAAGGTTATAACAACCAACAACAATGCACTTTTATGTATCAGAGGGGTAGCCATGTTAGTCTGAATCTGTAAAAAGCAACAGAGGGTCCTGTGGCACCTTTGAGACTAACAGACATCTGAAGAAGTGAGGTTCTTACCCATGAAAGCTTATGCTCCCAGTACTTCTGTTAGTCTCAAAGGTGCCACAGGACCCTCTGTCACTTTTATGTAGAAAACCATGATTAAATCGAGCCTTCCTGACTAGTGATTGAAATCATGATTTAAATCCACCTTGACTTCAAGCCAGGAGATGCTGCAGCACACCCCCCTTCACCTCTAGTTTCAGCACCTATGGACTTCTGCACAGACTAGCAACGTGAAAATGTACTCGTGTCCCTGCATGGGTTTACAGAGCCTGCACTGAAGCCAGCGCTGCTGCATCTTCAGTGCTATTTTTAGCTGTACGAGCTGTTATGCCTGGGGGAATTCTGCGCCACTGCGAAATGCAGAATTTGATGTTTCCCCTGCAGAATTGGGGCTGCAGAGCTGCTGGTGGCCATTAGGGGCATTGCAGCTCACAGAGCACCAGCCCGGTGGGGATGGAGGCTCTGCATGCTCTGCAGCCTTGTTTGATCCTCATCCGCCCGTGGACGGGAGAAGGTCTAGGAGTCCTGGCTCTGGCAAAGGGTGAGGATGGGCACCGTGTCCCCCCGGGAGATAGTAAAGAAGCTCGGGGGAGTACAGGTCCTGGGAGAGGGGGTGCAGATGTCTGTGCCAGGGGGTGCCTCGTAGCTGGGCTCTGGGGGGAGCGGAATGCAGTTGTCGGTGGCTGGGCTCTGGGGAGAGGGAGGTGCAGGTGCCTGGGCTTTTGCGGTGCCCTGCAGCGGGGCTGTGGGGGGAGGGAGGTGTGGGCATCTGGGCTCTGGGGAGGCCCTGCAGCTGGGCTCTGGGGGCGGGGGGGAAGAGGGTTCTGGAGCTGGGATATGCTTCATAGCTGGACTCTGGGGGGAGGGAGTTCAGGTGTTTGGGCTCGGGGGGGGGGCACACAGCCCCCTCCAGTATGCTCCCAATTGGGTTTCTTTAACTCTCTACTCCTGGGGGAATCTTTTTTCATTGTCATCTATATTGTTGACATACTTGCTGACAGGTATTTTGAAATAAGTTACCAAAATAATTGAAACTGGAGTGATTATATTGTGCTATTGACAAATAAAATATGCAGAATTTGGCAGAATTTCAAAATATTGTGCGCAGAATTTTGAATTTTTTTGGCACAGAATTTTCCCAGGAAGTATGTCTAGTGGTAGTATGTCTACACAAGCTGCTATTGGACCTTTGACTGCAGCATAGACATATCCTTATGGGACCAATCACAAACCACAATCCTAACACAGGCTGGAAATTGTTCACATACTCTTCAGTGTTTGCTGAATTTTGTAACTCATACAAATCAGAACAGAAATTGTGAAATGTTTTTATTATTCATTGAAATTCTAAAAAAAATGAAGAGGGTTAATAATCAAGTTTTTTTTTAGTTGGGAACCACATATATGCCAACATAACTGCAGCCTAGAATTTAAGATTGAGGATAATTTCCGCAGAGTGTGCTTTTCAACCTGAATTATTCTATCCAGTAATTAAAGAGAACAATGCAAACTGGAGATATGGGGTTCTTCACCATATTATCAATTGGATGATGAAACTGGCCGATGTCTGTGATTGTGACTCCCTGGTTGAGAATCCACAATACAGCCAAACTGTTCTTTTTCCTAACTGACCTTACTCTTACACCTTCCCTCCTCCCAAAACACAATCAATGTGACACCATTTTTTATTTTCTGCTTTAAAAATCACAGCAAAACTTAGTTCCACTAATAGAAAATAGATTCTATTTCTAAATTTCTAGTAACAAAAATAACAGATGCCATGGGATTTGAACACACTCCCTTTGTAATATAAAGCTGACAATTTAAACTCACATGTAGTGTCAGAGGCAGCGGCGGCTCCAGGCACCAGCGCTCCAAGCGTGTGCCTGGGGCAGCAAGCCACAGGGGACGCCCTGCCGGTCCCTGCGAGGGCAGCAGTCAGGCTGCCTTCGGCGGCTTGCCTGCGGGAGGTCCCCGGTCCCGCGGATTTGGTGGCATGCCTGCGGGAGGTCCGCCGGTCCTGGGGATTTGACGGCGGGTACGCCGAAGCCGCAGGACCGGTGGACCTCCCACAGGCATGCCACCGAATCCGCGGGACCAGGGACCTCCCGCAGACAAGCCGCCGAAGGTGGCCTGCCTGCCGTGCTTGGGGCGGCAAAAAAGCTAGAGCCACCCCTGGTCAGAAGGGTGCTTTCCTATGATGCTGTTTGAGGAGCTACCATCACAGCCCCCAGACAGCTTTCATCTCTGGGAATGCCACCAATCCAGGGAAGGTCTTATGTCCGGCTGCAGGAATGAGGAGCAGGCTGTCATCATTACAGAGATGGGTAGGTGGGGGAAGGGATTACACTGATGGGCATTGCTGGGGGAAAGGTATGCCCCCCCAACCTACCCAGGGTGTTGGGGGAATATGAGAGTGGGTATGGATTTTGGGGGTGGTTGCAGATGGAACAATGGAGACTGGGAAATAGGAGAATAACCTAGTGCAATATGGGAGGGAATGAATCTTAGAGGCATGGGCCAGCACCCTTATCTACCCTTTGGCAACAACTGGAAGCCCTGCAGAGAGCTAGGGAGGGAGGGAGGAGTGCTTCACAGTGGGGAGGGGCAATACAGAGTCAGAGTAAGTTTGCTGCAAAGAGAAGATACACTAACTAGGAGCTGGGAGGAAATCACCATCCCTCTTTCCTTGTGCCACAGCTGTGCTAACCAGGCTTGGGGACAGGGGACAGCCTCCCAGGCAGGTAGTTCTCTCTAAAAGAGCCAGCAAAGGCTCATTAGAGCAGCTGAACCTTTGACATGAGGAACTGACAGATAAAAGCCAGTTGTTTACCTGTAACCACTGTTTTTTGAGAGGTGGGTGCAGATACATATTCCACTCAGGTGTGCATGCACCCAAGGAGAATACACGGCTGTGACCACTCGAAGAAGAGAAACCACATCAGCTCCAGCACTGGACTTCATGCTTCCCTTCCACAAGCCAGTCCAGCTGCTCCTATTCCTCTTCCTGTTTCCCAGGCCCCGGGGTTGGTCAGAAGAAGCTGGAGTTAGGCAACACAGCAGTGGGGCCTAGTGGCAGCATGGAACCATAGAATTTACTGCTGCAGCAAGTCCTGCTTTCCTAGACCTTCCTGTGGGTTGTCAGGGACACAGCTGCTCAGATAGTACCTCAATGGACAGATATCCCTGTGAGGGAGACTACCCCAACCACAGAAAAGACAGATGGGGCAAGGCAAACACCAACTGAGATACCTCCAGATTAGCTTCCCTTTTCTCTCAAGACAGGGAAAATTGCTTGTCTACACATTGACCTCAAGAACTGTGGGAGCTTCTTCCAGTCCTCCTTATTTCCCAGGTCCAAAAAGCTTGTCTTAAAGAGTGGGGCAAAGTGCTAAGCATAACAGCTTTAACTACGGTGCCTCTGTCATTGGCGTGTATTATAGAGCCTAGAGACCCCATTGTACAGGCTATAGTACAAACATAAAACAGAAGGGAGTCCCTGCCCCCAAAGAGTTTACAATCTTAACACCTAAATTAATGCTCAATCAGTATTAACAGAGTCAATTATCACACGAGCTGGAGGATAGTGGACCCTTGCAGCAGAGCTCCCAGGGAGGGGGCACAAAGCCTCAGTGTGGATGAACCTGGCCTCTCCTAGCTCTTATTCCACAAGATGAATATGCAGGATCATTTGCAATTTTCAGAAAGTGGGGTAAGTGAAGATAGGATTATAACAGGATTCTGCAGGGCCCATAGCCTTAACTATCGCACTGGGTACTATAGATGGAGTTGGGGAGGAAGCAAATCCCCAAACCAGCAGGCAGTTAACAAATCAATACCTGGCAAACCTGCAGTAAACAAGACACCAATACATTTAATAATGATGCTTTTACCCACTGTTTGACCAGAGCCCAGAAATAGCTTTAGGTAGAGCACAGGATTCTGAGTGCAACAGCAGTGTCTAACTTTTCCTTTTAACGGTTGGATTCTTAGACACCCAGAGTTGTTGCGTTGTCATGCTCTGCTGCTGCTGATTTGGCTGAAGCAGCACCCTGTGAGTCTTTATGGCAACTGTAAATGAACGCAGCTCCCGGCCTCCCCTCCATATCCGAAAAGAAAACCCTCTGAAGTGACTTTTATTAGCCAAGGACACATGTTGGAGGCCTCAACATGTCCGCACTGTGCCCGCTGGGGGGTGCCGTGTAACACGAGCAGCAGGGCCCTGCCGGACGGCTGGGGGCGCCGTGCCCCCCCGCAGGGAGGGCGCTGTGCTGAAGCGGGCGCAGAAGGGCGGGCAGGGCAGACGCTGCTCACCCCGTGCCCATGTGCCCCGCAGCCCGGCGGGGCGGCGCAGGCAGGAGCCTGCCACATGCACCCAGCAGCAGAGGCGCCTCCCTCGGAGCCCACGTGCGCCAGCCGGACTAGTCCGCGCCCCGCGGCGGCCGCCAGGGGCTCCCGGGGGGCAGAGGCTGAGCGGGGGGACTCTCCCCTCCGCCGGGGCCCGGGCGGGAGCCCGCAGCGCCTCTTACCTTCACGGCCGGGGCGGCCGCGGCTGCAGCCATGTTTGCTAGAGGAAGGACGAGGAGGCGGTCCCGGCTCGGCTCGGCTCGGCCCTGCCCTGCCCTCCCAGGCTAGCGCCGGCCGGGGGCTGCAGTCGGCGGAACGAGCCCCGCCCCCTGCTGCGAGGAGGCAGCCGCAGCCTCTGAGCAGCGCCGCCTCCCCGCTCCCTTGGCGGCTCCGCACTGCGCCGCCCCTCCACCCCGGTCTGCGCAGGGTGCGGGGCTAGCCCGGTGGGGTGGCTGCATCCTGGTAGGAGTGGGCGCAACGCCGCCACGCAGGGTAGTGGGTGCTACCAGCTCTCAGGGCTCCCCACTCTAGCCACTTGCTCCCCCCGAGGGCCACGGGAGCCCAATGGGGCGCTGTGAAAACCCACCCCTGGGACTCTATCTGCCTCCCCAGAGCGAGCAGACGCAGGCTGGCCTCGGCCAGGCCAGGAGTACCAAGCCCTAGTGTACAACAATGAGCCAGGCCTCCCCCAGTCAGATTAGTTTACACATTACATTTTAAGGGTGTTTTTAAAAATCGCCTTCCGGTGTTGGGGGGTTGTGTTTTCAAGCTTTTCTTCACAAGCATGAAGGCTACAAACTTACTGTTTAAAAAAAAGAAAAACAAAAGCAACAAGCTGAAATTCTCACATAACAACCCAATTCCTGTACTTTCACAAAAGCACTAAACATCACAAGACTAGTGACTGAGGGTTGGCAACACTGTTGATATTTTCCAGGAGAGAAACAACACTGTCCTGAAAAAATGTGTCAGTCATCTTGTTCTTATTCAAAGGGAAAAAGCATGAAACAGTTATGTTATTATTCAGGACTGGACTGTTCCTCGCCTGGAAAATGTGTAAGGAAAGGGTGCCCTGTTCCATTTGAGGACACAGATTCTGGAGGATAGATGTTTCACAGAATTACTATAAACATTGCAGTGTGCAGAACAAGCCAAGAAGATGCCGTGACATTATTGACATGAACTGGGACCGTATAGATCATTGTTGCAACCAAGCTCCTGTAGTGGCGCCAAATCTTGTATAAAGGGGGTCAAATAAGGTGTCTAAGACAAGGTTCTGGTCCTGGTTTGCTGGTTATAATTATGCTATCTGTGTGCATGTATCATTTTTGTATTTAAAGTTATAAGTATTGGCTCTATACTGTCTGTATTTCAAATTTATGCTATGCTTCTGGGTGACACCCCAGACAAGTTGGTGTCAGCTCTGCCTAGCCTGCTTGATGGCCCATTAAGGATCATCAGCTATACAACTGACCCACTGAGAGAAGGTAGACACACCTTGTGACTCAGCAAGGTATGCAGGGACCTGCCTATGGGCAGAACTCTAAGGTTTTTCTATGCCATGTGCTGGATAGCGTGTTCTTGGGACAAAGAAAGCAGAGACCACATGGCAAGAGATTATAAAAGGCGGATGCCTCATCTCCATCTGGTCTTCAATCCTGCTTCTTACCTCTGGAGGGACTTTGCTACAAACGGAAGCTCGACACAAAGGACTGATGACCCATCCCAGCTGTGGATGTACTCCAGAGACTTGACTTGAACCTGCAATTTATTCTATCGCTGCTACAAGCCTGAACCAAGAACTTTGCTGTTACTATATGTAATTGATTCCATCTAACCAATTCTAGCTCTCATCTATATATTTTTTCCTTGTATGAATAAACCTTTAGATTTTAGATTCTAAAGGATTGGCAACAGCGTGATTTGTTGTGGGTAAGATCTGATTTGTATATTGACCTGGGTCTGGGGCTTGGTCCTTTGGGACTAAGAGAACCTCTTTTCTTTTACTGGGGTATTAGTTTTCATAACTGTTTGTCCCCATAACGAGTGATACTGAGAAACTGGAGTGTCTAAGGGAATTGCTTGTGTGACTTGTGGTTAGCCAGTGGGGTAAAACCAAAGTCCTCTTTGTCTGGCTGGTTTGGTTTGCCTTAGAGGTGGAAAAACCCCAGCCTTGGGCTGTAACTGCCCTGCTTTAAGCAATTTGTCCTGAATTGGCACTTTCAGTTGGGTCCCGCCAGAACCAGCATTGTTACAGATGCACAATGTGTTCACAAGAGAAAGTGGAGCAGATAAATATTTTGATCCAAAATGTTTGAGGATTATTGGCCCTGGTACGTGATGTGAAACAAAATAGCGGTGTTGTGTACTGACCAAGTTTCCAGGCCTGGAATGCTACATTTCATAAATGTGCAAATCAGACTGTTTTAGGTAGAATCCACAACAATGTCATTTCAAACTCACACATAAGAATGGCCATACTGGGTCAGACCAAAGATCCATCTAGCCCAGTATCCTGTCTTCTGACAGTGGCAAATGCCAGGTGCCCCAGGGGGAATTAACAGAACAGGTAATCATCAAGCGATCCATTCCGTCGCCCATTCCAGCTTCTGGCAAACAGAGACCAGGGACACCATCCCTGCCTATCCTGGCTAATAGCCATTGATGGACCTATCCTCCATGAACTTATCTAGTTCTTTTTTTAACCCTGTTACAGTGTTGGCCTTCACAACATCCTCTGGTAAAGAGTTCACACAACGCACAGTCAACCTGTGGAACTCCTGTCTGACCCAGTATGGCTGTTTGTACATTCTTATGTGTGGGTTTGAAATTACATTGTTGCGGATTCTATCTAAAACAGTCTGATTTGCACACAGCTCTCCTTTTTGCTCAAGCACAGTAAGAGATTTATTTCTTAACCTAGCAGACCACAGTAACCATTACCCAAGACAGTCATATTTTAAAAGTTTGAGGAGTTGGAACCAAGATAACTAGCCTTGGGAGACACCTGGGAGATCAAAGAAGTTAGCCAAGTGAAACCTGAACTCAGCTGAACTGTCCACAAGGGGACTGAAGATCTTCAATTTGCATCTAGTGGCAGTGCTTACCTGATGTGAGCCAGAAGAGAAAAACATGTGCTACACATTATTAATAAATCAGCTGGCAGCCTACCCCAGAATGGAAGTAACTGGTGATGCTCTGCCCATCTCCTCTTCTTCCCTCTCCCTCCCACTATTTGCTGCCCCAGGAACACGTCATTGTTAGGTGGTATGCTCATGGCATCAGGCTAGAACCTCAGCTGTAGATGAGGACCCTTCTGCACAGCAGAGAAGAATGCATGCAAACATGCCCTTTTCATTACCCCAATCCTGGAGCCAGGCCTGTCCCCTGTTGTTGGTAAAAGCAGCCTGCACCATCTGCCAAGGAACCATTATGACAAACAAGGTACACCTCTATCCCGATATAATGCAACCCGATATAACACGAATTCGGATATAACGCGGTAAAGCAGCGCTCCGGGGGGGCGGAGCTGCGCACTCTGGTGGATCAAACCAAGTTCGATATAACGCGGTTTCACCTATAACACAGTAAGATTTTTTGGCTCCTGAGGACAGCATTATATCGAGGTAGAGGTGTAATTCAACCAATGCCAACTAGGACCAGCTCCAGGGTTTTTGCCACCCCAAGCGGCGGGAAAAAAAAAAAAGCCGCAATTGCGACCGGTGGCACTCCGGCGGCAGCTCCACCGCGCCGCTTTCTTCTTCGAGAGGGACCCACTGCCGAATTGCCGCCGAACAGCCCGATGTGCCGTCCCTTCCCCTTGGCTGCTCCAAACACTTGCTGGGCTGGTGCCTGGAGCCGGCCCTGATGCCAACTCTGGGACATTCATTTGGTTACAGTGGGTGGCATATACTACAATGGTTCTTCCCTCCTCTTCTCTTTTACAGTGGGATCAGGACATCAAATGTAAATAAATCAATCATCTCTCTCCTCCCCCGTTCTTCTTAACCCTCTTCCACCTTAAATTAGCTGTATGTCCTAAAACTTAAGCAGATTATAATGTTTTAAAATTCTGATTTTCATTTATTAAAAAGAAATGTTGTTGACACTGGATGCATAGCTACAGAAAATGTGATCTGAATGAACTTAGAAGCGATCTGATGCATATATACATTTGTGTAGTCAAAACAGAGTTTTCTGTAGCTATGTAACCAGTGTCATCTAAAATTAAGAAGAGCAGGGAAATTGATAAATGATTGATTAAGTATTATTTACAGGATCCAAATAGCAGAAACAGCACACTAAACACAATGTTTATTAGGTAGGAAGATCTGTTCATAGAAGTTCATATCACATATAAAAAAGTCAAAGGGCACCATCTAAAAGTGCAGGTACTAAACTGCATCAAAAACAGGACTGTCCTGTAAGCAAAAATAAAATAAATTCTGTCTCTCTCATCCTCAACTCTAAGGATGAAATTCGGACTCCATTGAAGTCAGTGGGAAAACTGCCATTTCACCTTTAGAATGCAGTGGAGAAAAACATTTTCACAAGGAAACATCTCCATTTCAAGATAACACGTGTTTATGATAAATAGGGAGAAAAATATTTTCAAAGTTAACTATTGCCAAACTGCAAATAGATAGTAATCACTATCCTGCAGGTGGCAGTATATTTGCATGCTATTGATATTAAAACACTGTATGAGTGACTGAGAGAGACAGACAGTAGTTTCCTATTTTAGTATGGAAAGAGCTAACCATAGAAGTATACTTCAGTAATCAGTATAAAAGTCAATAGCTTCACATTAACTGCAGACAGTTCCTTGCGGCGGTGACTGTACCTTTCTCTGTGGTTGTACAGCACCATGCACTACTATGGGACTCAGAAAATGAGGGTGCACAACCCAATGTGGTTTACAGGAGATGAATGGCTTCAGAAAAAGGAATCCCATTTTTGACTCCCAAGTGCCATTTTCTTTTCTGAATAGAATGATCTCAGACATCATGGGACAAATTTTGTCCTCAGATATGCTTATGGATGACATTCACCCCTGGTGCGGTGGCTAGGGCAAATCCTTCTGCACTACTTAAGCCCCCGGTAGGAGCAGCACAGTGGATAAGGGTACTAGTGCCTATATAACCCTATGTATGGCAGAAAGGCTTTCCATGCTGGGCCTCCATAGGCCAGGATAGAATTCCATAAAGCAGTTTGACCCAAAGAAATGGTACCCACAGAATCCATGTTTAGGTCCAGTGGCCCCAGCACCCACCGAGGAGCTGTTTGCTATTCTTGTCAATAAATTGGAATAGTAGATGTACAACAGGCCCAGGCCCAGTCTATGATTTGCAACGTCGGCCTCACCTCCCTAACACTTCTGTGCACCATCAGCCTAGATCTTGATTGGGATTTATAAGGGTAGAATGGATTTCATCCGTGCAGTGGAGCAACTCCTACTGAAATCAATAGGAGGTAAACATGAGTATCTAAATGCAAAATTTGGTCCCAGGAGTGCAAATTTTTGTCTAAGTTGCATCTGTAAAATACAGTACCAGATAGAGAACATGCCCTAACCATTTGGGCCTCACCCAGACCACATCTAATGTGACATACTTGCAATGTTTTCCCCAGAAATTGAAATCAGGGTGGGTGTTGACTGATGAGGGGTGAGACTGTTAGGGCGAAGGTGGGCTGTATGGCACCATAGTAAACACTGAAAAATGTTTCACAACCATTTTATTAGATTTAACTCATGTTTTTAAATTATCACACTAATTAAAGTTGGCTACACAAGCCTCCTATGAAGCACTAGATCTCTATCCTCCTTGGTTTCTTCTTGTCATTTTGTACAACTCTTAAGGAACTTCTCAAATGCACTGCATTCATTTTTGGTGGCTTCTCATGTATCCGGTACTTCCAGTCCTAAATGATATGCTCATGCAGCACTTAGACCTGATTATTAGTGATTTCAGCTCTAGTGGTCACTTAACAAAACAAAAGATTCTCTATGGAGCCTAATAAGCTCTCTCTTTAAATAGTGGAGAGGAGCAAGTCAAACAGAGCCTGTGACTCTTAGGGGTATTGCTTGGTGGTGTGTGCTGTGCCTGTTATTCCCCCCCCCCATCACTGGGATCTGCCATCCAAACCCCTTGCTTAGTGAGAGCAGTTCAGCTGAGGGTGACCAGCGCTTAATTTGTAATGAAAGAGGCACCAGGGCTCAAGCAAGATTTTTACTTTCATAACTGATGCAGGAAGCCCAGGGGTCCTGGGGCTATGAACTGCCAAGCCTAGAGGTGCCAGGGCTCAGCCCTGGCAAAAATTAAGCACTGAGGATGACCCCCTCAGTCAGGACAGGCTAAGTACAGTTCTGCTGCCCTTTACTCATACAATAAGGATAACAACATTTCATGACCCCAACAATCAATACTAAAGTGATTTGTAACCCAACACCAGCCAAAATTGGTCACTTGGGCAACACAGCTCTGTCTATACCTAGGCAAAATAGGTGAGCATGAAAATACAGTCTGGTCTTGAAGCCTTCCCTTCCCCCGCCCCCCTCATCACTAGCTGTTAGGGGAGAGCTCATTCAGACCTTGCTTACAAATCATAATTTGAAATTATAATGTGCCAACATTGTCAGAAAAAACAACACCTGTATGAAGAAGCTAGATCTGCCACTGAGAATTGGACCCAGGACCTTACAGTCCACGTTATGTAAGAACCCTTCCAAAAAAAGGCAAAAAGGAACTTCCTTCTGACCAAGACAGTAGATTCGTCTCAGCTGGAAGTTGATCATCTACCTTCCAGCACTGTACTTCCTTGTGTCTTCAATCTGTGTTAGAGGTCTTTATATGGAGCTAGTAAGTGCAAAATAGATATTGCAAAACCTTTCATTTTAGTAAAAATTGGATTGTATTTATGTCATCTGAATTTTAGGTCACCTGAAATGAGTTAAAATGAAAAGTAGCTGAGTCTAGTAAAGCTAAACTCTAGTTCTTATTTCAATGCAGCAGTCATAATACTGCATTTGGTAAATGAAAGCAATGGGATTTTTCTCATTCTCCAGTGACAGCTAAATTCAAAGTGTGAGTTATCAAGGATAGTATTCAGATTTACCTTTATCCTTCATTGAATGGAATCTAGTTATGAATCATCTGGCAAAAATGCTTGGGGTAGAATTACTAGTGTTTAATTATTCACAGAAAAAAATACCACAGTTGTATTGCAGTATTCATTTTTTAGGATATGCACACACACAATCTTTTTTCTGTAAATGTGAAGACTTACCTTTTACTGTAATCTATTTTAGATATTTCCAACACACCTGTCACTGTGACGTCTAAGCACTGAATATACAAATTAAAGATCTCATCCTGCTCCCATTTCAAGTCAGTGGCAAAATTCCCACTGAGTTCATCTGAACAGGATTAGTTCCTAGAGTAACATTAATATTGTCCAAAGGGATATCCACTTTCCTTCAGAGTACAACTCTGCGTGTTTCTTGTGTAAATCTGAGCATGTCACGATGATCGGAAAACTCTACTCACAATGTTTCTGTAGTAAGTGACATTGTCTGCACCTGAGAAGGATTATAGGTAAAAAATACACAAGTGGAGAAGCTGAGTTGTGCACACCTAAAACATCTAATTCAGTGGTTCTCAACCAGGGGTCCAGGGCCCCCTGAGGGGCCTCAAGGAGGTTTCAGGGGGTTCGCCAAGCAGGGCCAGTGTTAGACTCATTGGGGCCCAGGGCAGAAAGCTGAAGCCCCACTGCATGGGGCTGAAGCCCGGGGCCCTGAACCTCACCACCGGGGGCTGAAACCAAAGCCTGAGCAACTTAGCTTCGTGGGGGTCCCTGTGGCATGGGGCCCTGGGCAGTTGTCCTGCTTTCTACCCCCTAATGCTGGCCCTGGCTTTCATAAGCAGAAAACCAGTTGTTGTGGCACAGGTGAGCCGTGGAGTTTTTATAGCATTTTTTTTGGGGGGGGGGCCCTCAAAAAGAAAAAGGTTGAGAACCCCTGCTCTAATTAATGCATCCATATGACAAAGTATCCCATCATTGCTGAGCTACTGTTTTGACACATTCCAGAGAGTGGATGGATACTCACAGTCAGAACTACAAAAACCAGCTGAAATACTGATCTTCATGAAAACTAATACCAAGTACCTTTAAATTTAAACCTGTGACTATATGTTGTTAGCAGTTTTATTTAATAAAAGTAAAAGAAACTGTAATAATACCAAAATTTACATTTCTTTTTTGGTTCATATTTCAGATCAACAAATCTCTAATGCAATTACAGTACTTTTATAAGACTGAGTTTGAAATACTGCTTTTGTTTCTTGCTCAGTTGCACAGCTGCTGATGCGGTGTTAAATCATGAAAATAATCCCATGAGAATGGCAGGAAACTTCATGAATTTCAATTTGTGGTGTTTCCTTCATAGCCTCTGGTTGAGGCAGGGCATGCCTCCTCTCATTTTTGGATGCAGGGCCGGCTCTAGGCACCAGCTTGCCAAGCAGGTGCTTGGGGCGGCCACTCCAGAGAGGGGCGGCAGGTCCAACTATTCGGCGGCAATTTGGCGGACGGTCCCTCACTCCTGCTTGGAGTGAAGGACCTCCCGCCAAATTGCTGCCGCAGATCACGATCATGGCTTTTTTCTTTTTTTTTGCGCTGCTTGGGGCGGCAAAAACCTTGGAGCCGGCCCTGTTTGGATGACCCAAAATTTGTGGGGAAACTACCTGAGTTTCTTTCACACAGGAAGTACATTCCCTAGACCTATGTCAGATTCTGTGTTCGATAGTGCAGTCTACACACAGACATAGGATCAACCTTAATGTGTGATTTGCTTGATTGATGTATGGGACAAAACATATACATTGACACTTACATGATATATGTATGATGCATGCATCACATTAGGAGAAATATATATATTTCATTTGCTTTGACTGAGAGACAAGTATATTTTGCAAAATGAATGAAAAATAAGTACTCCTCCTGTTCCACAGATTTCAGTTATATCAGTAAAAATTCAACAATGGAGCTACTCTGGACTGAGACCAAATGATTTCAGTGGAATTACTGCAGATTTATACCAATATAACTGAGACCAGGATCTGACTCATATATTAGAAATCTCTCAGAAAGCGATGGAGTTGAGATCCTGTTGTTTTGTATGGACCTTTCATTATCTCCCCCCCCCCACTAATTTAACTCTATTAATACATATATTCAGATTCTCAGCTAGCATAAATTAACCTCAATTTACACCAGCTAAGAATCTGGCTCATAATATACAAATTTCTGAGATTTCAGAGGGATCTTTTATTTACTCATTCATGGGTAACAATATTGGTTTGTGAATTAAATATTTTAAAATGTGCATCTACTGCATCTGTTCCTGGTAGGAAAATGTTTTTGGTAACTCTGGTTTAAATAGGTAAAAATTAAAATGTCGTCAGGAGTGGAAAATGGAATCTCATTCGATGACAGTTCATCAGTAGGTTGTAATCTTGAAGTTCTAAACCTAACATTTATCATTGTGGGCTGCTTCACCTGTCACACAGCTGTGTTTTGAAGATGTAGTCAGCTCTCCGCAGCAGCCACATTCAATTAGGAGCGGGCACTTCAAAAAATATGAAAGCAACATGTTTCAGGACGACCATATATTATCAAAAAAAGCACCATTTATGGGATTACTAAAGAGGTTATAATTTTTGTTCAATCTTTATTTATGACATCACAGAACCCCTTGAAACAAAATTATAGCCTTGCATTTTTCCCAGAGGGAGCTCTTTGTTCTTCAGATTGTAAACGATGGGATGTAAATCAATTTATCTGAATAATAATAAGCAAGAGTTTTTCAATTAAATCTCATGTCAGTTTTACAAAAGTGGACGAAATACACAATGCTCTTTTTTCCCTCTAGTTCTCCCCAATATGTAAGGGTTGGGGGATGGGTAGGAATGGTTTGGCAAATGACTAACATTTTCATTATTTAAATTATAATTTTATGATGCATAAAAGCTTGATTTTCACTTACACTAGGCTACTTTACACCTCTCTGGCAGTGCAAAAGGGCATTAAAGTAGGAGTAAACTCTATTTACACCAGTTTTAAAGCCCTTTACACTGTTAAATGTAAAGGGTAAAGAGGCCCAGGGTAAGTGAGACGCAAGAGCTGAGCTAGTTTTACAGTGAGAGTGTGTGTGTGTACAGTATATACCCAAATATGTCACTTGGAACTCTGAAAATCAGGCCTTGTAAGGCAGGGATGAGGAATCTTCTTTGTATCAGGGGCCACTGAACCACCGAAAAAATCAATGGTGGGCTATGCACATTCAACTCACCTGCCCAGGGGGGCGCAGGGGCTTCCATCCCGCGGAGGGGTGAGCCAACACTTGTGGCTCCAGCCCCATGGGGGGAAGCCCCAAGACTCGGAGCCGCGAGTGCCGGCTCGCTCCGCTGCGGGGGGGAGCCCCGAGTCTCAGCGCACCCCCCTCTGCAGGTGAGTTGAACGTGTGTGGCTTGTGGGGTGGATGAAAATGAGCAAGGGCCTGGACCCAGCCCATGGGCCGTCAGTTCCCCACCCCTGTTGTAAGGGGTCTGAAATTGGGGGTCTCCAATACTGAGCCCTCCAAAATCACTAATCACTTTTGAAATCTTGGCCATGCACTTCTGTGCGGGTGTGCAGCACTGTACAGCTATACTGTATATGTAAATGTCTGTGGGAACAAAGATTAACCTCTATTCTCAAAGAGGCTAATCCACTACACTGAAAAAGTGGTTTAGAGGTGTGGTCTAATGGTCTGAGTGCAGCCTAGGAGGCAGGAACTCCTGAGTTCTAATCTCATTTTTGACTGACTTCCTTTGTGGCCTTGGGCCACAAACTCTCTCCCTCAGTTTCTCCACGTGTCAAATGATGATGAGGATAATAACATTTACCTGTTTCAGTGGGGTGGGCAGATTAGTTAGCAAACTTTTGTAAAATGCTTTGAAGATGAAAAGCACTAAGTATTATTATTATATCTTTACCAAAAGATGCTGCAGAGATGTAATTGTCCTGATTACACACATCAGGACTTTGCATTGCTTATGTTAAAGCTAGTTCAAAGCAAGAAGATTCATATTACAAAAATATTTAAGAAAAAGACACAGTCAAGTCAAACTGACAACTTTAGCATTGACTCATGTACATCTTGACATTAGCAGATTCCTACCTTGGACTGTTTAAAAATTTACAATGTTTATTCTCCCCTTCATGCAGAATTTATGTTGAGACTGATGGGACTTAGGTACACATGCCAAAGGGAGAACCGACTCCACATTCTCGTAGCACTGAGAACAGGGGAGAAAAAAAGAAAATACACATGATTTATTGTGTATTCTACTATGTACAAACCTGTGTGCGTAAAGTACTTATTAACTCCTTGTCTTCAGCTGTGTGCTAAAAACAACAGCTATTGCTCAATCCTGAAAGATGCTGAGCATTCTCAACCTCCACTGACTTCAAACTCTCAGAACGTGGAGCTGAAGTCCCAATGTTTTCTTGGACTATTTGATTGACTCAAATGGGAAGTCAGGACACTCAGCATTGCACAGAATCAGGCACCTGGATCAGGCTTAAATTCAGATTTGAAATATCTTTTCAGATATGCTACTATCCTGGCAAATTTTCAAGGGGCTGAGATAAGAAGCACACTCAAGAGTTTCATATGTCAAGATGTAAAGTTGAGGAAAACTCACCCTCCCACTTAAGACAGAGCTACTAATGTTGAAGATCGCTAAATGTTACGAATAGTTTAATAGCACTGTAGCCAGGAAGCCAGAAAGGAAATATATTGGAAATGATCCTGTATGCCACCAGTCCCCGATGGGTAGAGGGCAAAACTAAACACAACTAGAGAATTGTGTTTTCTTGTGTTGGCCAAAATAGTAACCATGTTTGATTAAGAACAAGTAATAATATAGCACCTTTCACACTGAAGCGCTATGACATTGCCCCGGGTACAATCTGGACTGTTAAACTGCTGAGTCACCTCAGTTCTCCAGCCTGGGGTGCCTTTTACACTGCTTCGCTGTGAGAGCAACTACTCCTGGTCTGCTCATACACAAGCCTCCAGCATGTAAATTACTCCCAGCTATGCTGGCTGAGTGCTATGGCCAGCCACTCTTGAATTACACTGCAGAGCAACACCAGAAAACTCCTGGTGCCAGACTTTCCTTAGAAATATGCATCTTGTACTGCCCAGCCCTCTCATGGACAACACAAGCTCATATAAAGTCTGTCATTTTATTAATAGAAAATGATCTGCATAAACCATGTTATCTCAAATGGAGTTTCTCCAACACTTCAATCCAAGCACACTGATTTAGATAAATCAATAAAACAAGGTTATTAACTACAGAAAGAAAGATTTTAAGTCACTACAAGTAATGAGTCATAAAAGTCAGAATTGATTACAAGAAAACAAAAGTAAAACACAACTAATACCTAACTTAACAAGCTAAGTGGATTCAAAGCAAAAGTCTCTCTCACCACACGCTTCAGCAGTCTGAGGGTGTCGACACTGCCCATGTTCCAGCACAGCTGTGGCAGCACTGTGACGTGGGCAGTGTACACATGCTTTATCACCAGGGGAGAGCTATCTTGGGAATAAAAAAACCCACCCTGAATGAGGGGTGGAAGCTTTCCTGGCTGAATTCCTTTCAGATAGGATCCCTCCCTCAGTCCAAAGCTGTTTCTTTCTTCATCAGGTGTTGTGGCTGCTGTAGGTAGAGAAAAGGGGCAGAATAACTTGGGACGTCTGTTCCCCATTTTTATACTTTTGCCTTTTCTTTGAGAATCATCTCCAGCTGGGGTTCAGGAGACAAAAAGTTTGTGGGGATGGGAACATCCAGCTGTTTCTTTGCCAAGATGTAAATTTCTCACTCACACCCATTTTCCTGCTGGAGAATGGCCACTTAACAAGATGGCAGTCCATTTGATTTCACTGGCACCTGGCTGAGACATCAGTTTGCCTTTTGTCTTTGAGGAACTGGTTTGTGGCTGCTTCCCCAGATTTAGATGCCTTAGTGACATCATGCACTACAATCTTATAACTTTACATACAACATTGCCACACATATTTTACCAGGACAATACTGATCAGCAAATCATGATTTCAGATGATACCTTACAAGGCATAGTTTGTACAAAATTTATCATAGTCTTGAAAAAGGGGTGGGCATAGGGATACAGACTGTCACAAGAATCCCAAAGCACTTTAAAAACCATAACATCAATTTTGCATCAGAATGTGCTGGGACAGACCCTTTGCCCAAGTGGAGACCCACTGACTTCAGTGGAATTGGCCCGGGACCACCATGCTGCTGCTGGCAGGAGGCGGCTCAGGACCGCCGCTGTTGGGCAGGGCCTGCTGAGCTGCTTGGGTGGCCCTGGGGTCAGTCGTGCCTGCCTGCTGCAGAAGTCACAGAGGTCCTAGAAAGTCACTGAATCTGTGACTTTCATGATCTCCGTGACAGACTCGCAGCCTTAGTTATATGTGATACCCGGTATGAGCACATTTACACTGGTAGGGTTTGCCAGTATAGCTATAGAGGTAGAACTATACTGGGACACCTTTTCTAGTGGAGACCTGGCCCGCGCTTTTTATCTCATTGCCTATCAATGTGCAGAGGCAGGAATATATTTCACATTGTATTTCAGATCAACATATAAGCCTGAGTCAGTCAAACCCCCATGGATCAATGTGCACAGAAAAAAAATGTATTTTTGGTTAAATTGTTCAAGTATCTGTCCCCCTACATCGGGGTGGGAAAATTTTTTGGCCTGAGGGCCACATCGGGTTTCATAAATTGTATGGAGGGCTGGTTAGGGAAGGGGGTTGTGGACCAGCCCCCACCTCCTATCTGCCCCCCTCTCCCTTTGTTTGTTTAAGGCCCGGCTTGACAAAGCCCTGGCTGGGATGATTTAGCTGGGAATTGGTCCTGCTTTGAGCAGGGGGTTGGACTAGATGACCTCTTGAGGTCCCTTCCAACTCTGATATTCTATGATTCTATGATTTCCTGACAGCCCCTCTGGGACCCCTGCCCCATCCACACGCCCCCCTCCCCGTCCCCTGACTGCCCCCAGACCCCTGCCGCCCCATCCAACCCCTCCTCACATTCCTGATGCCCCCCACCGGACCCCTGCCCCATCCAACCACCCCTTCCTCCCTGTCCCCTGACTGCCCCCAGAACCCCCGCCCCTGACTGCCCCCTGCCACCAACCCCCCCTCCTTCCTGACTGCTCCCTGGGGTCCCTGCCCCCATTCAACCCCCTGTTCCCCCCCCAACTGCCCCAACCCCTATCCACACCCCCACCCCCTGACCACCACCCTGAACTCCCCTCCCTCTATCCAAACCCCCCTGCCCCCTTACCACTCTGCCTGGAGCACCAGTGGCTGGCAGCTGGAGCCGGGCCACGCCACCGCCACCACCACACAGCACAGAGCACTGGGTCAGGCCGGGCTCTGCAGCTGCGCTGCCCCAGGAGCTCATAGCCTCGCTGCCCAGAGCATTGCGCCAGCGGTGGAGCGAGCGAGCTGAGGCTGCAGGGGACGGGGGACAGCATAGGAGGGGCCTGGGGCGAGCCTCCTGGGGCAGGACCCTGGGGGCTGGGCAGGATGGTCCTGCGGGCTGGATGTGGCCCACAGGCCGTAATTTGCCCACCTCTGCCCTACATAGATCATTGGGGTTGGAAAGGACCTACAGTGAACCCAAATAGTCTCATTCCCCAAAACTTTCCTAAATCATCCATACTATTACGGACTTCTTATGTATTAATTATTATAATTTCCTGCACTACTTATTTCTCAGGCAGATTTAAGCAACAACTTAGGAAGCATCAAATCTCAGTTGTGGGTCAGATCCTCAGGACTGGCCTTATTACGCTTGAGTTGCTCAGGGAGGGAGGGCTCCTTGATCCTAGGGTTGCTGGTCCTGAGGCATAATTTAGGGTTATTCTCAGTTGTAACTGCCTCTAAGGGGCTGTTTTGACAACTAAGGGTTGCTGATGTGTACAAACAATCCAATCACCCCCTTCCCCTTCGTCCAAGGTATACCAGGGGAATCCTCAGAAAGCCAGTCAAACTGGTGTTATGGCTGCTTTGTGCCATCTGAGCACAAGCCGAAGCAGCCACAGTGGGACTGAGAACCTGGAGCCCACACCCAGGGGTGATTCTGTCCATCAGCTTCTTAGGAGAAGGTTTGCTGAAAAGATAAGTTTTGCAGTTGTTCCAATTTTCTACTCTAGTTGTTAAAGCTTTTCTCAATATTTAGAAGAATGAATGCATCATGGTTATTTAAGACTAGGCACAGCACATAAGAATATAGTGTTTGCTATACTGGATTAGACCAGCAGGTCCAGAATCCTGTCCCTCAAAGATGCCAATACATGATGCTTCAGACAAAAAATCCGCAATGTAACTAGCTAATTGTACAACCTTCAACATTCCTTTCCCTGTGTAATATACTGGCTCAGTGTGATCAAGTCTCCCTCTCTCTCCAGTGGCTTCTCAAGAGACGGGACTTTCTTCTAGTGGCATCAGCTGAGAGAGATCTCAGCTCAAGTAGTAGAGTTCTGTGTTTCTAAAGCCAGAGCTCCTGGGGTCTATCCCTGATGCTGCGTGTGTATGGGTTAGCTACCAACTAATGAATCTGTGTGCACGCAGCATGTGGATTCATCACACCACCTGTTCATGAAAGTTCTTATAATATGTGCTGGAGCCAGATATAGTGTGAGCACCCTCCCTACACAGCGCTTGCTCAGTCCTGACCTGCAACATGCCTGTGCTTCCAATGGCTGGTTGTAACTTGTATGGCAGATTTAGTGTTACATGCATTACGCAAAAATGAAAAGCAGACGAGCTAGAGCAGTTCATGTTGCTTTGCCATTGATTTGGTTTTAGTTATTCTTGTGATGGGATTAGTTGGACTCTAATAGAAGTTACTCCGGTAGAACTTTAGAGTTACGAACACCAGCATTACAAACCGACCGATCAACCACACACCTCATTTGCAACCAGAAGTTCGCAATCAGGCAACAGCAGAGATTAAAAAAAAAAAAAAAAAAAAAAGGCAAATAGAGTACAGACTGTGTTAAACGTAAACTACCAAAACAAATAAAGGGAAAGTTAAAAAAAAGATTTGACAAGGTAAGGAAACTTTTTCTGTGCTTGTTTCATTTAAGACGGTTAAAAGCAGCATTTTTCTTCTGTAAAGTTTCAAAGCTGTCAACATTAAGTCAATGTTCAGCTGTAAACTTTTGAAAGAACAATCATAAGGTTTTGTTCAGAGTTAGAACATTTCAGAGTTACAAACAACCTCCATTCCCGAAGTGTTTGTAACTCTGAAATTCTACTGTAGATTAGTAACATGTAGCAGTAATTTTACTATATTCAGAATCCATTAGTCTTCTCCTTCCCTACTCAGGCAGAACTCCCATATGAGTTCAATGATTTAGGGCTAGATTGGGACTTCAGGCATAGCCCTGGGAAAGAGGTGATACATAAGCTGAACCACCCCAGGAGTAGCCCTGAGCAGCACAGTGACTCAGAAACACCTCTGAGTCACCTTGCTTCTCCTGCTTCCTTTTTGCTCCAGGGGGTAGTAACTGACTGCTGGCCTATAGCAGCCAACAATTACTACACCCCCATGCCACCCCACCCCTCCCCCTGTTGCATGCTGACGCAGCTCTGCTGGCCAGCAACTAGCGAGACTGGGGCCAACTCTCCACCTATTCCCTGTCCCTGCCTGCTCCCTCCCAGCCTGCTTGCTCCAGAGCGGGCACACAGCCCTACTTTCTCCGTTGTGCCTAGAACCTAGAACCCTCTAACTCCCTTCTGTGGGGATGTAGTGCAAGTCACAGTTTAGCTCTTAATAAGGATTTCAGAACGGGGTCCATATACTTTATCTGAACGTTGTTGCCGTCTTTATGCTGGCCTCTTCCAATATGAGAAACCAGACGTCTAGGACAGAAAGGTAAAAGCATGATAAGCAGCTTAATGACCATTTAGTTGTTATTGCAATATATTTTAAATGAGCTAAAGAGGCATTTAAAGGCATTTAGAACTTTAGCTAATGTCTTAGCTCCTTTACAGTATTGACACACGCTGGTTAACTAACTAGTGGAGAGCAAAAAATGGAACACTAACTCCCCAGTTTAGTAACGATCTATGAGAAGGTTTGGGGGAAAATGCTTGTAACAAATAATGTAAGTTCCTGCTAGTATAACAAATCTATCTACCTAGGATACTTACCATAGCATCTGAGAGCCACACAGTATTTTAATGTATTTTTCCTCAAAACATTCTTGTGTTGTCAGGAAGTGCTATATTCTCATTTAATAAACGAGTAACTGAGGCACAGAAAGACTGAGTGATTTGCCAAACATGACATAAGCAGTCTATGGCAGAACTGGGTACTTAATTCAGGTCTCCGAAATTCCAGGTTAGTCCTAACCACTGGTCTATCCTTCCTCTATACAAAAAATGAGTAAAAAATATATCTGCAAAGCTAAAAAGACTTATAAAATACAGAGGGCCTGACTCCAGTGGTATGTAGAGGACTTTAAGGTGGCTTCTGAGGGAATGTTAGGTAGGGATGTACAGACGAATTAATTTTACTATCAGAGGGGTAGCTGTGTTCGTCTGGATCTGTAAAAGCAACAAAGGGTCCTGTGGCACCTTATAGACTAACAGATGTATTGGAACATGAGGTTTCGTGTGTGAATCCGACGAAGTGGGTATTCACCCACAAAAGCTCATGCGGCAATCCGTCTGTTAGTCTATAAGGTGCCACAGGACTCTTTGCTTATTTTACTATGTAACTATTTGTAATAGTAGTGAGAGAAGATTACTGTTATCTTGCTAATTTTGACTTTGGTGCCTGTTGTCAGACTATTGGCTATTTCCACTTTATTGACTAGTCTGTTTTTAGTCTATGACAGGCAATTCTGCATATTATTTAGCATATATTGAAAGTAATAAAATCTAAATAAAAAATAAAAAAGCAGTCTCAAGTCTCTTGTACTTCTGACTTTTCTGCAGACAGGTTGCACAGGTGAGCATCTTTTCCTGATCCTCAATGTTTTTTTTAGACTAGATGAAAATAGCAGCAACTCACACTTTTTGTTCTAAATAATGCAGAAAAGTGTGTTGCTAGGGCCAAAATTAGAAATGTGCTAAATAACACAGAGGAATTCTGACAGTCGCAATCAGGAGCACTGTTAAAATACCTCGTGCATTGTCTCTGGTACAGATTGCCTCCTTCCACAAAAAGAAACAAGTGGATTTTGGTAGCAGTTGGTCAAAGATTCTGTCATGTCTGCAAAGACAAGGAAGGAAAGTTTACATATCCTTTCCCAGGAGTTTTTTTGGGCACAGTCTGCACTGTATCCAGGGATGGAAAAGAGTGAGGTGGGTCCCACTGCTCTCTGCCACACAGGCTCCAGAAACTAATCCTAGAAGATAATCCTTATTCAATGCTCAAGCAAAAGACCAACCTTCAACCTCATGAAAGTCACTAGCGCTATTATTCCTGGGGGAAATTCCTTTCTAATCCCCAATCTGGAGATGAATGTAATCATTTCTATTTGAGAAGGAAACACAATAATTAGAGAGACACTTTCAATTTAATAACCAAACTTCTCTCTGAAAATATTTGAGGCCAATTTACACCAAGAGTTATGGTTTGGCCCTTCATCTGTTATTATTACAAACCCCTAGCACAGATAGGCAAAGCTGCTATTTTTATAGTGGCTACTATAAGGCTCAAGATCAGGGCCCCCTTGCGTTAGGTATGGTATACACAATTGAGGCCCCAAAGAGTTTATAATCTAAATAAACAAAGCCTGGGAGGGGACACTAAGGCACAGAGCAAAGCAATTCGCCTAAAGTCACTCAGCAGCTTAGTAAAAGATATAAGAATAGAGCCCACATCTCCTGACTTCCAGTCCAATGCCCAATCTACTGGACCACATTGCAATTTATACCTATGTAGTTTACTCTGGTTTCAAACAGAGATAAATTGTATAGGTGCAAATTACAATTCACAGTGCTTTTACATGGGCTTATCCTGATGCAACTAAACTAACAGCTGAAACCCCCGGTGTAGAGCTCTGTTAATGAACTTTGTTATAAAGTTTGTTAACTTTGACCCAGGAAAGCACTTAATTCATGCATGACATTATCCAGTGCACAATCTGGACTGTTGAACTGTCCCCTCAACTGTGCAACATGGGGTGCTTTTTACACTGCTTCACTGTGAGAGTAACCACTCCTGGTCTGCTCATACACCGCCTCTAGCATATAAATTACTCTCAGCTGAGTTATAAAAGTGCTCTCAGCCAGCCACTCCTGAATTATAGTACAGAGTATACAGCAAATTCCCAGTGTCAGAAATGTGCACCTTGTACTGCCCACTACCCTCCTGGACAATACAAGCATAGAAAGTCCCTCATTTCATTAATAGAATATGATATTCACAAATCCTGTTATCTCAAATGAAGTTTCCCAAACACTTCAATCCAAACACACACTTGTTAAGATAAAACAATAAAACAAGTTTATTAACTACAGAAAGATAGATTTTAAGTGATTAAAAATAATGAGGCATAAAAGTCAGAATTGGTTACAAAGAAATAAAAGGTAAAACACAAACTTATACCTAACTTAACAAGCTAAGTGAATTTAAAGCAAAAAAGTTTCTTTCACCATATGATTACACCAGTCTGGTTGGATTCCTCTGAGTCAGACACCTCTGCGAGCTCAATGATGCTTCCTTTGTCTTTCAAGTGTTGATGGCGTGAGTAGAGCTGAGGGGAGAAAGGTGATTTGTGTTCTCTGTTCTTCATTTTGATACCTTTTCTTCCTCTTTGAGAATCATTTCCAGTTGGGGTTCAGGAGCAGGGCCGGTGCAAGGAAGTTTCGCGCCCTAGGCGAAACTTCCACTTTGCGCCCACCACACACACACAGCTAACCCCACCCCCCGCGGCAGCTAACCCCCCCCATGCAGCAGCTACTCCCCCTCAGCAGCTAACCCCACCCGGGGAGACCCCCCCCCCCCACGGAAGCTAACCCCATCCAGGGAGCCCCCCTCCCATGGCAGCTAACCCCACCTGGGGAGACTCTCCACCCCCGCCCCCGCAGAAGCTAACCCCGCCCAGGGAGCCACCCCCCCCACGGCAGCTAACCCCGCCTGGGGAGCCCGCCCCAGCTCACCTCGGCTCCGCCTCCTCCGCTGAGCATGCCAGTGCCGCTCTAATTCTCCTCCCCTCGCAGGCTTGCGGCGCCGATTGGAGAAGACTTAGAGCGGGGGCTGTGTGCTCAGCGGAGGAGGCAGAGTGGAGGTGATCTGGGGCGGGAGCGGTTCCCCTGTGCGCGCCCCCCCTGTTACTGTGGGCGGCCCTTCCCATGCCCCTCCCACCCCATCCCCACGCACCTCCACTCCACCTCCTCGCCTGAGCGGGCTTTTAGGTGCCCCCAACCACTAGGCGCCCTAGGCGGCCGCCTAGTTTGCCTAAATGGTTACATCGGCCCTGTTCAGGAGACAGCAGGTCTGGGAGATGGGAACTTCCAGCTATTTCTTTGCCAACATGTACATTTCTCGCTCAGACCCTTTTTCCTGCCACAGAATGACCACTTAATCGGGTGATAGTCCATTTTGATTATGCTGACATCTGGCTGAGGTGCTGGCTAGTCTTCTGTTTCTGGGAAACTGGTTTGAAGCTGTTTCTCTAGACTTGGAACAACTCTTATACAGCAGAATTTTATAACGTTACATACAACGTTGCCACGCATTTTACCAGGACAAAAATATTCAGCAGATTTCATGATTCAGTGATCTTTCAAATGGTACCTCATAAGGTATACTTTGTACAAAATTTATTATAGTCTTGTAAAAAGGGTGAACATAAAAGTACAGACTGTCACAACATGTTTAAGTCTTATAGATTTAAGAGAATTTTCAGACAATAGCTGGAACTAGAGAGAAAGTAACACATATCCCTGACCTTCTTCAGGTTTAATCAGTGGCTCTGTGACTGGAATGGGGTTAGTGTATAAAAACACATTTAAAGTGAAGTGTTTAGCAGGTTCTACAGGTTAACACTGAGCAACAGCAGTTTCTCTTAAAAATTATCACTTTCTGTTCTCTAGTTTAATGAGACTAAATTTGTTCAGGAACATGCTTGATTGCAGTATGATCTGCTTAATTTTTTTCTCTATAGACTACTTTGCAGGGCAGGGAATTCTGTACAACTGGTTTGTCTTGTTACTAACATGCATAATCAAAATCATTTGGGTTTAACAAGCTGTAACTTTCTGTCAAAAGCTATTATATGTGTAAAAAGCCTGCAGCCAGAAAGGAGCTTTATATATCTTGTAGTCCCTGTCATAAAGAAAACCACAGAACTAAAGGAAACACTGTATTGCGCATGCATGTTCTGAGTATACTCGGGGTCTCTGCACCAGGTCTGTGGTTTGATTTTGTGGCACAGAAAGAGAAGTACAGTCTGTGAGATTGTGGCATTTTTTGGCATGGCTAGAACAGGATACATCATAATTCATGGATTTATGAAAGAACTGAACAGCAAAATCACTGGGCGAAGAGATTATGACATTCTTAAGGGGGAAAAATCTATTCTTTGCTGAAAGGAAAAAGACCTAGGTTTTTTCTTTCAAGAGTTCTCTCCACCTCATTTAGAAAGTACAGTACTTACAAATCTTCCCTTTAGTGGGTTTTCTAAAAGGCCATTTTTCTGCAGGTACATAGGTGAGGTGCTCACATTGGGATAGACTGCATGCCCAATGACTCATCAAGATTTTTGGAAGGAAATTTGAGTGGGTGAAAAAAAAAAAAAAAAGGTGGCCAACTAACATAAGAATTAAAAGTTGATGTGTGGGCAGATTTGTAGGGCAAAATCCTGCCCTGTGGTGCACAAGATAATGACCTGGCTCTTTGTCTACTTTTGTTACAAAGTGGGTGGCAAAAGGGGATGGGATGATGACACACAGATCTCTCTAAAAAAATTCTAGAGAGGAATTTCAAAAGCACTCAGCAAACTCCTATTGACTTCAATGGGAGCAGAGCAAGGCCAACCCGAAGCATTTCTGCAAATCTGACCACAATTTAATGTTGTCATTTCCTCACTTTAAGTGTTTGCACCTTTAATGTACTTTCAATGTTTTTATACATATATATGAAGCATAGCAAGATGAGAACTACTAAAAAAAATTAGAATGTCCAGCTACCACATACAGATTTATACTTATTTATGCCTATTGTGTGTCTTTAGTTGCTATTCTTCTATTGGAGAAATTGTATTGCCTTGCTGAAATTCAATAACAGGAAAATAAAAATGCAAAATAGCCCCAAACACCATCACAAAATGCTTTTCTGCTGTAGTATTTCCAGTAATCCATAGCATATCTGCTCTACTGCCTTGGGATGAAATAAGAAAATTAGGAGACAAAACAAAAATCGAGATGCCTTGTGACCTGTATGGTCATGTATGATCACCCAGGATTCTATTATCCTTAAAAAAATTCCCTAGGAAGTACCTAAGAAGAAGTGGGATGTGTGTGTGTGTATAAATAATATCATTTATACTTAATGCTTCTACAGGGTCTTGTAATTGGAGGATTATAAAGATGGACTTGCTTATTCTCTACTGCCTTGCACTTTATTACTTAGGCTCTGATCAGCAAAGCACTTAAGCACGTGTTTAACTTTAACCATGTGAGTAGTCCCCTGGCAATCAAAGGAACTATTCATGCGCTTGAAGTTAAACCTGTGCTTAAGTGTTTTGCTGGATCGGATCCTCTTGCGTCAAGTCAATGTAAAACACTCCCAATCAGAATTCTCCACTCGTTTCCCCCAGTGGAAGCATTTGACATCTGCTTTGCACAGGTGCAAATAGCTAAACAAGGTTCAAGGCACCAATCACAGTTTCAACCTTAATTCTCATTTCTTACTTTTAGTTGTTTTAAACCACTGTCCAAAGATGCACCTCTAACCTTTGTACAGGAAAAAAAATTAGTGACTTGAAAAAGCACATGTATCTCTAGGCTTCAGAAGGGCAGCCTCTCTCTCATTATTCTCTCTCTACACATCTTATGCCCTTTCTTCCTCACTCCTTTGCTCTTTTTTCTCCTATGTTCCTCTTCTCACCCTCTCTTCTATTGTTTCTGTATTGTTCCCTAGCTTGTGAGTGTCTTCTCCTCCCCTCAATCCCTGCCTAAGTCTCTTTTCCTAATCCACCAGACTCACCTTTCATAAGGCTTTTATTTGGCAAGTTCATTTATTTCTGAAATGAACATAGAAAAGCCAGGAAATTCAGATTTAAAGCTGTCTTTCATCTTGTATGTAATTTATGTCACTGTGCCTTTTCATGCTCACAACATGGTGAGTTATGGACGTACAGCCTAATACAAGACATCAGGGGACCCACACCAGTTGGGCTTAGAGCGTTAAGTTGAACTACATATTTCCTGTCTTTTGTCACTTTGTGTCACAAGCTTCACATTATTTAATTGGACATTTTGGTAAGTTACTTCTCTATAAAACCGCGCAGACCAATGTGATGAATGATCCAGGTGTACTCTGTCTTTTACAAAAAACAGGTATCTATCTGGCAGCGTTTCAGCAAAGGAGCTTACCCAACAAGATTTGACCGGCCCTTCCGCACCTGGGGAGCTGCTTTTTGTTATACATACACTGAGCTGTCTTTTCTCTGACTGGGCTTAAGAAATCAGTCTAATACCCCATTTAAAAATACTGTCCTGGTAGTCATTTAAAAGCAACATTCTACCAAATGGAACAAGTGGCTCTATTTAGATTGTTGGGTGGATGATCAATATCCACTGATAAAAATTTGTATAATTAACCATGTGGGAAATTATGCATAAAATAATCTATTAAAAAAAGTACAAGAAAATAGTAAGTTTTTGCTTGCTTCTAATTGCCAAGAGCATGGGAAAGAAAAATTCCAGTATTTCCTTAAAAGAACAGTTGGATCAATTTGGCTCATAACTTACTTTTTGTATTAACAAACTTTTATTTAAGCCAAGCCCAACAGAAATGCTTCCCTGATATTTTAAAAAATAATTCCAATGGAAACAGATCCTTGTTCAACATTAAGAAACAGCAACCTGTTTGGAGGCTCTCTCTAGTCACATATTCACGTCTGTCTAAGGAGTGTGAAGATATAGCAAAGCACCAAAAGTGTTCAACTCTCTAGCTGATTATTACATGATCAGTAAAGACAAACAGGTTATTATTGCTATTTTAGAACAATTGTTCAACGAAAAGGATCATCTTAGACATGCAACTTTTTTTGCCAGTCAAGTTTTAAGATGCTTGTGTGGGCAAAACAGCTGGTTATAGACTAGCATGAACCTAATCATTCTAGGTATCTATTTATAATGCAGGATCTGAGAGCCTAACAACTTTTTAATGGCAGCTGCAGTTTTAGGAAGTGAAACAATTATTTTGCACTAAATTTTCTACATCCTGTGTCGTGTGTATTTTTTTTATGAATGTGAAAAAATTCCTTTATTTTCTAGGGATAGTGATAGTCACACAATGGATTTTTTCCACATTGGATTATAAATGTATACATGTGTATTCCAGTAGATAACTCATTGACCTACTACAAGCTCTTTGTTTAAATTGTGATTTTCAAAGGCTTTGTATGTGCATTCTGGGATATGGGACACATATTCCTTAACTGGAAGTTATGAACCTGTGCAAACACTTCCTTTCCGAGATGTCTAAGGCCTGATCTACACAACAGACTATTTTTTCCACAGGACCTTATTCAGTGCATAGGATGGACATTCTCTGGGGACAAATCAGATTTCTGCAATGAAGGAGACTGTCTGTAGCTGCATCTGTTGGAAGGGGTGTAGTGAGTGAGGATGGTCTTCATGGTCTGAATGCTGGTCTGAATGCTGTCCTGGAAAACTGCCTTCTAATCCTGCCTATGCCACAGAGTTCCTATACAATGTGGGGTGAGTCACTTAAACCAAAAACTTTTCACAGATGGTTACTAAGGGTGAGATCCACTAAGGGACTTAGATGTTGCAACACTGAGCATCATGGCACCTAACATTAGGTTTCCAGAAAATCACAGAAGCAACACTGTGATCCATAAAGGCACCTAATTCAGCTTTGTGGATTGCAGTGTTGTTCCTGGGAGGACTCGGGGTCCAGATTCCCTGCTCTAGTCACTCTTTATTTTATCCACAGTGGAACAGCTTAAATAGGAGAAGTGGAGAGAGCTCCCCCAGCAGAATGTCTCATAGCTCAGTGGTTCAAGCACTCTTCTGAGAGGTGGGAGACCTCTGCTCAAATCTGGCAAAGAGGGGGTAATTGTATCCAGCTCTTCCACATCTCAGGCAAGTGCTGTAGCCATAGCTATAAGGGAGGCACCTCTTCTTCTGCCTGCCAGATTTTGAATGGAACCCAATCCACTAGGCAGCTTCTGAGCATGTCTCCTGGATCAGGCCCCACATGCAATTTAGGCAGCCGTAAACCTGTATTTCCCAGTTCGTGAATTGCTGTGGGACTTAGGTAGGAGATAGGTGGTCGGCTGCCTAGAGGGAGGCAGCAGTGTGCATGCTTAGAGGCTGAAAGTTAGGTGCCAAGAGAACTTTTACCCTGCCAAGTGAGCGTATGTGCCTACTGGGCTTGGTGAGAGTTTTGCGGATCGCAGTGAAACCAAAACTGGGATTTAAGCACCTAAGTGATACGTAAGTGCCTAAGGAGGGGGACATGGATCAGTGTTCATGTTACGCCCTGCATCAGCCCGGGCCAGGGAAACTAATGATCAACCAGCGGGCCAAATTGGGTGATGAATCCTGGTCATGTGCCACCTGAGGCATGTTACGCATATGCTAAGAAGAAGTGCCTACGGCTGGGGTTTAGGCACCTAAGTACCTATGAGGATCTAGGCCTCACTTCCTCATTTTCAGGGTGCCTGACTGGAGACCCTGGGGTCTGATTTGCTGAGCACTCACAACTGCAACTGAAGCCTGTGGGAACTCTGTTCTAACATATAAAATGCTATCTAATGCTAAATACTCTAAAAAATCAGGGTGCCTGACTGAAGAACTCTGGTGTCTAAACTTAGGCACTCAAAATTAGTGTATACTTTTGACCTTAGTCTCTCTATGCAGGAGTTCCCCCTCTATAAAATGGGGGGTAATAATACCCCCTCATTTCACAGGGGTATTGTGAAAATGAATTAATGTTTGTGAAACACTCAGATACTATAGTGATGAGTGTTGTAGAAAAGCTCATGAGTAAATTAATTTTGTCTTCAGAGTAGAGTTGAATAGTGTGCAGTAAATAAGGCCTAGGTCAATAGATAGAACAATGAGGAGAAAAGAAAATACTGAATAGCTGCTCATTACATGAGCACTACCCATCCTGAGGCATGTAATTTAAGACTATCAATGCACACACACAAAGGGGCTGAATTAAGCTTGCACAGGTGACCTTAATTCTGGCACTTCCTAACTTCTGAGTGCCTGATTTTAGAACCTTAACCATGTTCTTTTTAATATAGTTTTGTTTTGTTGTAATTTCATAGGTTTTAAAAAAAGCAAACTAAACACCCAACTTCCATCAGGTGGAATCATATTGACAACCACATGGTTCATCAGTAAAATCTTTAGATCCAGTGCAAAGACCTCTGCCACCTGAACTAACAAAGTAACTGATAGCAGTAGTAGGTTGTCATCCTCTATGTGGTCCAATACTAGAAGTGGACGAGACACATTTTGCCAGTGGATTTCCTAGCTATTTGCTGACAGCTGAGGAATGGTTTGACTCAGTAATCATGGTTTCCATTCCAGGCTCTGGAGGGGAGTGTTCTCTAATGGTCATGGACCCTTCTGTCAGTTCCCCCAAGACTTTATCTTTTTCTCAATCCCCTTCAACCTGTCCCTGCCCCAATTCTGTCTCTATCTCCTGGCTCCTCATCCTAGTCCCAGTCTCCCTGCCCAGCCAGTTCTCCCCACATATCCTGGCTCATCAGCTCAGTCTCCCCTCCCACAACTCCAGTGGTTTCCCCATCTCCCCTTGGCTTCTCATTCTATCTCGTTCTCCACTCTCATCCATTTCTCTCGCCCATTTCCAGTTTTAGTCTCTTCCTATCTAACTCCCCTCTGCTACTTCCACATCTCTCTCAGTCCCAGTTCCCCTCCCCCACACCAACCTAACCAGAAATTAGGATGAAAATTTCATTCTACATTTTCAATTATTATATATGCCAGATGCCATGATGGTAGATATTCTTGCATGAATAATTTTTACCCAGAGTTAAGGACAGATTAAAATGAGTACAAAGAAATCTGGGAAGTATAAAACAAAGCAGCATACTGCCTGCGAAAAAAAAATCAAGTTCTAAGCCATCTGGAGCTGGCAATTATGTCTATCCCTGCCAGATAGATTTTTTTAAAATACATTTTGGTTATAATTACTGTTTCATTTTGGAGATATGAGACAACTCCTTACTCACACTTTCATTAGTCTAACATCCTTTATAAAGACCCCTCAGCTGCTGAGAAAAGTCCTCGTCCTGAACTGTGTCCAAGCTGTGCTTGATACAGCTCAGGAACGGAGAATACAAGCTTGGCATTAAGCCATTTTTACACCCCCAGTTTGAGGGCTGTCCAGCAACGGAGCCAGTGCCAAATGTAAAGCAGAGCAATTACAGGACTGCTTTACTTTATGTTGGCTGCCCAGATTTCCCAAGGGGCTGTTCCAATAGCCAGGCATTGTCAGAACACAGCGCTACCATGGCCATACTCCGTTTCCTTCAAGGAATCCCTAATTTGCCAGATTCACCAGGTTTCTGAATGTTTAGCACTGCCAAAGCAGCACAATGTGGCTGAAGAGTACTCCATCTGAGCATCTGGTCCAAAGGATTGAAAACAACAAACAAGACTTTATTGGTTTGCATAAAAGACACTTTTAGCATAAAACAACTGATGGCTTGCAAATAAGTTGTGACAAGTTTCCAAAATTCAAATAGTTCAGTCTCTCCAAAATGCTGACAGTATTGTTAAAATTTCATGCTATAATCTCATTTTAGCAGTGGCATGTTGTCTGTACATGCAAGGCATGCATTATACGTCCTGCATGCCTGACTAGCTGTGTGTTATTCAACTGGCCTACCATGGGACAATTCTGTCCAGCCCCCTTGGGAGACACCATTTTGTGCACAGCATGGCCTCACATGTACTGTATATGTGAGGTCAGACAGCATGAAGGATGTCACTTTGGACCTAAGGCATGCAAGTGAGTTGTTCCATGTCTTACTAGAATTGTCACAGCACGCCCCGGGCCTCAGTTAAATTCAAATATATGTATTGCCTCTTTGCCAATATTTGCAAGCATCTTACTTACTGATGATTTCTTTGATACTTATTGAAGCTGCAGTTCATATATAATATAAAAGCATCAGTAATTGCATTTATCAGTCAAATCAAATTTAATAACCTGGAACTACCTAAATCCTATTCCATGTTTATAGTAGATTTACATGTCTATTGCTATAGAGATAGATATATACATATCACTCAAAGTACAGGACATGTAACAGCTGGAACACATAGTAATAATTATAGCGAAGGTACCTGAGCATTTCCATTATAAAAATAACATTTTTCAATGGGGGGTTGATTATGACTTTCTCAAATTTTACCTTTCTAGGTGACGTTTTCCAGATGGGATCTTTGGCCAAGGGTGAAGGTTTTAGGAAAGTTTGATCAAAAGTAGTTCAGCAATTACTGAGAACAACAAAAAATCTTGCAAATCTTTTTGGATAACTCTTGGGCCTTCATGTCTGGGAAAGAAAGATGAAAATTGGCTAAGAGATAAGCTCCCCACTGTAACCCTGTGAAAATCCAGTTTAGATTGTACCTGGCACACGGATGGTCATTTTTGAAAATAATAATAACTTTTCCTTTATTAATGATCTCGCCAACTATAACAATAGCCATATGGCTTGAGCTATAAAACAAAGTCTAGATCCTTACCAGCCTTCCTCCTGTGTCAGAGACCTGTATTACACCAGCAATCTAGAAGAAGAGGGCTGTAGCATGCATCAGAAATTACACATTCTACTAAAAATGTAAGTGGAGTTTGGAATTCCAATGTACCTTCCATTGCAAGCTCCACTTCTCAGGCTCCTGCCTCCCCCTTCCCCTTTACACGACTCATTCACATTTATTGCTTCTTTTAAAGAAGCCACTATCTTAGCAAGAACACCACTGGCTATGATTTTAAGCTCTTTGCTTTGATGTGCAAACGATATGCTTTACATCTTCATTACAATTAGCACATATGCATGATCAGATTACACAGGTAAACAGACACGTAAGCAGTTTCCTAGCTGTTGTTGTTGTTGTTACTCTGTTTTGTTTTGTTTTATCACGAAGCATACAGATTACATACATCTGCTGCAAATCTTTATTGGAAAACAAATACCAGTAATTACAATTAGAGATGGCTTTGATCTGAAAGACTACAGCCAGCTCCTCCCTCCCCAGACTTTGGGGATGCTTGATCTAAATTTTGGGCTTTATCTTGCCCTGATCTTAAATAAGGGGAGAAAGGGAGAGCAAGCCCATGTGTGGCTGCATAGGAACCTTCCGTGGCTCTGAGTGTAGGGGCTGGGAATCTGATACCCACACCAAGAGCAAATGGGTGGAGGGTAGAGAGTGGGAAGAAACTTTGTTTTGCCCCCTGAGTGCATAGTCTTAATCTTTAGACACAGATTACTGACATCAGAGACCATAATGTTTTGTTTGAATAAGGGCTTTAATGCTCATAGCCTGTCTTCACCTTGATCAAGAAGAAGTTGTGATGTGAGGACTGGGACTCAGGAGGTTTGGGCTATCTTCCACCATGTGTGCCTTAGGCAAAGCATTTCATTTCTGTGCCTTCTGCAAAATGAGGATAATATTAATGCTTACCCCCCTTTGCAAAACACTGAGCTCTAGGGATGAAAAGCATTACATGAACACCAATAATTGCTATTACTATGAATCTCCCATTGAGTCAGCAGGTCTAGGACCAGGGCCCATTGTCCTGTGTTTAATATATCACAGTGTGTTGCAATGGAAACGACTGTGACATCATAAATAGGATTATGACTCCACTGCAGGATAACGCAGGAAGAAAAGAAGGGCTATGGGGAAGCAAATCCTTATTAAAACAAATATTTTTGATAACTGGCAAGGGGTATACAGAAAACAAGTGAAATCATAGCAGCTGAACAGCTAGATGTGCACGTGTTATATATAAGCTATTTCCATATGGAACTGCTCCTTCAGAACTGAAGTACTCCGTAGCAAACTGCGACCAGTCTTTTGAATAATTGTGTCAGCCTTTCTACTTTCCCCTTCCACTCCTCCACATGCTCCTATAATGCCAATGCAATGGCTCCCATCATTACTAACAATTACATTAAATCCATTCAAGTGGATGCAGAAGCTGAAGTCAGCACAAAAAATTCAAATGATGACAGAAACAGCATGATATGCAGAAAGGGGTTGGTTATTATATCACATGTTTAGACGTATAGGTCAGTTCATCTTTAGCTAAATATCTAGTTATTTAACAGCTGTTATGAGTCAGCCGGATAGAGGATTAGTTTTTTTTTTTTAAAGTGTGGTGATGAAAAAATGCTTTAATCTTGAGTTACAATAGAAGAACAAGTTAGGTCAGGTCACATCTAATAATTGGTTCTCCAATACTACTTAAAAGTGTATCATTGTTCATATAGAAGGTGAAATGGTTTGACGTAGTTCTTCATACAGTAATCAGAAAATAGCTGAGAGGCTTTTCAGTGACTACTATGATTAAGCATTATGGGATAAAATCTCAGTGAACTGATACCAATCAAAATGCTTTATATACACCTCTACCCCGATATAACGCTATCCTCTGGAGCCAAAAAATCTCACCGCATTATAGGTGAAACCGTGTTATATCGAACTTGCTTTGATCTAACGGAGTGCACAGCCCTGCCCCCCCACCCCGAGCGCTGCTTTACCATGTTATATCCAAATTCGTGTTATATCGGGTCGCGTTATATCTGGGTAGAGGTGTAGTATGTAATCCTTCACTCATCATTCTCTCTTTTATCTACCTAAGCTATTATGCGTTCCCCATCATGATACTATCTAAGGACCTCACAACAATCAATTAATTTATCTTCACATCACCACTGTGATAAGGGGACTTGAGACACAGAGATTATGGGCCCAAATATTGGTTTTAATGTCCCCTTGTGTGACTTCAAAAGCATAAAGGGGCTGAAAAGCTGGTAGATCTGGCCACAAGGTACTATCCCCAATGTCATTGGTTTCCCTGGGGATCATATAATCAGCATCACACACCCCTTCACAACGTTAGCATAGGAGGTCTCTCCGGGGTGTGACTGTTGGTAGAGGGTGTGGCTGAGGTGCAACTGTACACCTCTTCTCAGTTGCCAAAACAGCTCCTTGGGTTTTCGGCAGCCAAGTATACGTTAGAGCTGTTCTATACATCCTGACGCTGTTCTATACATCCAAGTTTAAAAATTTTGATCTTAAACTCTGTCCACATTAATGAAATGAGGTGAATAATATTGACCTACCCCACAGAGAGACTGTGACAAGTAAATAGTTAATATCTGCAAACTGCTACAAGGCCTAAAACTCACCAGAACCACACAGAATCCTCCAAGGATGGGGACCTAGCAACTCTCAGACCTTCACCTTATCAACATTTTGAAAAGTTTTGCGGGAGATGATATTTGAATAAACATGCACAAGCTTCAGCATAAGTAGTTGAGCCCAATACCCCAGTAGGAGGCTGGGGCAGGGCTGAAATTAGTAATAGTTAGTTGGGAAGGAGAAGCAGGGGGTTTGGGTGGCAAATTAGTTTGCAAGCATAGCAAAAGTTTAAGGCCAGTCCTGGAATTTACTTATAGGCGAACCTCGACACTTGGAGCTGGGGGTGTGATTCCCAGCTCGTGTAGACAGATCCATGCTAGCACTCAATCAAGCTAGCAGATTAAAAATAGTAGGATAGCCAGGGTAGCATGGGCACCGGTGATCAGTAGCTCAGCCACCACATACCCATGGGGTCCAGGCAGGTTTTCAGGACAGCTAGCCTGTGCTGCTCCTCACTGCTTCCTGTGCTACCGTGGCTACACTACTATTTCTAGCACGCTAGCTTGATGAGAGCCTGCATGAGTATGTCTACTAGAGCTGGGAACCACATTGCCACCTCCAAGTCTAGACGTAGCCACAGTGAGCTCAGACATAGTTAAAGATATTCTAGTTAATGAGAGTGCCAAAATGGTTTCAATGCAGTGCAAATTGCAATCCCAGTTACAATACATGTTTGCTGAAAGCTAAGTTTTCTGGAGAAAAAAAAAATGGCTTCATTCTATGAAGGCTCCACTACATATTCTGTTGGAACAGTGGACTGGGACTCAGGAGACCTGTGTTCTATTTGTGGCTCAACCACTGGCTTGCTGGGGGACCTTCGGCAAGTCACTTCACCTCCTGTTGCCCCTTCTGTAAAGCGGGAATAAAAATACTGACTTCCTTTGTAAAGTGCTTTGACATCTACTGATGAAAAGCACTAAATAAAAGAGCTAGGTATCATTATTATATTCCATTAATTCCAAATTGCCTCACCTACTAGCGGTAAATGTGCCCAATGGCTTGTGACGGGATGTTAGATGGGGTGGAATCTGAGTTACTACAGAGAATTCTTTCCTGAGTGTCTGGCTGGTGAGTTTTGCCCACATGCGCAGGGTTTAGCTGATCGCCATATTTGGGGTTGGGAAGGAATTTTCCTCCAGGGCAGATTGGCAGAAGTCCTGAGGGTTTTTCGCCTTCCTCTGCAGCGTGGGGCCTGGGTCACTTGCTGGAAGATTCTCTGCACCTTGAAGTCTTTAAACCATGATTTGAGAACTTCAATGGCTCAGACACAGGTTTGATACAGAAGTGGGTGGGTGAGATCAGACTAGATGATCATAATGGTCCCTTCTGACCTTAAAGTCTATGATTCTATGATTCTACAAGGTAGTCCCATTTAAATCAGTGGGATTATCTAGCTGCCTAAGGCTTTCTTGGGATATAAAGTTCTCTTGCCATTCTCTGAAACTATGCCATGCCCCAGTCCAGTGGAGTCTCAAGGAAGAGACTTTGCTGAAACAGTTTCCAGGTGTGTCACACTCAAGCCTTATAGGAAAGGGATCCTTCCCTACAGTAGGGAACTTTTTGAAAAATATTTATACTGTTTCTAAGAACACTTCAGCTAAAATGCTGTTAGCAATGGTGGGGAATTTAAAAAAAAATCTTAATGTGGACAAGGCTACCACAGAGAGACAGACAAGGGGGCTGGGCTGATGAGACACCAAGGCAAGGAGCCCTGGGGAAACACAGGAGCTGTACCGGGTACTTTGAATTTTTTGTTTTTATTTTTTTGCATTTATTTTTTTGGAAAACTGCTTGGTAGGAAAGCAGCTACAGACAAGCACCAAACTGATGTCCATTTGGATTAACCAAACCCTCCTATAATAAACCATCACTGTGAGATGGAGATTTTGATGTTCAAACCTGATGTGCCAATGAACTTCTCTTTCCTGTCATTCAGCTCCTGGTCCTGTGACAAACGGCAAATAGGATTTGTCAGAATTAATTATTTTATATAATGTTACTAATGCAAAAAAATATTGGAAAATGTGCTAAATTGTACAGTGATACAGACTCATGGTGAATTAAAAACTGGAAATTAATATTGTTTTAAGAAAGGAATGTGGTTCTGTTTTAACTAATTTGGGCAGTTTGAGGAAATGCTATAAAGACTATTCTAAAAACAGGATTGTGTACAATGTAAAAAGATTGATTTTATGAGAATGTATATTTATCTCATTTATCATATTCTTATATTATTCATAATTATACATTGCACTCAGAAGACTTCAGCTGGAGTTTTGCCATAGACCACCATCCTACAAGCTGCTGTCCATGAGCATGGAATTACATCCCATGAAAAATCAAGATGTTAGTGGGAAATGCAGGATCGTGCCCATGTAGAGCTTTTCATCTGAGGATCTCAAATGGCTTTAATAACATTACTGCACAATAGACATAGTTTAACATTTCTCCATAAATTACTCCTAATTCTGCAGCTAGAAAGGTATATTTAATATTTTCAATTTTTTAAAAGAACTGCTAAATTATGTGAATTATAGCCAATAAGTGAGAGCAAGGGTTCTCAAATTCTTTTCATAGTGTGGGGCACGTCTTAATTTAAATAGTCTTTTGGTGGCCTCCCTTCCATTGACCAACTGATAGTCACCTCTCCCCAAATGCAGTCACATCTCATTGCTGTGGCAATTGTAGAAATTGTTTACACTGAAAAGTATAATTAAGAAAGTATGGGCTATACTTTATCTATCTTTTAATGAAATTTAACAGCTGGAAATAAGTAGAGCCAAAACTAAGGATCCAAATTTAGCAAAGGATAGAAGCATATACTTAACTTTAAGCATGTGCTTAAGTGCTTTGCTGAATTGGAGCCCAAACAACCAGCCAGCTTCCCAGAGCACAGTTTCAGACCATTCCTAGTTTTGATGCATCATCTTCTGGTTTATTCTAGTCTTTGTTAAGACTCAAAAAATTAAAAAACAAAGTTGGAGGTGCTCTCTGTAATTGTACTAACTAAAAAAAAGTAAAAAGTAGTGAGAACACCTCCAGTTCTCCTGGAAATATTTATGGTTTCTTGGAAAAGAGAGTGAGGTCGAGCAATAGATAAGGAGGGAGATGTTGATTCAGATCTCCTGATTTAATTAACAGATGAACACCACCTTTTCACAGAACAACTTTACACAGAATCATTAAAAAAATAATCAGGTCTTTACTTAATTATTCTGAGTTCACACTGTATCAGATCTGTATTTCAATGTACCCTTTGATTTAATTTAATTACGAGATCTGAGTCATTTTATCAGATCAAAGCCCATTAAAAACTCTTAATCTGTGTTAGCAGGATCCACACGGACAGGTAGGCCATGACAGGCTAATGTGCAGTAGATTCATACCCCTGCTTGCCACAAACGAATTGTTCATGCAGACAAGCCGCTAGGAAGAACAAAATTAGCCCAATTTCTGTCATGTAACTTGACCATTTAAAATTGTAAATCTCTTCTAACCTTTTTTTATTTTTAATCATTATGTGGCTGGACTGCTGTCTTTTTCTAACTTGGCTTTTGGCTCAGAAATAGTGCCCAAATCTGTAAACCTTTATCTCACAAGTCATCACACTGGCTACCCTCATGACTAAGGATTTGTCTCGGGAGTAAGGGTTTGCAGGATTTGCTTCTGCACACAGTTTTTGTACTGGTATAACTATTTTGGTGAGGGATGTGATTTGTTTTTTTAAACCAAAATAGTTATAGTGGAACAATCCTTAGTGTGGACACAATTATACCAGTATAAAGGTACTCTATGCCAACATAGCTTATTCCCCTTCCCATATGAGAATAGCAGCAAAGAGTCCTGTGGCACCTTATAGACTAACAGATGTATTGGAGCATGAGCTTTCGTGAATGAATACCCACTTCGATGCATCCAACGAAGTGGGTATTCACCCACGGAAGCTCATGCTCCAATACATCTGTTAGTCTATAAGGTGCCACAGGATTCTGCTGCTTTTACAGATCCAGACTAACACGGCTACCCCTCTGACATATGAGAATAGTTATACCAGTATAAGGCACCTTTATACAGATATAAACGGGTCCACACTAGGAGGTTTATACTACTTTAACAAGATTGGTATAGTTAAAGTGGAAGAAATTGTGTGTGTGTACACAAGGCCTTACTTGGAAAACTCCCACTGATGTCAATGAGAATTTTGACTGCAGAAAATGCAGAATCAGTTTCAGAGTGTTGAAAACACAGTGATCACAGAGAGAATCAAAGATCTGACATATTCACAATAAAGATAAAACCCCTAAAGGATCTGATTACTTTTGCAATATAAAACTGGCACTCAATTCACTGTAGTCCTGATTTCCACCTTACTCATGCTGAATAATACCTTACTTCATGACCAGTCACACCGCTTTCAATGGACTTGACTACATGGATGGCGCCACAGTGCAGTCTACGGGGGTGTGAATTATAGAGCACTCTAAGATGTTGCTCTCTGATTGGGACTACTTGTGTAGTAAAGTACCTACTCAATATGAGTTACGGTAAAAGAAGGAGGCCGTAGCGACAGTTATTGGAAATATATATAATTATTACTTACCTTTCTTGGGAAGATTGTTAATCTAATTGCACGCCGGCTCCTTCCTTATTATTCCTGAATGCAACAGATGTTTTATTCAGTTAGATTCTGAAGTCAGTTATATCAGTGTAAATGACATGAATATGTCCCATTGAGAATTACAAGGCTACAGAGTGCAAAAAACCTGATCCTTAGTTCATACCAAGATCTATATGGAAGCAATACGTTATGTAAACTAGAATAATTTACTTTAATGTTGTTCTTTAATTTAAAAAAATATGCCTGCACTTAAAAAAATCTCTCTATAAAGAGGGCGTATTAAAATAATTTTTTAATGAAAATTGGTTGTGGTACATAACACTATAAATTGAATAGGTTTGTTCATAATGGGGGGGAAATGGTCAGTGCCAGCTTCTCCCAGAACAATACCCCAAATTCTCAATCAAGTTTGGTCCTGTAAGGATAATTAGGGTTGTACTCTTTTTCTAACTTGGCTTTGAGTCACTATGCCATGACTCTCATGCAACATATTTAAAGGCACATACAACTAAGCACATTCACAATAGAATTTCTAATATGTTATGAACTACAGGTATATTAACATTCATGCTCCCTGCTCACATGCTACTCCCAGTGAAATGGTTTTGCTCTCCTCCACACTATACAGTGTATGGGAGCATCTCACCAGATATTTTTAGCATACCAAAATAACTATAATTAATATACAGCACATATTTTCTATGTGAAGTCCATGTGAACACCTCCTTTGAATACACTTAGTTTAATGTGCTTTAAGGGACATGTAGTTACTAAATTTTCTGCTCTTACAACTTTCAAAGGTCTTAGCATGTAATGGCTTAGAGGCAGAATTTTGACAGATATCTATAGTTTCAGAGTTTTGGGGATTGGTTCAGAAAAGCATCCAAAAATTTGGATACTTATCTGAACCTCTTCAATCTTGAAATTGGGGTACAAATCCTGACAAAAACAGGATTTTTAATAAAGTTTCTGGAGTTTCTGATCATGGCCAAATATATCCTGAAAACAGTACTTTTTTGTTGCAGTCAGCATTATCTGTTGTGGTCCAAAGTACAGAGTTTCCATGAAAAAATTCTAATTAAAAAAAGTCTATCTAAACCTTTCAGATAAAAAAAATTGGTTTTAATGTACATTCAGTTCTAACAGAGTTAAATGAAAATTTCATAATGAATAAGTTATTCATTGAGTTTGGTCTCTTTTTCTATTTTGTGACTTGTCCATAAACAGGTTGGAATATTCTTACATTTGTTATTTGAAATTGTGTAAATTTCTTCACAATACTTTCCCCCCAATAGCTTGCCACAGTTCATTGTGAGTATCTGATAGGTAAGTGTTGAAATTTAGTGTTAGTTAGCTACCTAGCTCCAGTGCCATTGTTTTGTGCCCTGTCTAGACGACTTAGTAATTATGATATGTATTACAGTAGGGTCTAGAGGCTCCAACAGAGATCAGGTGCTCATTGTTCTAGGCGGTGTCTGAATACATAGCAAGAGAGAGTCACTGCCTTGACAATCTAAATAGACAAAACTGGTTCCTATTTTACAGCTGGGAAACTAAGGCACACAGAAACTCAGTGAATTGTCCAAGGTCACACAGTGAGCCTGTGGCACAGTAAGGAACTAAACCCAGATCTCCTGGGTGCTAGTACAGTGTCTTAACCACAAGATCACCCTTCCTTTCCTTGTGTAACTAAACAAAGGCAACTAACTTTTCTCATGTGTGTACTTGTTTGATGCATTGAACCCCAAACACAGTCCAAACTTCAAATGGGAACTATTACAGTTCAGCTTACAGTCTGAAACTCTCTCTATTGAACAGAGGTTTCAAACTTACCGGTAATTACTCCAAAATTTTCAGCTCAGGCTTATAATAGAAACTGTCTTACACCCTTAACTAGAGAGTCATTAGTATGGCTCCATAATACGTAAGTGACCTAGAAGCATGTTAGTGCTGCCCTAGGACAAGTCTAAGTCATACAATGGCATTTTCCCTGAGTAGGTGTATTTAGCTCATTTAATCAAGGCTTTGATTGATTGCACCTCTCTTTTTGGCTAGCATGCTTCTCAGGAATATAAAGGTTTGACAGTGTATTAGTCATTTGCCCAGAGAGAAAGCTTTCGTAATGAACTGAAAACCTGAAAATTGTGTTTGTGTTTTTTTTAAACTTTCCTTGTCTTGTACTAATGAAATTTATGCAAACACCACATAAATTGATGAAACTGATAGATGCTGTAGGATGCAATAGGGCGAGGTGTTAAATAATTTATTACATGTCAACTTTAAAAAAAAATCAACAACACCCTTTTTGCTTGCATGTTATTCTGAAATTATCCATGCCAGGTAAATTAATAGCACATGGGAGAAAGAAAGCAGTACTAACTTGTCTCTTCTATATTATTTTGTGTGTCCTCCAAGTAATGGCAAATCTGAATATGATAGCCCGAGAGGTCTGTACACAATAAACATTGATTTCTTCATCTTAATAAAAATAATCATGCAAGCTGGGGGTGAGGGGAGAGGACATGATGACTCAGAGGACTGGCAATGGAATAAAGAATACATTTAAAATGTGTTTGACACAGAGGCTTAAGAATGAGTGATCTTGGAATCTGAACTTCCCTCCTTTCACCTTTAAAATAGTGGTCTTAATTCAAAATCCATGGAAATCAATAGAATACTCCCACTGACTTCAATGGGTTTTGGATTAGACCATGAATGAGGCATACAGGTTATTCTGTATCTTTCTGTGGATAAATGAAGAACTTCAGCTTCCAGAGATGTCAAAGCAACATATTTTGTGAGCACTAGAATCCTGATTTTCTACCGCCTCATATAATCTTTACACCAGTATGCAATAGGCCCGATTTTCCTCTCATGCTTGTGTAAACCGGAAGTAACTCCATTGACTTCAATGTCAACTGGCGTAAAACTGGCCTCAGTGAGCCCAAGGAGTATAAAGTGGGTGTAAAATGGTACCAGAATTTGAATTCTCCATTCTTTCACACCAATGGCAGAATTTAACCCTCCTTTGTACAGGTATCAGTTACTATACAAAGTGAAAGGCATTTGTGGAGAATCAGGCCTTAAAGGATGAATCCTGCATTACAGTTCTAAGTATAATTGATTTTTTAGTTGACTGGGCCAATGAAAGAAACCCAACATCTACATTTTTTTTTTTAATTTTAGAGGAGTCAACCCAAAATGAGACATGTTCAGTTCTCTTGGTGAAATAAAAAATAAACAAAAAAAATTGGTTTGGATTGACTGAAATGATTAGTTTGACCTGAAACAAAACATTTAATTTCGTTTTCAGGTTTTTAAAAACTTATTAAATTCAGGCAAATTTCAAAACCAATTATAATCTTGAAATAAAAAATTGAAATATTTCATTTTCAAAATGAAATGAGTCTTTTGATTTTTTCTAAATTTTTTTTCCCCATATGAAACTATTCACCAAATTTGCAAATAATTTCAATTGACTCGAAACTGCATTTTTGGGGGTGAATAAAAAACTCATCTGAAAAGTTTCACTCCCCTTTACTCAGGAATAATTCACATTTGCCTGCCACTGGCGGCAGTCACCTTGCTGGCTGGCAGTATGCTGCCTTGTGGGTCTAGTGCTCCTGCTGCACGTACAGATTTGTGGGATCTGGCAGGCTGTCTGCCTCTGTGAATAGGCATCACAAGGCTGGGATGGGGAGCAGGCTGGAACCTGAAGATGTCCACTAATTTGTCTGGCCTCTAGTTAAAGGTGTATGGTTCACACTTAAGAAATCGGCTCCCAGAATGCCTCTCATGGAATTGAGTCCTCAGTGGGCAGAAAAAATAGTCTTGCACTCTTAGCTAAAAACTTTTAAAAGCTTATTGCACAAAGCTTTGGGCACCAGACACCAAATTGTTGTCTTTAAATTTTATTTGTCTGAATTTATATTGAATAGTTTTTAATAGGATTTTTACCAGTAGGTTTATTGTTGCCTAGATCTCAGTGAATGAGGGACGATCTTATAAACTAAAATAATAATTGTTTCCCTTTTAACCATATCTCAACTGAATCTTGTCAGGCTGGCAATGTACAGATTTGAATACACCAGGGATGTGAATCAACATGGACAAGTATCCCCTCAATATGTTAACACATATAGGGTTACATTGCAAATTATTATGAAAAAGCAGCCGTTAATCCGTGACTCAGAAAAACACTTACGCACTTGCTCGACTTCAACAGGACTCCTGACATGTTTAAGATTAAGCACTTGTTTAAATGCTTTGCTGGACTGGGGGATCTAAATTAGCCATCAAATAACAACTCTATTCATATACTGATGTCTTAAAAACAGGACAATCCTACCTTCTGAAAATATATAATATGTAAACAATAAATAGCCTTTGTAAGTAATTCTGGACCTCCTTCTCAGACTAAAAAAGAACAACATAAAAATAAATAGCAGCCTAGAATACATATTTCGCCAGAACCAATTTTTTTTTTTCAAATCTAGAAACCACAATTTTTGATTTGTTCTGAATCTGGCAAATCAGCATTTCCCATCTCTAGTAAAAATCCCTATGAATTATTTTTATTATTGCACATGTGCAACATGCACTTTTCAGAGTTAAATACCTTGGCCAGTTCACATGCCCCTATTTCCTTTCCAACACACACACAAAATATCCAGTGATACTAATGTTCAATGTGGACATTTTGATCTACTCTTCCTCTCATTGAGGTTAATGGGAGTTTTGCCAATAACCTTAATGTGAATAAAATGGAATACACAGATTACAAAATATAATATGGTTTACATCAAAACCTGACATTAAAAACCATATGAAGTCTCCAGTTTCTATTTTGTTCCACTCTGATCACTTAAAAACATTCTAATGGACTGCTTCAAATTATATTAAAAACATCTATTGCTCCTCCGCTGATTTCTTGCATGCCAATGTTTATGGAGAAGTTTAAACTCCTTCCAAAACAAATTGTTGCCACGATTTAAGTGCTGGAATCAAGAGTGACTGCACATATAGCATCAATTCTTGCATAGTTCATAAATATTATAAATGCTAACATTTACTGTGCAATCACATACAGCAACTGCACAGGTTATATTTGCAAAATATACAGAGAGAGGTCAGCAACTCTTGTTTATTTATCAGATTTTATTTTCTATGAGTTATGCAGACAAATAGCTTAGAAGAGGTAAAGGAAAAGGAGAAACATGGGACACTAGGATCCAATGATCTTTAAAGAATTAAAACAAACTAGTATTTTATTGCAATAAATCATTTCTCCCCCTCTGCCCTGACCATTTTCTTTCTTATTAATATTTGAGTGGACTTTATTCCTTGGAAAGATGAGAGACTGAGGACCCTGGAGACTGAAATCCTCTAGCCACAGAACATGTCAGTCACAGGCAACAGCATAAACCTTCCCATACTGTATTACCCTACCAATGTAGCTAAACCTTGATGTGGACAAAGGGCGTATAGGAGTGGTAGGATATTCGGTCTCTTTGTGCATTCAGTCCTGGCCATCCTCTGAGACTGCCAACAAGGGTATCAATTGATTTTTAATTTTACACAGTTCTGGAGTGTTTGGTTAGTATTTTTTTTATAAAATAAGTACTTTTTTGGGGTGGAGGGGTAAATAGCGATTTTTAATGTTAACTACTGTGGTATCTCAACTGTATGAGAAACTATGTACATGTATAAAAAAACTTGCTGCTGAGGGGGTGGTATACAAGTGTTTGATTGCTGTGAATTTTGGTTCTGGGCAGACAATTTGTGAAATGTTATTCCTGTATGTGCTGTAAGTGTAAAGAAGCAAATCTTACTATTTATATGTCCAAAGTCTGCAAAGCAACAGTTAGCACACAGTTTTGCTGAACTTGCCTTGAGAGAGAAAATGCAGGCTAGAAAGACCATTTATCCCCTTCAATGTGTCTTATGCAGTGTTTTGCTGGAGTGCTGGAACAATTTGTGTAGTGGGGGTGCTGAGAGCCATTGGACCAAACTGTAAACCCTGTGTATAATGGAAACCACTTCAAGCCAGGGGGTACTGCCACACCCCCAGCACCCTAGTTCTAGCACCTCTGGTGTTTCGTGGTGATTTTCTTCACAAGAGCGCAAAGGGGAGGTTGGGGTTGCGGGAAGACGTACGCAATAGACCTACAACTTCATGGTTTCATGAGCCAAAAGCGGCAGCGATCGCTACTAAAGCCCATGCATTGAGTAGCAATTAAGCCTTGACCACACTGGTGCCACTCATCTTGGGGTGACGAATTCCATTCCCCTGATTCTCATACAGATTTACTATGTAAAGAGCTCTTGCTTGGACTTTGCGCAATGGTCAATGAAGAGCTACTACACATACATGCACAGAGGGCCAGTGCAGCTACTGCAGGCACAAATTTGGCTTCCTACGCATAAATTACTGTACTTCATCAAATGCAAGTCCATCCTTGTCTTCAATGGCCTGATCCTAAGCCCACTGAAGTCAATGGGAATCTTTTCATTGTCTTCAATGAGTTTTGGATCAGGCTCTAAATTCATTGAAATGGCATGTCTATGTATTCGCTTACAATAGTCTTGTCTCTTACGTAGAGAAAGTTTTCATATTCTCCAGCTCAGTTTCAGGAGTATTAAAAAAAACGATTCAGTCCAAGGAAAAGAGATAAAAACATATTACATTCTTCTTTTACTCTAGATTAAAGAAATTAAAAATCAATGTTGTTCTGGATCCAATCCAAACAGAACAATATGATCATTTCTTAATAAAGATGCATAACCACTTAATGATAAATATAAATCTGATCTTCCAGTCCTTAGGTAACCCTCTGAATGAAGCAAAGAGCATTTTTAAGAACTGCAAGATCAGACTCTTCATTTTGTTAACAGGGAATCTTTCACGTAACTCTTTTAATCAAATAGTACAATGAACTACAATGGAACAGGTGTAAGCAATTAGTGGCCCAGTCCCACAGCCCCTTATACTGGTGAGTTGTCCTTTGTCACCCAAGGAGTCACTGATTTCAGTGGGACTTGGTGTGAGTAAGGATTCCCCCAAGTAAAGATTTGCAGGATCAGGTCCTCAAACAATAATAAACACACCGTGGAATAGAATGTAAAGGCAGAGTGATGAATTCTAACCTGGTTTACACCTCAGACAGTTTTGCAGCAGTGAGAGTTCTGATTCAGAATTTGTAAAGGCAAAATTTGGATCAATATATTGACATGTATAGGAAGTTTATTTTTTGATACATTTGTTTATATAATATATATAATTATATAATCATCAATTTAAACAGTAACAATAATTAGTAATATCTATTTTTCATATATATAGATACAGATATATAAATAAATGATGAAACATAACTATATGTGTGTATATAGTGCTTTAAGTTATTATCTGGTAAAAAGAAAATGCCAAGGTAGGTTCCACATTATTTGCACATTTCATCTAATGGTTCATCCCTAAATAACATATTCTTTTCTTGCCCTTACCATATCCATTCTGACAAGAAATTTTAGCTGGAATTAGCAATTATCAGCAATGAAAAAAATCATTCGAAACAATGATACAAGATGAGCTGAAATTGCTTGATTTTTCATAATATCTATGGGCAGAAGGGGATACATGCACTTGATAAAATAGCAAAGGAAGACATCTGTGTGATATCTTTCTATCTGTGCTATAAATATGTACATACAGTAAATATTTCATTTAATACATATTACAAATTTTAGTTAATAGTGGATATTTAAAGTGACTTGAATGAGCAGTTAAAAGATACCCACTGAGATTTTCAAAGCAGTCTAGGGAATTTAGACATGTGTCTACATTAATTTTTAAACTTTTCCATTAATTTTAATAGAAGTATGTCTAAATCCCTGAGAGTGTTCTGAAAATGTCCAACAGCTATAATCCATGTTACCAGGTGGGTTTTAAAATGTTCTGACTTACAACGTTATTAGCTATTTTCTCAGTTACGATTCAGGCCCCAGTGCATCCAAGCACTTAAGCACATGCACAGTCCACTGAAATAAATGGAATAACTCAAGTGCTTAAAGTTACACATGTGCTTAGGTGTTTTGCTGGATCAGGATCTAATGGGCATATATGAGAGAAGATGAAAAGAGTGGGAATTCAAATATTTTCAGAAGGGTAGAGAAGCCAAAGCGGCAGCAGCTCCCCTCTGTACGGTCCTGCTCCTGCCCCATTAAAGTCAATGGCAGCTTTGCCCCTGACTTCAGTGGGCATAAGATCAAGTCCTACGCCTGCAGAAATCCCTCCATGGAAACACTTCACAATTGGAGCTCCAAGAGAAATCACCCCTTCCTTCCCTTTGTCACCACCACTACCACCACTCTCTCTCCCCACCAGTCTAGTTCATTATAGTCTGGCATTTAAAATACCATTTTAAAAATCAGCAAAATTTCTTTATTGGCTAAAAATGCCAACATTATAAGTCACGCATTTGACTAGCAGCAAAGAAGCATTTCAAATTAATCACACATTTGAACAAGTCCAGGCAGGAAACGCACAGATCAGTTGCCTATTATGATGAGAAGTCTATGGTTCTCTCTTTAGGCACTTCATAGAGTTTAGAATCGAAGGCCAGAAGCAACCTGTCTGACCTTCTTCATCCTCACTTCAAACACTGCACAAGCCCTGGCAAACAAACTACACACCCAGTCTCACATGTTGGGCTCAACCCTGCTTTACTCTGGTAAAAACCCATCAATATCAATGGGAGTTTTACCCGAATAAGTGCACAACTCGGCGCTTTGACTAACTGTAGGGCATAGAGGGAAAATTGCAATTGTAAATCCTAATCCTACTCTCTACTCTGTATCTGAAAAGAGCTACATGATGCACTATCTGGCCATGGGGGCAGGAGAGATATATAGTCCCTACTGCGTCTGGTGCCTTGTGTATCAGTCACCAGCCCAACACCTGAGGATGGGGCACACCTACAGAGGTTTTGCCTACATTTCATGTTTGTTAGGCCTCAGGGCCAAAGCTGTTAAATGTATTATATTTTGTTTCTTTTTTCTAAATGCTAGACAGGTAATCTGCCAAATTCAACAGTTAACTCAAAACTTTCAGAAATTATTTAGATGCTCTGCTGCAGGGATGATTGGGCAGGCTGCCAATTCTAAAGAGACCCTGATTTGATGAAGAGGGCTGGTTTCTGACTCAAGCATGGAACCTCCATTGCTATAATCAGCAGTTCAGAGGGCCCTGTGAAAGTACCAAATCACAGACTGATGACTCAGTCCCACCCATTTCTCTAGGGAGTCGTTTTCCTCCACTACATTCTAATGGAGGTCCCATGAAAATGAAAGCTTGACAGCCTGTACTGCACCTTCAGACTCCGATGAGGCGTAGCAAGCCTAAAAGTGGTCAAGGTGGGCTGAGGAGAGGAAGTTTATTTGTGTTGGGTTTTTACATAGTGCCCCTTACCTAACATCCGAGTGCTCATTCAGCACCTCTTGCACAGCCTCCACCTGTGCGACTCCTACAAAGTTCCAGCCAGAACTAAAAAGTTACCTTTCCCTGTGCAGCTCCATGGAGAGGCCAGCCCAGCCAGGTGTTTAATTTCCCATTCTGATACCCTTGTGGGTGTAGGGCTATGTGGTACCAGTTGCAAACCCCTTGTACTTGTTGGGGTAAATCAAGCCCTGCATGTGTGATAAACTATTAATATTTATCTTAAACTGAACACACACACAAAGATTGTTTATATTTAACTCCGCTCAAACTTCACCATGTGGCCAAGTGCCTTGGCTATTGTTTCCAGCTATCATTAAATAAAGGGTCATTTAATTAGTCCTTCCAGTTAGCCTGAAAGAAGGATGCCTAGCACACCCATCAGCTTTAACCAGATCTACAGGTGATTGTCTACAGAGCAAAGACCTGTTTGATGGCAGCCATTAACATCTTTCAGCATAGTAATACCATATCTACAACTGGCCTTTCTTCCTTGAAGCTGGTAAATCACCACTTAGGTCTAAATCCTGAAAACACAGACCTTCCAAACAGGTTCAGGCAGCTACTTTTTATAGAACGTCATGAAAAGAAAAACAAACATAGATATGATATAATTACAGGGTAATAAAACTATAAACACTACCAATATATTAATTTTATGTTTGTTTTATTCATGCTTGGTATACCAGCCTACAAATCTCCTCTGGTTTTGTAGTGAACAAAAAAAGATGTGTTGACTATTAAAAGTCTGTGTGTCTAACTTTTTCATCCATAAAACTAACAGGCTGGTATACAAGAAAAATCATCATGCAGAGAAACTCATCCATAAGAAGAATAAGTGAAGTATATCACCATAGATAAAAGTGCGTGCATGATCTATAAAGACTTCATCAACCTAACTGTGAAAAAGTGCTGCAGGAAGAGAAATGTTGATTTTAAATTATGGATGGCCAAATTGATACCAGTAACATCAGAGCCATCCCCCAATTCCTAACCCATTGCCTGTTTTTTAAAACGGTGCTTTGCTGAAATGTTCAGATAAATGTTATTTTCAATGTACAGTTTCTGGTCAGGACCAGAGAGGTCAAAATATCAAGAAAGAGACTCTTCTCACAGTATATCCAGACATGGTGACAAGCCATTTGCCCCAGAATCAGGGTGACCTAGCAGGTTAGGGGATGTGATCGTACGCATCATTCCTCTGAAGGTTTCGAAGGGGGAGGCAGGTCAGTTAGGCACACCACAAAGTGCGTTTGAGTAGTGATTTGCCATCTGACTGCTTAAAGAGAGGATCACATTTAGGCATGGTTAGTAGGCTGTAGATCCTTCCTGAAGACCTGCAATCAGGTAGGTAGGAGCTGAGGCCCACTAGCAGAAAGTTGTGGATTGGGAAGGGTGGGACCTAAGGAGTCTGTTGCAGGAGGCAGCTCCACGGGGGACCAAGGACAGACTGTTTCACAGCTTGAGGGGAGAGAGGGAGGAGATAACTTGAACAAGCTTCAGATAAGCCTCCAAAGGCTTGTCCAAACCTATCATAAATCCTGAACCTCTGGAGATTGGCTTATCGCTGATTTGAAGTTTGGCCAATGTCATCCCTCACAAAACTCCACTCAAGTCAGTAGATTCACAACAGGGATGAATCTGTCCCACTTATTTTGATATGCTTAATTTATAATACTTGCCTCCAGAAAGGGTGCATAGGACTCCTCCATAGCTGGACATATAGCAATATCAAATAGAAAATTCATGCATCGTTTTCTTGTTTAACAAATGCAAAGCTGCCACAAGCCACTCTATTCTTTATTTAAAATGATAGCTCCTGAATATGAAAATCAGCAACCCCAAAACAACTCATGCCAACTACAGAAGAGCTACAAGTAGATTACACCTCACTGAGCTGTAATAGTAAGCCTGCAATTAACTCATTGCCACACTGAATTCTGTGCATTAAAAGTGCATTGCAATTTTGCAGAAGACATCTCTCATGCCAGTTTGAGAAAACATATTACAAATGATTAAATGGATTCAGAATAATGTAGAGATTTACATATCTGCCAAATTAGAAATGATTTTTGAATAACTGACAGCTAGGAGAGAAGCTTTAGAATGATAGCAAAAGGCAAAAATCCCTAAATAAAATAACCAATTTTCAGAGCACAAAATGTTAAGGATAGCATTGTCAGACATTCAATGTCATTCCATCTGGGATAGCAGACCAGTAGAGCAGCAGATCTGCCAATGTATGTTGCTCTTCCGCGTAATTGCTAGATCTATACAAATCCAGAGCAAAGCACCACATTCTGTATCTGAATAAAACTTCCAATTGCTTAAATTACCTGTTTCTTTAAGACATCTCCCAGAAAACTAACCGTCTGTGAAAATGTCAGCTCAGAGAGCAGATCATCAAGTGGAGCCAAGGCAATCTATATCAGCTGGGGATCTGCTCCCAGATATCTTTGATACTCATTCTGCTTTGAGTTGCAGTCAGCATTGTCTTCTTTTTCTTATACTGCATCCTGACAGTATTATGTCACTTTGTGGCAATATATGAAAAAATGTAGGTAAAGTGGTGGAAAATGTGCTGTTAAGCTATACATTTCTCTCTCCCTCTCCCCCTCTCTCACACACACCTCCTAAACTAAAAATATCCCAAAATGTCACCAAGAGCAGAACTGCAATATTCTTATTTAAAATTAGCCTATTTGATCATGAATTCTACAAAAGAATTCTAGAAGTTACAGTTCTCTATCATCCACATTCAGAGCAATTATACTCCACTAGCCTTAAAACAAAACCTAGAGCATAATGAGAATTATTGTCCATTTTCATAAGAGATCAGTGGGAAAAAAAATCCCCAACCTTACCTTCAGTGAAAATCCTGGAGCCACATAAGATTGGGAATGAGAAGCTTTTACTCATTTGAGAATTCTTCTCATAAGAAAAAGTTTAGAAGCTAGTTCCTACTTGAAAAACCAGCACGGTGAGGAAAGTTGTAGCTTACTGAATGAATCAGCCAAACATCTGATCTCTAAGGGTAGTAACTGTTTGAATCTGGAATCTCCTCTGTGAAATAGGAAGTAGAAAAATAATGGTCAGGACCACTTAAGTAGTAGATATAGAAATGATTGGTTAAAAGCAGCAACTAATGAACACTAGGCAAATAAAATACATTTTTTAAATAAGAACAGAATGAAGTGCTAGAAACAGCAAACACCACCACTTTTTGGTATGGAAGGAAAGGACAAGGAAATTGCAGGATTATGAGTTCATCAGATCCTTGAAAATAATAGTTGCACAAAAACAATTGTGTATTGTACCTTCTTTAACAGGACATTTCTGGTCAACTAGAATGTTCATCTCATATTACATTTGAATGGTGTTAATGCTTAAAAACAAACTGACAAGCACCAGGAAATCAAATCAAATCAAGGATAAAACTCCATGACTCATTCACATTACTGCAGCAAAATAAAAGCCCAGTTGAGCTCCTCCACTCACAGACTTATTCTCAATGTAATACACCTTGCACAACTATGGCACTATATGCAAATGGTAAATGACAACTGACAGCTATCTTATAAGCAAAGGACAGAATGCCAATCTGAACTTGAGGCTCGCTACCTTGTAACACTGGCATCAAATAGATTGAAATATGTTTTTATGCATTGTAGATTTAAAATAATCTTCTGTAGAGTTTATGAAAGCTGCATAAATTAATGCAAGTTACCAGGAAGTCTGGTATTTGAGAGTCTGACACATTGGGTAGGCAGATGTTAAAAACCTGTGTAGCAGAAACCGCACACCATCCCCACTCTAGGAAATCCAAGCTCAATGACGCAAGCACTCCATTCATGCATCTCCTATTGAAATCAAGTGTCTGCAGGATCGCACTATTTGGTTATCACTTGCACATGAAAAAAAAACCTCAAATTCCATGGTCCCCCCTCTATTTGGATAAATAGGTCTGTACTGTATTTTATACCCATTCCAAACTATCACTTAGTTACCCAACCCAGTCTATTATAGAATCACAGAAATGTAGGGCTGGAAGGGACCTCCAGAAGTCATCAAGTCCAGCCCTCACACTGAGGAAGGACCAAGTAAACCTAAACCATCCCTGGCAGGTGTTTGCCCAACCTGTTCTTAAAAACTTCCAGTGATGAGGATTCCACAACTTCCCTTGGAAGCCTACTCCAGAGCTTAATTACCCTTATAGTAAGAAAGTTTTTTCCTATATCTAACCTATATCTCCCTTGCTGCAGATTAAACCCATTACTACTTGTCCTACCTTCAGTGGACATGCAGAATTACTGATTGCTGTCCTCTTTATAACCAGCCCTCACCATATGTAACACTGAGGAAGGGAAGGTTAAATAATCAGCCAGCTGGATGCAACCCTTAAGGATATATCAAAAGGGTATTGCAATGGTAAACAGGAACATTCCTTGTAGATAGTTATCAAAGCCAGGGCAAGTAGACTTGAATCTTTAACATGTTTGCCTGTATTGTTAGAGGAATCAACAAGAGATGCTAAGTGTGTCTGTCTATGTATACACACCAGCTTGTTCGATTTCACTCAGGATCAGCTCTTGTATCATATCACAGCACTGAGATATATTTACAGTGAAAACAGTTATGAGTTTATACCAAAGATCAAGATTTATGATATAGTGAGCAAGGATAATGGAAATAGAAAGGTTTCATACTAGAATTCCTAGAGACTAAGCTTAACTTTAATAAGCTAACCATATATCTAAAGAAACTTGTCTCATACCAATGTCCTTTGCAGTGTTTCCAGCCAAGGCATGGCAGCTTACCCCCTGCACCCTATGGCTTGTTTTTTCCTCTTTACTTCTTTCCTGTTGAGTCCATATGTAAATGCGGCTTCCATTATGTTGGCTTACAATGCTTAATCTACATGGCTGACAGAGAAACAGGTGTATCAGCATCCTTTGTCTTTCAAAACCTGTGTGTCAGCTCTGCCTTGGACACGGACTTTAAAACATATTTTCAGTACATATATACAACTCCTTAAATATCATCCATACATATATCTCACAATGATTATGAGGACCAGTATGACAAACTTTTATTAGATATCTCACATGATCTCATTTATGAATGAATGCCACGAAAGCTGTGTAGTGAGTTTCTCAGGCCTGCTAGCAGTTGCTGTTATAGAACAATGAACTGCCTTTTGCCAGCTGGCACCAATGGGTCTCTGTGTCACACTTGAAGTTTCCTTCAAATTGTACTATAGTGGGTCAGATTTGCCCCTCACCTCCATCCCTTTGGAACTGGCATTGGGTTCAACCACAGTATGACCTTAGGTCCAGGCAACACACCTTTCTCAGGAGCCATGTGGTCCTTGCCTGCAGCTGTAAGAAGCCACACATCAGAGCGTGGGGAAGATGCAACTGCAGAAGAGGTGTTACTGCTTGTTCAACAGGCACTAACTTCTGGGAAGATTTCAGTCAGAAACAGTGTTTTCCCCAGAAATTGAAATCAGGAGGGTGTTCAAAAATACAGAGATGTGGGGGCTGAGGACCGATGAGGGTGTGAGACTGTTACGGCGAAGGTGGGCTGTATGGCATCATAGTAAACACTGAAAAATGTGTCACAGCCATTTTATTAGATTTAACTCATGTTTTTAAATCATCATCACACAAATTAAAGTTGGCTACACAAGCCTCCTATGAAGCACTATATCTACATCCTTCTTGGTTTCTTCTTGTCATTTTGCACAACTCTGTTAAAGAACTTCTGGAATGCAGTCCATTCATTTTTGGTGACGTCTCATGTGTCCAATACGTCCAGTCCTTCATGATATGCTCATGATCATGCAGAAGGCGACTTCTTTCAATTCTATTCAATGAGGAAAAAGAATGCTCAGCTGTAGCTGTTGTGACTGGGAGTAGCAGGAGATGAATTCCTACTTCTTTCATCCCAGGAAACATAGCACAAAATTTGGGTTGAACCACTAGTGATGATAAAGAAGTAGTTGAAGTCAAATCTACATTCATTCATCGTATGATATTCCACTCTGTGTTCAAATTCTCTATTCCATCCTGATCACATGGCAGCCCAACTGCAGGTGGTGCCTCACTTCACTCAACTGTCAGTGTTTTATAAAACAGGCATCTGTAAAAGCTACATAGAGGTTGATAGAATCCAGAAGTTGTTGTTGTAGAGATGTAAGAATCAAGTCAGTGTACTTTATTTTTTCAGCTGGCTTAACAAACACTTTTTGTCCTCTTCGTTTAAGGAGTTAATATAAGTACCCTAATTAGTCAACTTCTGAACTGAAGTCTTTGCTTCTTCCAGTACATTTTCAATGGATATCTCTCTGATTGATCCAAGTGTAGCTTCCATTGCTGGACTGAGTTCTACTACTGTTGAAGCAACTGCTTGGATGGCATTGTTTAATGACCCAAGTGGTTTCAACAGCAGACTTATAAGAGAGAATGGTGATTGTCTTCTCTGAACTTAGTAGCAAAAGTAGTCCACCAGCCTCACTACTCAGATCTGTCCCATCTCGGTAAATATTTTCCAAAGCCAATAATAATGGTTGCAGTAATTTTAAGACAACTGCCATAAATCGCTCATGAGAAAGCCAGCAGGTTTTGAACTTCAGTCCCAGTGTATCTTCTATATTTTCCAAGACATTCAGTTCTTTTGGACTCTTGCTAAAAAAAGCGTATAATGAAGACATTTAATGTATAGCTTTTTAAATGCCTTTTGAGGATTTTGCAGCTCGTACTAGTGCTAGTTGGAGTATATGGCCTCTTCAGTGTGTATTGGAGAGTTTAGAGTTACACTTTTCTCTGAGAAAAGCTTGTATTCCACCATGTCTTCCAGAGAAGTTTGCAGCTCCATCAAATGCACAAGCAGCCATCTCTTTGGGGTTCAATTTGCAAGCATTTAACTCTTCTAAGATGTGGATTGTCAGAGATGCAGCCAATGTGTCTTCTATAACCTGAACATCTAGAAATTCATCTACTGGTCTACCACGGATAACATATGCAGTGACTTAATACTTGACACTCATTTGCATCGGTGCATTCATCAGCCATGTATGCACATTTTCTGAATGCAGTGAGAGAGTTCTTCACTTTTTCAACTGTTGAGCCTTTCATTGTTGCACTGCATGCTTCTAACTAGTCAGTTGAGTTTCTTGCAGAAAGATAGTGAGCATTTGCTGGTCTTGAACGGAACCAGTGTCCAATTTCAAAATTAACAAATAACAATGCCCTTAACATTGGCCTCCAGTTTGTAGTGTGTCCTATCTCTTGCTTAAAGAGAAAGTATGATGTGACAGCCATGTTTGTTCGCATAAACTGTGTTGTGTCTCCAGCATTCTTAACAGTCTCATTAAGTTCTTCTAAAATTGGCTTTGACAATGACTGGCTCATAAGGCTTTCTGCATGTCGATGTAGTCCAGAGGACTGGTGTTTTGCAGCGTTTGCACATAGTTTGTCAACATTGGCTTTGCTGATCGGTCTGGCAAACCAAGCTCCTCCACTTTTACTATATAAATCCATGGTATGCTCACACCTTGAATACCGCATGCAGTTCTGGTCACCCCATCTCAAAAAAGATATATTGGAGTTGGAAAAGGTACAGAGAAGGGAAACTAAAATGATTAGCGGTATGGAACAGCTTCCACATGAGAAGAGATTTAAAAGACTGGGACTTTCCGGCTTGGAAAAGAGACTACTAAGGGGGGATATGATAAAGGTCTATAAAATCTTGACTGGTGTGGAGAAAGTGAATAAGGTCCTTCACATAACACAAGAACTAGGGGTCACCCAATGACATTAATAGGCAGACCATTTAAAAGGAAGTACTTCTTCACAAAACGCACAGTCAACCTGTGGAACTTTTTGCCAGGGGATGTTGTGAAGGCCAAAACTAGAACAGGGTTCAAAAAAACCCAAAAAACTAGATAAGTTCATGGAGAATATATCCATCACTGGCTCAAATGTGAAATTGCAGGACTACTAACTGTCATCTGTAACCTATCATTTAAATCAGCTTCTGTACCAAATGACTGGAGGATAGCTAATGTGACGCCAATTTTTAAAAAGGGCTCCAGAGGTGACCCTGGCAACTACAGGCCAGTAAGCCTCACTTCAGTACCAGGGAAATTGGTTGAAACTATCGTAAAGAACAAAATTGTCAGACACATAGATGAACGTAATTTGTTGGGAAATAGTCAACATGGTTTTTGTAAAGGGAAATCATGGCTCACCAATCTACTAGAATTCTTTGAGGGGGTCAACAAGCTTGTGGACAAAAGAGATCCAGTGGATATAGTGTATTTAGATTTTCAGAGAGCCTTTGACAAGGTCCCTCACCAAAGGCTCTTAAGCTAAATAAGCAGTCATGGGATAAGAGGGAAGGCTCTCTCATGGATTGGTAACTGGTTAAAAGATAGGAAACAAAGGGTAGGAATAAATGGTCAGTTCTCAGAACAGAGATAGGTAAATAGTGGTGTCCCCCAGGGATCTGTACTGGGCCCAGTCCTAATCAATATATTAATAAATGATCTGGAAAAAGGGGTAAACAGTGAGGGGCAAAATTTGCAGATGATACAAAACTACTCAAGATAGTTAAGTCCCAGACAGACTGCAAAAAGCTACAAAAGGATCTCACAAAACTGGGTGACTGGGCAACAAAATGGCAGATGAAATTTAATGTTGATAAATGCAAAGTAATTCACATTGGAAAACATAACCCTAACTATACATATACAATGATGGGGTCTAAATTAGCTGTTACCACTCAAGAAAGAGATCTTGGAATCATTGTGGATAGTTCTCTGAAATCATCCACTCAATGTTCAGCGGCAGTCAAAAAAGCGAACAGAAAGTTGGGAATCATCAAGAAAGGAATAGATAATAAGACAGAAAATATCATATTGCCTCTATATAAATCCATGGTACGCCCACACCTTGAATACTGCGTGTAGATGTGGTCGTCCCATCTCAAAAAAGATATATTGGAATTGGAAAAGGTTCAGAAAAGGGCAACAAAAATGATTAGGGGTATGGAATGGCTTCCGTATGAAGAGAGATTAATAAGACTGGGACTTTTCAGCTTGGAAAAGAGACGACTAAGGGGGGATATGATAGAGGTCTATAAAATCATGTGTGGTATAGAGAAAGCAAATAAGGAAGTGTTGTTTACTCCTTCTCATAATACAAGAACAAGGGGCCACCAAATGAAATTAATAGGTAGCAGGTTTAAAACAAACAAGAAATGCACCGCACTGTCAACCTCTGGAACTCCTTGCCAGAGGGTGTTGTGAAGGCCAATACTATAATAGGGTTCAAAAGGGAGCTAGACAGATTCATGGAAGATGGGCCCATCAATGGCTATTAGCCATGATGGGCAGGAATGGTGTCCCTAGCCTCTGTTTGCCAGAAGCTGGGATTGGGTGACAGGGCATGGATCACTTGATGATAATCTGTCTGTTCATTCCCTTTGGGGCACTTGCCATTGGCCTCTGTCAGAGGACAGGATAGTGGGCTTGATGGACCTTTAGTTTGACCCAGTGTGGCCGTTCTTATGGCTATTAGCCAGGATGGGCAGGGATGCAACACCGTGCTCTGAGAGTCTCTGTTTGCCAGAAACTGGGAGTGGACGACAGGGGATGGATCACTCAATAATTGCCCTGTTCTGTTAATTCCCTTTGAAGAACCTGGCATTGGCCACTGTTGGAAGACAGGGTACTGGGCTAGATGGACCACTGGTCTGACCCAATATGGCCATTTTTATGTTCTTATGTAAAAATTAATTATAATGTAATAAAAATATTTAGCACAGAAACTCCCAACACTAGCCAAAATTGATCACTTGGGTTGCGGGATACCTAGGCAGAGTAGGTGAGTTCATGTAAATACAGTCTGGTCCAGAAGCCTACCCTCCACCCCTGGCTCACCACTAGCTGTCAGGAGAGAGCTCATTCAGACCTTGCTTCCAAATCCATAATTTTAAATTATAAGGATGGCCAACATTGCCAAAACAAGTGTGCCAACATTGTCAGAAAAAACAAAGGTGTGTGAAGAAGCTAGTCTTTGTTCATACTTTTTAAACCTATTATATTTTTTCAGGTACAAGTATTTTATCATATGCTGTATATGCTTTTAAAGTGTGTATTAATGTTTCAATTTAAATTCAAATTTCCAACCAATGACTAAATTGGCAACACTCATGTAACTAGTTGAGCACTGGGGGGGGGGGGGGGGGTTGGGGGGGGGGGGGGGGGGGAAGGGGGGTCAGAAATCTTCCTGGAGCCAAGGAAAGTATGTCACACAGAGCAGTTGCTCCTCAGCTTTGCTCGCTCACCAAGCTAGACCCTGGCACTCCACAGCCCCTATCAGGAGGAGATGGGGCTGCCATTGTGTCTGAGGTACAGGGATAGCTTGAACAGAAGCTGCTATTCTGCCTCTCTCCCTCCACTGGGCTGAATTTTGCCAATCTGTTGAGTTTTGCCACCCTCTGCACCATATAGGAGAGGGTAGCACGGTACTGAATGATGAGAAAGGAGAAGAGATTTTAACAGGAATTGAAAAGCATTATGCATCAAAAATAAACTTTCTAGCTCAAAGTTACAAGTTCCACCCAAGAAAGTGACTATAAAGAGAAAATGTCTGTGTTCCCAGCCAATATAAAAATGGTTTTCAGTCCTTGTGGGGCTGTTCCTTCCTCCCCTGCACAAGTGGGTGGGGGTCTGACTCCACCATACATAAGCATCAGCCAATGATACTGAGCTGGCCCATTGCAGGGAGCAGGCTGCTTCTGGTAAGAGGTGTGACAGTGTACCCCATAAGGGTATTTATGGGGGGGTGCTCATAAATGTATGTATGATAACTGGAATAGAGTTTTGCTACAAATGCCATGTAACATATCTATGTAAAGGTTATGATCTACTGGTTATGTTCATCCTAGTTGTATACAGGCACCATTTGTGTGTTCAAAGTTATGAACATTGGCTGTATAATTGCTTGATTTCTAAGTAGCCTTAGTTAGAACATTTGGTCACTTCTTGGGAAAGGAATGTGCAAATTAAGTGCTCAATCAGGAAGCACTTAACAGACAAAAGAGCTTGGAAGACTCCAATCCACATAAAAAGTCTACCTGAGAACTGTTCAAGGTAGCATGTGGGTAATGGCTGCTACCTGCAAGTCCTGAGTCATGCACGGGCATGTGACTTGCCCATGTGATTCCAAATCTCCATTTTGTGACTGGATTCTACACAGGGTGAGGAGGGGGTCTCCACCCACAAGAGAAAGTCTATTTAAACCCCTGGGAGACCCCTCCATTTGGTCTTCAGCTGGCTAAAGAAGGAGCCTCTCCACCCCCCCCAGGATACTGAAAAAAACTGGAACAAAGGACAGTAACTACAGGGGGTGTGAGTGATTGCTGGACCCAGGCTAAAAGGAGATTAGTCTGTAAAAGGGAACATTCTGGAACTGGTGAGAATCTTATCTGTATTCAGTTTGATTAGACATAGATTTGCACATTTTATTTTATTTTGCTTGGTGACTTACTTTGTTCTGTCTGTTACTACTTGGAACCACTTAAATCCTACTTTCTGTATTTAATAAAATCACATTTTACTCATTAATTAACTCAGAGTATGTATTAATACCTGGGGGGAGCAAATAATTGTGCATATCTCTCTTTCAGTGTTATAGAGGGTGAACAATTTATGAGTTTACCCTGTATAAGCTTTATACAGGGTAAAACAGATTTATTTGGGTTTAGACCCCACTGGGAGTTGGGCATCTGAGTGCTAAAGACAAGCACATTTCTGTGAGCTGTTTTCAGGTAAACCTGCAGCTCTGGGGCAAGTAATTCAGACCCTGGGTCTGTGTTGGAACAGACGGGAGTGTCTGGCTCAGCAAGACAGGGTGCTGGAGTCCTGAGCTGGCAGGAAAAACAGGGATAGAAGTAGTCTTGGCACATCAGGGGGCAGCTCCCAAGGGGGTTTCTGTGATCCAACCCGTCACAAGGGGCATCTGCTGGGGGGAAATAAAGGGGAATCACATTTCCTTTCTTAGGTACTTCCTGGGGTTGTGCCCTTGCACAAGGCACAATCTAGCCCTTGAAAAGTGCATTTTTCAAAATTAAAGAGGGAATTTCTTTACTTTAGAGACAATCTGTCTTTTCTCCTCCTCTAATTCAGACATTTCAGTTTAACACTGAGGCTCAGTTATCTATTAACGACTATGACAAGATGATTACTAATCTGTTGGTGAGATCTAGCCCAAGGCAGTTGAAGGTTAAGCTGTGGACAAAAAACCTTTTTGAACAAGGGTCTCCAGTTGAAGACCATCACTCTGAACAAACAGAGACCCACATTCACCAAGAAGCAAATGAACACTAAGCATAATATAAATTTTAACACTGAGATTCTTCCATCAAGTAGAATTAATTCATAAGAGATGGGAGAGTAGTCAGAAAGAAATATGTTTCCCCACATCTAATGGCTAAAGTCAGGTGGACAGTTATCAGATGTTAAGTGAGGGCTCAAATACCTACCAGCCAGTATATACATCTATTTTCCACTGAGTCATTTCCACTCCCTTCCCCAGGCTAGAGTCCAAAAATTTATCATTTTTAAAAAGCCATAGCACATTGCCAAGTAAAGAATTAAAGCAGTCCACTCCCCAAAACTCAGCCATCAGCAACGTGAATAGTCCAAAGTCTAGCAACTGCATTAATTTGGTCACTTGACAGCTGGAGAGTTTCCAGGCACTATTAAGGGATAGTCACATCCACACTGAAATGTATAAAGGCAAAAACTCTGGCTACTATGAAATAGTCCATCAATATATTTAACCTCTCAAAATCCAGAATACTAGCACTGGTTCCCTGGGACTCGTAAAATTATGTTGATTCTCTGCACCTGAAAGAGTCATTCCATTCACTTTTTCCTCCAGTTCAAAAGAGATATATTTTATCAAAGCGGTGTCTTTTCTTAACCATGATCAAGAGATTATACTGCAAAACACTCGGCAGAGTCTTACTTTTTTTTTCTGCTTTAGTTTGATTAAGTTTTTCACAGATCATAATGCACTCACCAGCAAACTGTCTGTCACTAGTTAGCACTGAGGATTCCTTCGAGGTGGCTGAAATCCTGGTCCTGCATTGCCAGACGGATGTCGTCTGCATAGACAAAATGCCTGGCAGTTGTGATAAGTGGTCGGAAGTAAACAGTGTGTTTGTTTCATGAAAGTGAGCTGTCAACCCGGCTTGGTTGAAAACACTGGAGAGAACTTTGGGTGAGATAAGCTTCTTCTTTAGACAGGAGTAATTCTTAAGACAGTTAGTTAAGTTCAGCCTCTAAAAAGTGTGTTATGGTTTTGTTTTCTATATAACCATTTGTTTCCAGTATTCTTACTATCACTTGAATCTCTGTTCTTTGATAATAAGCTTATTCTTGTTTTCACTATAGCACTGAGACACCCTGGCCTCAATTTTAGTGGCTTCTCAATCTGTCATCTGATCGGGATGAAGGTCATATATATATCAGGGGTTCTCAAACTGGGGGTAGGGACCCCTCGGGGGGGGGTCACCAGGTTATTACATGGGGGGTCATGAGCTGTCAGCCTCCACCCCAAGCCCTACTTCACCGTCAGCACTTATAATGGTGTTAAATATATAAAAAAGTATTTTTAATGTATAAGGAGGAGTCGCACTCATAGGCTTGCTGTGTGAAAGGGGGTCACCAGTTCAAAAGTCTGAGAACCCCTGATATATATACATGTATGTGTGTGTGTGCGCGCACATGCTAGGTGTTCAGCAAAGTGCTGGTTGTGAGCTGAACCAAGCTGGTGTGTTCTTTTGTTCCTTTGGGAACAGCAGGTTTGGTAATTCTGTGAGCGTTCAGTGGCTGGATGTGATGGGAAGCACTGAGAGGACTTGGAGATTGATGGGTGCCTATCGCACCCTGTAAGATAGCAAGGCCTGAAAGGCAGTGCTTGTGTTGCCAGAGGCTGTTGATTTCAGGGAACTGACCCACAACAGACTCAGACAAGACTCCTTCATGCTAAGGACAAGTGGCAGTGAGGTGCCTCGCAACTCTGGGTTATCCCTGGGGACCATCACAACCATGAGACTGTCCTGTCCAACACAGCCTCTCCTGACATCAAGCAAGAAGTCGCCTGCAGAATCTGCTCCTTAAGGTGCCAGACATGCCACATCTACCCCTCTTTAAAGATGTGTTTAATCCACTGAGCCACCGTCTCAGGTCAAGTCATCCTACTTGAACAATTCCTCCAAGGAACCTTGCAGGCAAGAGCAAGCTTCAAACATAGCTGATGCCTATCTTTTGACAGATCCAACAGTCCAGCCTGCGGTTTTGACCTTCCATGTCATCTCTGGGTAAAGCTCAATGGCTTCTAAGTGATCAAATGTGCTGCTAATGACCATAAGTGGGGTTTTTGTGACTCCCCCCTTTGCCCCTGTGACCAGTTAGAAGATGCAGGCCACATATTTGCAAGCTTCAACCATTGGCAAGGGCTGCCTTGTTCTCTTATGGATTTTCACAATACCCTTTCTTCAGCTATTAAATGATTAAGGCACTTAAACTAACACACTTGATTCAGTCATCTATGTAGATACAATTGTAATATACATAGCACTCTACCAATAGCCCTCAGCTTCTCCTTATCTATGATGATGGTCTTTTCTTACTGGAAAGTTCCCTTTAGAGGGGAAGGCCTTGCAGAATTCTACTGCACCTCGGCTGGTAGTAGAACCAAGAAACTTGTCAAGAATCAGAGCCTGCAGCAGAGCTAGTTTCCAGGCATCCTCATCAGTACGCTGGCCTGCAGCTGGCTGCATAATTAGCCACACCACCAGATCAGCAGCAGCTGCTTGCAGGCTTCTCAACTCTCATACCCCCCACTGTGCCTACTCTTGCATTACTTTGTTCCTGCTGCTCCTGCCTTGCCTCCGCCTTAAACCCCTCCTCGCTCAATACCCTGCTCACTCAGTTCCTGCCCTCCAGTGTGACTCTTGGTTTGGCTCCTCACTCTGATTCAACCCTCACCTCTGGTACCCAGTTCCTTCCCTCCAGTTTGACCCTTGGCTCTAGCTTCTGACCACAGACTCCAGCTTTGACTCTAGTCATGAGGCCTGACACCTGCTCCAAGCACCAGGCTAGACTGCCTTCATCCCGGTGATCTGGCAGATTGAGAAGCCACTAAAATTGAGGCCATGGCCCCTCAGTGCTAGCAGGGACCCTACTGAGGCCCCAGCGGAACTGGTGGGTGCCATCCAGAACATGCAGGTACAATTAACCACCCTGCAATGACAGAATGCAGCCCCCTGCAGGCGCAGTTTGCTCTGCTGGCTCCTCCTACTCCACCCCTTTTGGAGCCAAAGGTTCTGCTGTGCCACAAATTTGATGGAGATCGGGACACGTTTCGGGAGTTCCTGAGCCAATGTCAGCTCCTGTTCTTCTTTCACCCCTGATCATTCTCCACAGACCAGGCTTGTGTGGGGCTCATCTTACGTTTGTTGACAGGAGAGGCCTTGCCTGTGCTTTCCCACTCCTGAAACAGTCCAACTTGGACTTGACCATCTTGCCTTGATGTGTCCAACTTAGACTCAGTGGAACTGGGGCTGGGGAATGGCAGGCCCCAGCCCATAGGAGGGGGCGGTTCAGGCTGAGCTGGTCTGTTTCTCTCTCTGATGATTCCCAGCACTCACGGGCCATAGTTGGCATCACAGGGTCCCAAAGTCAATTTCCAATGCAATTCTGAATACCATTAGTAATTCAACTACTAGAGGCCCTAGTTAACTCAGGGGCCTCAGATAACTTTAGGCCCCTGAGTGGTTCCCACCATACACAAGGCAGCCCTCTTACAGCCTTGCCATGAAAGGGAGCCCAGTTTTCATGGTCCCCACAAGCACAGGCTGCTTTTGATAATTTGAAACAAATTCATCATAGCTCCCATCTTGATCCACCCAGATCCAACCACACTGTTTATGGACATCACCAGGTAGAAGCCAATGATACCAGCATGATTACTGGACCATCACGAGTGACACCGTCAAGTACAAGACCTGTCAAAAGATAAGAGATCTGCCCAATTCATTTTAATGAGCTAACTCAGTTTCTTCAAACACTATGTTTCTGAATCAGAAACAGCAGAACTAAATAACGAAAGGGGTTAAGCAGAGGTCAAACTAGTCCCAGTTCTGGGCAGTTATGAACTGATTTATTTTAAAACGCATCATTTTTTCCCAGAGGATGTAGAAAAAGCTGTATGATATTATATTGCAATTACCTAAGTGACAGTGCGTGATCACGTAGTTAAAGATTGCAGGCAAATCCTCTGGTCTGTTCCACCTGCTTTGCACCTGATCTGGTGGTACTATGCAGTCCCAAAACCATTCTAGCTGACTATCTGAGGAGTCCTTCTATTTAGGGAAATCCCCAGTTGCCATAGCACTGCAGTAGCACCCCTTCCCAGGCCCTGGTGTAAGGGCATGGCCAGAGAAAAGGGATGTGGTTGGGACATCCATATTGTCCAGGAATCCCTGGCTTCCATGACAGTCATTTGAGGCAACTGATGTAAGCGGAGTTGCCCAGAGGCTACTTTAATTTATGAGGGAGGCTGGTCTGGAAATCAGACAAACCAACAATCAGGGGAATAACCATTTGCACCTCCAATATTTCAAGCCCTAGACAGATCAAAGAAAGTAAAGACAACTGTGCTACTCATCTAGGTAAAACAAGTTCAGTGCTCTTAACTCACAGACTAATTTATTCCTTAGAGTGCAAGAAAACATACAAAAGAAACTGCGTTTGAACTAAATGTATTTAATTGTTGCTGAGTTACATCTGCACCAAATTCTGAGTGGACGATATGAGCCAACTGTATATTATTTTCAGAACACAAAAATGACTGGACCAATTTACTGAACTTTTCTTTAAAAAACTGCCTTTAAAAAAAAGAGTGGGGGTGAGGATCAGGTGCCTGTAAAAAGGTTAGAGCAGCATTAAATAGGGTCTAAGCATGGAGGATTCCCCGGCACAGGAACGGAGGAAGACAGCTGTTGTCTGTCCTCTGAGAACTCCATTGCAAGCTCTGCAGTAGGGGGGCATGTTGAGGACAGAGCTGGGGCTGGAAGGCATGTGAGTGGCAGGACCAAAGCATGCAGCACTACAGAGATTCCAGACAGCACTTCAGCCTATGGGACAGCCTAGATAGGCTGCCATAACTTGGACAAGGCCCCGAGGACTAAGTTATTCCAGGGCTGTCCTGGTCCCCTGAGCAGGTCAGAATCAGGAGGGCACAAGGTCTCTCAAAGCCAGCGTGGCTTCATTCTCCCTGGGCTGTGAGTTCTGTACTGTGCCTCTTAAAAGGTGCAGCACTGAATTTCATCTGAGATATGAAAAATTGCATCCAAAAATTTTGTTTGAGAAAGTTATGAGTAACGGAAAAAGAGGAAGACTCCAATGAAAACTGCATTCCAACCTTAACCCCCTTATCTTTTGCTGTTAGTATACGGGTACACCAAATACTACTCAATATTACATTATTTAGTGAATTTTGTCTTTTTTCATTTAATAATTAAGTCAATGAATAATTTTAGTTTTGAAATACTATTGATCTGATACATTCTTTAACACATATTGGCAATGGTCATTGACCTATTCATGCAACACTGTTTTTGTGGTATTCGACCAGCTCTGATAATGAGATGAGCATCAACATCAATGCAGTTTAAACAGAGAAATATGAAAAAAATTATGTTCTTGAAATATGATGCTGAAGGCACACTAGGTTTGAAAAGTTGGCACAACTGATAGCTTCGTATAGAGTAGCTGAAAGCTGGTTGTCAAATAATACAAACCAAGGCAAAGAATGCTGAATACTGTCTTAAATGTCTTGAGTTGCTTGTTTGGACTTGCAAGAGAAATTTGAAAACTGGGATGCATAGTCAGTATGAACTAACACCCAGTCTAGGTGCTTTACCTCCTCCTCCAGCACATTTCATCATTTTCTGTTAATTGTAATTTTTAACCACCTAATGACAAGCAGTCTTCAAAGAGATACAGAAGAGCTTTGAGAAACAGATTGGGTACAAAGAATAGATTGCATATAGTCATGGATGCAGGGGTGGATTACAGCAGGATCATTGAATCTGTGGGATCAGGGCCTGGCCATGTGAGGAGGCTGAACACAGCAGTGAGTCAGTGAGGAACAAAAAAGATTTTATGCTGGGAGGCTGGGAGGGGAAGATCAAGGACTCCAATGTGGGGAGGCAGATTGGAAGGAAGAGTTCATTTCAGTGGCCAGGAGAGGAAGATTAAGGAACTCTGGGGGTGCAATGTTATTGGTCTGGGGGCTGAAGTTTTGGTTATCTGGATCCTATTTAGCTTTAAGCAATGGAACACAGTTTATTTGAAAAAAAAAATGGGTGAGATTTAGAAAGTTAAAAGGTGTAAGATAAATGCAAGCGCTATTGAGTAAATACTCTCTAAACGGATGGACGGAATCATCTGAAATACAGTAAAAGGGAAAAAGATCCTGAACAGTGAACATATTGACTATCACTTTGACAAAAGACATTAAAGTAACATCCTAGAAATAGAAATATTTTGCACTTCTATAAGACTTTCACCCGAGTGTCTCAGAGCAAATTACAAGCATTAACAGCAGCTCTCATTCCATAGTACGTGCAGGGGAATGTTTACACCCAAGTAAAATCTATTTGCAGTGGAATTTTTTTTAAATCACGGAAATATTGCTTTTTCCAAACCTAAATTCGGTCCCTAAATTGATCCAACTATGGCCCTTTAATCAAAGATTGCTGGAGGCTCTTTGCATATCAGAGATTTGTTTGTGTACGTGTGACAGGGTAGAAGATGGAGGCAAAAAAGCTGAGCTAAAAGATAGTCTGCTTCCTTCCTAAAAACACACGTGTACATAAATTTTTGCCTCTCAAGTGAACTGAGGAGTTTTTGCTGGCTGCAAGTCTACAGTGAAATTCACTCCCGTGCCAACATAAGGCAAAGGGGTGAAAATCACCCATGCCCTAGATCATTAGCAAAACCAGATAGTTTGCAGTGGATCAACATGTAAAATATATGTGGGGAATAATGGAAAAATTCTCCTGAACTCTATCATTAAAAGGTAGCCTAAGCCTGCCCACTTCTGAATAAAAAAGCAAATGTGCTAACATTGTTCCCTTTAGAAAGGAAAAGCCTTTATATTTTACAGGCTCAGAGTTCACCAGTGGTGACTGGCTTATTCTGTCCCAGCTTCCAATGAATCGATGAGGAAGAGGTGAAGAATTATTAATTCTGGAGATTATTAATTCAAAATCAATGGAGAACAATGTAAAAACACAAGAGCTAACAAACGATAGGCTGTGTACATCTATCCATTATTTGGAAAGGCAACACAGTAACATTGGGCTTTATTGTGCTCAGCCCTACACAGGTGCACAAGGTTAGGTGAGGGGCTAAGGAACCTCTTCAACGTGTACTGCTGATCTGCAGTTGCCACTGTGCACAAGAACTGACAATACCAATGTTGGCGCCTGAAAGGGGTACGGCCAAAGTCCTGACCCTCCAGTGCATCAGCCAATGAAGTTGGCTTGTGATAGGGAGGCATGTTTGCCATGCTCCCCACCTCCACTCCTGGCACAGTGACCTGATGAGGCACAATGCCTATGGGAACTCTTACTTTGCACTGCCTCCTGCCATGGCCTCTCTTAAAGCCACAATTGAGCGCTAAACACATATGGATACTGAGAAAGGAAGATGGACCAAAACCAGAACTATTTTTCCAATCCCTTCCCACAACTTGAGACACGCATCTAATGGGACCATCCCTGGTCTTGGTTTAGATCAGGGGTGCCCCATCTATGGCCCACCAGAGTATTTCATAAGGCCCGCTGCCTGCTTCAACACAATATACTAACAGCCGATTCATCAGCATTTTGTCATCATGCATACATCATTTTAGTTTAAATGTGTGTAAACAGAGAATAGTGTACATAGAAACAACCTGTCTAAATACATATGAAACAAGCTGAACTTAAAATATAAATCAACACAGGTGACTTTAAATCTTATTAAAATATGCAGAATCTGTTGGCCCACACAAGGTTGTGCTTAGGTGTATGTGGTCCTCCTGTGTAATAAGAATGGGCACCACTGATTTAGATGACCCAAAATTAAAAACCCGAGCAATGAAGTTTTGTGGTTGAACTCCACTGGTTGAATACTATTCAACTACTACATTTATGAATATCACAGTTATTAATTAATTAATTAAAATATTATGTGATGAATAACTGGTGGTGATTAACGACAATCTTCATCAAATAATTATTCAGTGTGGATCTCTTCTGCTTTGGACTCAGGCTCTTGTTTTGTCCTCTCCACTCAGAAAGCCTGCTGTGGTGTGGAAGGTGTAATGTACGTTCAGGGAATTACAGATTTGGTCTTCAAGGGTAGGAGATGGAGAATACTTTTAGTGGTTCTGACTCATTTTATTTCAGGTAATTCAAGGTCTGATCTTGCAAGTTCTCCAAAACCAAAACTCTTCTTGACTTCCATGGCAGCGCTATACATGTCCTCATCTCTTTTCCTGCAGTGTTCTCATCCCTTTTCCCCACAACAGAATACAGGACAATTATTGTCCCTGCTTTGGTCTGAGAAAGGACTGCAAGATTGGGTCCCCAATGTTTACTAAGGCAGTTAGAATTAATTTATGATAATCTGAGGTATCGAGAGGGCAATCGGAAAAATCAAAGCTCCTTAATTGGCACATCCCAGTGGACTCAGAAACACACCATTTAAGGAATGATCCTGATGATCAGAGGCTCATAAAAATACATTGGACTTAGAGATAATCACCTGTTTCATGAATTACTGTAAAAAAATAAGCATAATACAATCCATTTGACTCCTTGAGTAATAGATACCTGACAAAGAAATTGTAGTTTAACAACTCTGGGTGATTTTTCACATTCTGATTTAAAATTGGTTTAGGTTTATGAAATTAAAATAGACTAAGCCCTTTAAAGTGTAATAAAATAACTAAGATAGAGTTGAGGAAGTTGAAATCACACACATTATTTTTCTTGAGCAGATTCGCAGGCATTGAGAACATGGATCTTAACCACAATTCTGCATATTATTGATACACGTTAACAGAGCAGAAGAACATGCCATAACAGCTCTGAAGAACCTTTTATCAGTTCACAAGAGATCAGTTTTATACAAAAAAAAAAAAAAGAAAGAAAGAAAGAAAGAAAGGAACTGAGACTAAAGCCGAGTGAAAAGTGAACATTTTTCATTGAGTATTCATTTGAATTCAAAAAATGAATTTCTGATTGTTTTCACTACCCTTTTCATATTTGCGTTCTATGAACATTTGAGCAGTCATATTTTACTGGCACTAATACTCAAGAAAAATATATATATTAAACTCCAGTGTTTGAATATGCACCATGGGTAAAATTCAATCCTGTGCAGACCTCCAGCAAAAAGCTCATCTTTTACTTATGCCCCATGTAAGCCCTCAAAATAGGGCTAAGGCGATACATACACCTGTACTGCACAGGGATGAATTTTACCCCGACAGAACATTTTCAATCATATATTCTATTTCAATATTCAAAATTTGCCATTTGTGCATAGTGGTTAGTCACTTAAGTCATTAAGTAGAATTAATGTCATGAGACCTGTATTGCTGACCAAGCGTGCCAGTTTTGACGCTCAGCTACCACAGTCCCAATGACTGGCTTGCAAGCTATTCACGTAGCAGAACAGTTGTTTGCACAGAAATTTGTGACTCATTTTATTAAATTAATAAACTGAAGCAGTCTATCAATAGAACGATACCAAAGTCAACTAGTACATTCATTCAAAGTCCCAGATCTAACTGAGCTGAGTGGTCCTTATTTTTGTAAGCCTTATAGTAGTATCGTCAACATAACAGAACTGAAAGTAAATTACTTTCATGACAGTCTACATGATTATGGTTCCTGTCTTGACAAATGACTATTTTTATGGGGACAGAGTGGACCACAAGATGGCTTTATTGTCATTCAACTAATCTCAGTATTAGACTGGGTTGGGTAATATTAAAAAGCTAAAGGAACTTGGAAAGCTGCCTGTTTAGTTATAGATTTAGGCTCCAGTCCTGTAAAGAATTACAACCATATTTAAAGCATGTGAGTAGGTTCCACTCGTTTTACTCTACTACATCAGTCCCAATGGAACTAGGTGCTTGAAGTTAAGGGCATGCATTAGTCCTTAGTCCCCTATCCAGCAACCCCTGGCTCTAGTGAGTGATTCTTTTCCATGCAAGCAGTCGTACTGACTTCAGTTAAAACAGAGGCAAATGGTTGGCATTCTATTTATGATAGGTGAAATTCTGGCCCAGCTGAAGTCATTGGGAGTTTTGCCATCAACTTTAATGAAGCCAGGATTTCGCCCTACAAATTTCAATTCTAGGATACAACTCTCCAAGCCTCTACTTTGAAAATACCTGTATGTTGTATCAACCACTTTGTAAAGTTCAACTGACTCACCCTTTTAATACATACATTTGATTAATTTCAGAGACTGGGATTTCCCCTTTCTAGTCCCCATTTCATTACTTTATGCTTACATTCTTGTTTTCTCAGGTGCTTTGTAGGTTGGGTTTTTTTTTGTTTTTTTTTTTTGAGGGCTGCAAAGACAATTTAATGTGCTTATTTTCTGTACTCTTTTGAAGCGGCACAGCTGAGTGAAATTTGCCCCAAACTGACAAGTTGTAAAAATCACGGATTTTGTAAAAACAAGTTAATAGAAATCTTCCCAGGACTGTTTTAAAACTGAATTCCAGTGGAGATGGTAAAGCAAGGATTCTCTTGCAGAATTTACAATCCAAACATTGCAGCCTTGTGCTAGTCAAATGTGTGAAAACATAAAAGCAAAAAATATTAAACTAACTAAAAGCTACCTATAAAAGTGAAACTAACCAGTTTCACTGATCAAGCTGAGATATGCAAAAAGCAAAGAAACAGCCTAAATGATTAAAAGTACTTCATTTTAAAAAAAACTCTGTTTTAGTAATCTAAAGGGGTATTTTTAAAACACAGATAAAGAAGTTATATGATTTTTAAGGTGACAATGTTCATTTAATATGTAGCATAGTGAAGTTATGCACACCTGAAGACTGAACGTCATAAAAAAGGGCAATGACTCTTAAAACCTTTTCACTGTTACAGCACACATATGTACTTAGGGATTAAGAACGGATTTCTGTATTAATTTTAAATTCTAAAATATAGTGGATAACTTGAATGGGAATATTTCCCCAATATGAAATAATATTGATCAGAAATAGGGAAATACACAAACTACCGTCTAGAAGAGAGCTGTAACTTATATAGTAATATCTAAGGTACAAAATTCATGCCTACAGTGTGCCTTATTTAATCTAATCAAAGCATAGCTATTTGTTGTACACAGCCTAATCAACACTGGTAAGTAAAGATCTGAAAATTAGTCCAGAAGCAGGCCCTGATCCAGTAAAGCACTTAAACACGTGCATAACTTTCAAGATGTGAGCATTCTGATTGACTTCAGTGGGATTACTCACATGCCTAAAGTTACAAGAGTGCTTAAATGGTTTGCTGGGTTGGGGTTGTATGGAGGATTTATCTGAGCCAAGCATGACTACTGAATTGGGGAATGATCTGCGATTTTCATGCATTCAGAACTCTCACTGACGTTCCATGTTTAAGATCAGGTCCTCAACAAGGAATGCACATATCCCTGAAGAAAGAAACCAAAGCTTCGGAATGAAATCAGCAAATCAGCATATAAGAGAGAGAATGGAGGATATAGCTTAATCCTTCAGTTGTTATCTTTGTCATGCCAGGGGAAGGGACCAGGAGTTCTAAAAGTGTCCATCTTCCTGAGTCCTTCATTAGGAGGTATGCCATATATATAGTATATCCATAGGGACTTTCAAATAGCTGTGTACTGAGGGTCCAGAGCCTGCAACACTGAAATCAGTGACAGTTTTGTCAATAGCATCAATGGGGAAAAGATTGGACCCTGAGCGTATCATCCAGGTTTCTCTAGGCAACAAGTGTTTTGCCCTAATCCTTTAAAGATTTTTTTTTTTTAAAGTTTTACTGTAAACAGGCCTTCATTAATTTACCTTGATTTGCAAAATCTGTTTTGGTGTCTGGAGACTCATTTTAGTTATTTACTGTAAAATGGGTATCTAAACATATACAGCATGTACTATATTTTTTTTTAATTGATTTAATATGCACAGGCACTTTTAAAATATAAGTTAGAGACTGATTATTCAGGTTTAACAAAAACTATGATTTAAAGAGGACCTGCGGACTGCAAAGATTTCTTCTAAAAAACTAATTCATCATGCCTCACAGGGCGTTAGGGCAAGAGCTTTTTCCTTTCTCCAAAACAAAGATTTAGCTAAGGCCTGACCCTGAAAATCCTTAATTATGTGAGTGGTCTTCAACGAGGCCCCTGATCCTGCACTACTGTAGCCAGTGGGGGCAGGAGCAAGGCTCTGCTCTGAAGGGACTACCTTCCAGAGAGATTGTAATTGAGTCTTTATGCTCATTCAGTCCTGCCAACAAAGATACCAATTAGTGCCAATTATGATGTTGCTCTTGTCCACTAGGCGCTCAGGAGGGTCCATCAGCTTTTTCATACAGAACAGAATTCAGCTGTTAACTACTTTCAGTCACTATCAACCTGTGTAAAATTCAAACCAATGACCTATATCTGACAGGTTCTATGTCCCATTAAGAGTCCCCAAGCCATCATGATCCTGCCTCCTTCCCAAAATATTTAGACAGGTCACAAGGACAAATGAAAGTAAAATGTGGGATTACGTTTTTAAAAAAATGTCATTAAGTAACGGAGTATTTTTCATCTCTCAAGGTCAACAAATAGATGCAACTAAAATTTTTAATGGAACTTTGTCAGGATAAAAATCATGCATATTAAAAAAAATTATTCAGCTGTGTTACCAATATTAATATCTTAGTTATTAAAAATTAAATTAATGTTAGAAATCTAATTGACTTTTTATTCATTTAGTATATTTGTATATTTTTTGCACTTAATTTGCCTTACAGAATGAAAACACACTAGTCAGTTTCACTTTGGTGCATGATGTTTAACTTTCTGGAACTCATGCCTTATACCAATGCCTCAGTGCTTGGCTTTCAAATACTAAACAGGAATTTTTAAATCCAGACCAAAATCTATTTTCATTTACTTCATCTTAAAAAAACCCATTTCACTGAATACAGTGTTTCGTAAAACCTCCTTTTCTCCAAACAAAGGATCTTAATTTTGCTTACCTCATCTATGTGAATAATTCTTGGTTAGACAAGTGGCTCCAATGCAGTCAATGAAACTGCTTGCATCAGTAGAGATTGCAAGTCCCAGATAAGGAAGACAGAAGATAAGAAAAAATCTCCTACTTCATTTTTTTCCTCTCTCTACAAAACTGAAATGCAGCATCTCTGTAAACTTTAAAGATTAGAGGTTTAGTGACAGATTTTGCATTATATAAAACCGTAAAAAAAAACATAATGAAGCAAAACATAATGTAAGCGTAACGAATTCCAGAGTTTTTATATTTTAGGGCCTGATCCTGCAAACCCTTTCTTTTTGGAGTGATTCTGCAGCCCTTGTTCACATACATGCTGTTTACTCATGCAAGCAGTTCCATTAAATCCATGGGACCACTCACAGCAGAGCTACTCATTGTGAGTATGGATTACAGGATCTGGTCTATACATAAGGATGTACAGGATCAGACTGCAAGATAAAAAAGTATAAACTTCATCCTGATTACATTATATTTTGCTTCATTATGCTTTTATATACGGTATCAAAATCAGTCACCAAACCTGTAACCTCTACAGATTATACAGAGACAATATTTCACTTTAGGAGAGAAATTACAAAAAAAAAAAAAAAAAAAAAAAAAAAAAAAAAGAAGAAGTAGGAGGCAGTTTTTCTTACCTGCTGTCTTCTTCATCTTCTACTTCATTGTTATGGCCCAGTGCCAGCACTTAACAGATCAGAGACCAGGACAAAGAAAAGTTAATTACTGTATGTAAACCTAGTTTTTTCTATGACTCATTTGTTCTCGATGAGGTCTCCTGCATGCCAAATGTTAAACAGTACAGTCATTACATTTTTTGACAATTAATGCAAATTCTACAGCTTTGCTGTCTTCATAAATGACAACACCCATCAGTGTTAAAACTTGCATTTTTTCCAATTATCAAAAGATATGTTGATATTAGATTTGGGACTCCATCTTGCACACTCTACTAGGATGAAGTTCTGTTTGACTCCATTGAATCTTTTGTCTGAATTAGGTCTTTGCAACAAAACTGTTTGCAAAGTAATCTCTTTTTTCATTATGATATATATGTGTACACACATACACTCTCTCTCTCTCTAATATGAGGACATTTCTAACTTCATAAACTTTATACACCGAATTTACAGCTCACAAAAAAACCACTCAGTTAAGCTAGAGACAATGCCCTTGGCCTCATGTGTAAAACAGAGGAAGTAACTATGCTCCCATTGCAGTCAATGACAAAATTCCTATTGGCTACTCTGGTGCCCTATAAATTCCTTTGACTATTTAGAAACACAACTTCTAATCCCTGCAGATATAATTTATCATTTCTTCCTCCTGGGCTGCATAATCTATGTTCATAGAATCATAGAATATCAGGGTTGGAAGGGACCTCAAGAGGTCATCTAGTCCAACCCCCTGCTCAAAGCAGGACCAATTCCCAACTAAATCAGGGCTTTGTCAAGCCGGGCCTTAAAAACCTCCAAGGAAGGAGACTCCACCACCTTGTGTGTGTGTCTTTCACTTTATCCATTTTGTGGTATGTGGGTCCTTGAGGGGAGACCTCAAAAACAACAAGATCCTTTCTGCTCTGGATAGATGCTAAAGATTCCATGGTACTTTTTGTAAGAGAAGGGGTTCACTCTAGTGACCATGGCTAAATTTCTATGGTACTACTAAAAAATCTTGTGCTACCAAGAGCTTAGCTTGTGCCTATATGAGAGTCACTTCAAACACCTATTTATAACCAACACACCATCCTAGCAATCATTTTGTCTTTTATATTTTTGCAATGTAACTTGTTTTCTCTCTAGTTTATATATTATACTAGAGTTTATTTAATGGAGCTGAGTTTTCTTTCTTTTTATTCTATTAGCATTGAAAATATTTTGGGGAAAAAGTCAGACATATATATATATAAACACACAAACACACTTGAAGGAATCTTAAAAGTAGCTGAAAGTCACTTGCTTCTCATGTTTATTTATTCAGTCTGAGATGATCACCACATACTGAACACTCACCATACAACATTACATTGCTCCAGTCCTTGTGTTATTACTACACATTTCAAAGAGTATAATTTACACAATTGTCATCTTGAGGATTCATTTTTTCTAGCGCTGACAAAAGATCACAAGGTAGGGAGTAAAGACAATGACTATTTCATGGGATCCCATATTTATGCAATTTTCTTCCACCACAGATTGACAAAACAATCTAAACAGTAGTTTGTAAAGCCTTCTTTGATGTCACCAACATGCTTATATTATATATTTAGTATAAAACAAGAAGAAATATTACTGAAAATATCACACAAATAATTAATATTTCACTAGAGATGGGCATGAACAAAAATATTCATGATCTGAATTCCTCAAAATAAGGAGTATCTGAAATCCAAATGCAGAACAAGATTTGAATCCGAACAAGAGCAAGGATGGTACAGTGATTAGGGCATTAGGCAGGGACTCAGGAGACCTGCATTCAGTTCCCTTCTCTGCCACAGACTGCCTGTGCGATGTTGGGCAAAACACTTATTTTCACTGTGTCTCAGTTCTCCAATTGTAAAAAATGGGACAATGGCATTTCCATACTTCACAGGGGTATTGTGAAGCTGAATGCATTGAAGACAGAAAGGCACTCAGTAACTCCAGCAAGGAAGGCCATGTATGTACCATAGCTAGAGTTTTACCAATAATACTTTACAATACTTTTCACTTACAAAGCTTTTTTATCCGCCTGTTGATCTCAAAACATTTCACGATGGGCGAGTATTATCTCCTCCATTTTACAAATAGGAAGTAACAGAGTCAAAGAGAGGTGAAGTCACTTGCCCAATGTCACAGAGTGAATCTGAGCAGGACCTCACATTGGTAGCCACATTATTTAAAAACCTTCAAAGACATTAAATATCTAAATAGGACTGAGGGTCGAGTCCTGCTTGCCTGCATTCACTTTCAAGTGGCTACTGAAGACTGGATCGAAGGATTTGGCACAAAGTAAATAAATAGTAGTACATTGACCACATTAAGTATTTCTATAGATCTGAACTTTCTACCAGTTCCAGAGAGGTTCCCTCTATGTACAATGGAGAAGTATGCTGGATCCAAAATAATTCAACCTGAGAAATGTTTTAAATACAACCATTGGAAATACAATCCCAAACTTGGCACTTTGATACTGATCAGCAACATTGCCATACCTGCACCAATAAAACAGAATGGAAAATGTTTGCCATTATCCATCTTCCATTTTTAAAAAAGGGACTCGATGCTGCATTCTCTGTGCTACCAAAACTCCCACTGAGTTCACTAGAAGGTTTGGGTGTGCAAGGAATGCAGAACTAAGTCCAACAATGATCAAGAAACACTTCATTTATTCAAGGCTTCCTGGAAGTCCTGTTGCTCAGGCTGGGTCTACACTACCCGCCTGAATCGGCGGGTAGAAAATGACCTCTCGGGGATCGATTTATACAATCGATCCCCGAATCGATGCTCTTACTCCCCCAGCGGAGGTGGGAGTAAGCGCTGTCGACGGGAAGCCGCAGAGGTCAATTTTGCCGCCGTCCCTACAGTGGGGTAAGTCGGCTGCGGTCCGTCGAATTTAGCTATTCTATTTGGGTTGATTAATTTGCATTTCATAAAACCCCCCCCCCCCCCCCGTAGCGTAGATGTAGCCTCAGACATGGCCTCCCACTTCTTTCACCATCCAAGTCTTTTCCTTAATTACTTACATGCTCCTTGATTAGCACTTTGCTGATTACAAGTGACTTCTTTTTCTTGCATGGTCAGTACATATCCAGGCTGACAAAGGTTTTTCTCTGTTAAATCAGTGTACTCCCATCTCAGTATTACAGAATTACAGTCTGAAGATTCTTATATTTTAAAAACACTGATCCTGTGGTAAAACCTGTGAGACAGATTTCAGAGTGAGAGATCTTCCCACATCATTCCACTGAGGGGGTTGGAAGTGGGGTTTCCCCCTCCATGGAAGAGGCTGCAAAGCTGATCCTTAAAGCCAGCAAATCTTTGGTGTGTGGGACACCAGGGTAAACCTTACAAAGGCCTTGTTCCTCCAGAGTGGTGCTGAATCTCAACATGCCTCTGCCCAATTACAGTCATATTGTCAGGGTTTCCATCTTGCTATGGCTGCCTGTAGGAAGCAGGACAGACTCAGAACAAAAGGTAATGAAGTCCCAAACTATTATCTTTCTAAACTAATTTCTATGGGATTGAAGAGGGGATGATGCAGGTGTAAAATTAGCTGAGATGGTTGAATACAGCCAAAAAGAATTTTCAAATTATTTTTTTTAATGAAAGACAGTAAAATTCCCTGGATAATGTACTGAAACAATAATTAAAATTAAATAATTAATATTGGAAACCATGCAAAAAACAAACAAAAAACAAACAAACACAATTCACCCCTGAATGTATGTGGTTTCCAATGTGAGTTCTAGTAGATCAGGTAAGATTTGAACTGAAATCCCAAAACTTATGAGGATCACATTCTCTAGTCATTTCCAAAACATCATGATTTGTACTTAGAGTCAATGACCATCAGCGTTTTGACAGGTGTGTGCGTGCCCTATTTCATAGCTTAATGCCTACATTTTCAAGGGCTGGACTCCTTTTTTACACTTGCACATGCACTATAAAAATATCTAACACCCGCACAAGCACTTTAAATAGTCTAAAACCTGAAGGTGCACAAGCTGTAACATTTGTACATGCAAAGTCGAGGGTCTATGGTTTCAAATTCTAACATTTGTATACCTGTCGGGGTCAGACAATTTAAAGTGTTTGGGCAGGTAGAAATTATCTTAGCACACAGGTGTCCAGACCTGCAAAGGATGTGTCTAAGTATCTGTGCATACACACAGTGGGTGGGTAAAAGCCTAAATGAAAGCTTACTCATAAATAATGTGATGGTAATTACCATTAGAAATCATTTTATTTTCAAATAAGTGCTAATGTCTATACCTTGACACAGTATCAAATATAGCTGGAACACATTTATCTAATTGTTGTTTTAAATTTTTCATGTGAATTTAGTGCTAATGAAAGGTGGCAGATTGCTAGCCTGGGAGACTGAAGTCCTATGTACATCCAAGGAACAGATACAACATGTCCAGTGGCAGGGCAAGCTTTCCCACACTCACAGGCACCGACTTCCCAAAGTGCCAGGGGGAGCTCAACCTCCGGTTCTGCCCGAGGCCTCGCCCCCACTCTACCCAAGTCCCCACCCCGCCCCACCTCTTCCCACCCCTCCTCCTCCCGCCTAGTTCTGCCCCCTCCCCCGAGCGCGCCATATCCTCGCTTCTCCCCCCCAGAGCCTCCTGCATGCCACAAAACAGCTGATTACGGTGGGCGGGAGGCACAAGGAGGGAGGGGGAGGTGCTGATCTGCAGGGCCCACCAGCAGGTGGGAGGCACTGGGGTGTGTGTGGGGGAGCTAATGGGGGGGTTGCTGGTGGGTTCTCACCACTCACCTTTTTTCCTCGTGGGTGCTCCAGCCCTGGAGCACCCACTGAGTCGGCAGCTATGCCTACACTTTTTCAACAAGATGCCTTAACTCTGATTAGAAAGGACAGAACTTGGTCTCTCTCCTGGAACTGTCAAAAAGGGGACCAAATAGATGTAATTATGGTGGTACTTTTCATGGTGGTGATAACTATCAAGTGCAAACTGGACTCAGACCAACAACTCATTTCACCTAGGCCACTGAACAGACATTAGAGAGTAAAAACTTTTGTTGAATACAGAGCTGAGCCTTGTATTTTAATCAGTGAGCATGTATGGCACATCTGTGTGTGTGTGTGTATTATATATATATTATATATATAAAAAACATGCAAAAACTATGTTAAAAGAATACTATTAAGATTACAAAGCATAGGCAGTACATTGCATAGGCTGGGGAAGGCCATGCCTCCCCAAACAGCCCAGCATGGCCCCACCCACGCTCCCCCCTGAAGTCCCCTCCTGATTGCCCTTCCCCCTGGGCCCCAGCCAGGCAGGCTGCTTCTCTTCAGGGAAGCCCTGCTGGGACTGGGGCTAGGGCGGTGGGGACTTGGGGTGGCTGGGACCACCCAGCACTGAGGGGCCCCCGGGCGTTAGGGCTATGCCACCTGGCACTGGGGAGGGGTGGAGGGGCTGGAGATATTGGGGTTGTCCCCACGTTAGGCATTCAGCATGGGAAATTTTAGCTAAATGGTTAAATTTTGCCAAAGTTATAAGCAACTTAAAACAGAATCCTATAATAGGAAATGGCAAGAAAACTAAATAATAGGCAGGGCGATTAGCCTTGCTTATAATATGATACATACACTTCATCATGGTCATTAATTATAATATATGTAATTGATAAAAAAGATATTTCTTAATCAAAACTAAATATTTTTCCCTAAGTTAGCATATTACATTACCAACAAACACTTCACTAATTTACCTTCTTTAAAAAAATCTCATTTATAGCTTGCAAAGTGAGAACCTTAAGAGGTTATAAAAATATGAAATGACATAAAACTCTGCAGAATGGAAAAGAGTTTCTTGTATTTACTGAAATAAATCTGTAGAGTGCTCAGATCCTATGGACATGGCCTTAGTGAAAGAACCTAGATAGACTGAAGAGCAGTCTCTTGAAAAACTCTTGAAAACTGTATGTTCTCTCTTTGAAAAAGGCAGAAGCAATGGTTTTATTTAAGCCATTTGAATTGAGAGCGGAGCTTGCAAGAATTCCCAAGTTTTATTTTTTTTAACTTGACCCATTTACACATTAACATGAAACATCTCTGTTTTCTCAGACATCTACTGTTTGGGAACCTGTCATATAATTTGTCATTCTTAATGAGACTGCATTTAACTGTGGGTGTAAAAAATACAAAGATGAGGTGTGCCCGGCGAACCCAGGATATGAGTCACTTCAGCCGACATTTTGCATTATATCCTTCCTACGTAGTAATTAAATGAAACAGGAAAGGAAAACAGAGAAGGGGTAACAGAAAAGGGAGGAAATGGATTCCCTTAGGGTTAGGTTTTCCCACCTGTCCATAACAATGATGTTTTCCTCATCATTTAATTTAAAAGAATCATGAAAGGGATTAGTAAGAAAGATAACAGTAAATTAATCACCAGGAAGGAGCGTGATGACAATGTCATAGGTTGAATAAAAGCTGCGTGTCTCAAAGGGACTTGCCTTAAAGGTTTTCCTTTAAGGTTGGGAGAACTCAGTTTGCTAAATTTCAACCTATTTGAACAACACAGTATTTGAATGGAATTATCTGAGGTGTGTGTTTTGTTTAAATATCTGGAGCATGGGGTGAGAGAGGAGCACAACGTACAAATGTGTGTGTGTGTGTGTGTGTGTGTGTGTATATGTGTGTAATTACTATCATCCAAAAGCTAGTCACCTGGAAAGATACTCAGAATCCAGACAATTAAAAGGTAAGGGCAGTTTAAATGAATTTTTGAAATGTTCAGATTGGTGTGGAGCATACTCTGAAGTGCACTTTTGATATCTTGCTACCAACTGTCAATGTGCTTATATGTATTTTTGAAATGTTAGTGTTTTTTGTGCATGTTTAAGCTAGTGGAAAGGTCCTTGGAGGTACCATTGTTCAGTCAGAGACTGTACCAAGGTTAGGGCAAAGTACTTTTTACTGGTGTCAAATTTATAACATGCATCAGTGTAAAAGATAAATGTTCTTTAAAAGCTGATATTTCCTTGAGACGTTCTTATAGTTAGAACATCATACAGGAAGACTACACAAAGGGCAGGATTATTTGGTAGGTAATAAAACTTCCATCTAACTAGCCATCTGTCCACCCACCCAGTCAAGTTCACACGCCACAGAATCCAAGCATGTTCTGATTTCCCTCTGGTGTGAATGTATTGGGCTATTAGGACCTTATAGACTTCAAATAAGATCAAGTGAAAAGGAGAGATTCCTAAAAACAGATTAAAGATACCACTTGAGTAGTTAACAAATATTCCTGTTCCTTCATAGTTTAAAAAATCATCAACAAAACCCCTCTGCTGTACGATAATCCCTGCCATCAGATCAGCTCTCCGATATTTCTTAAACCAAATTTGCCAATACTCACAGACCAACCAACCATCTCTTGAGTTATAAAGTCATTCAAAATTAATAGAGTTTACTGTACTCTGAACCACTTAATTATTTGCCTACTGATTGTGCTATAATATCTACATTAGAAAAATACCTTGTGAGGAGGACAAAATAGCAACATACTACATTTGATATATAGTCCAAGGAATCTTATTCATGAATCCTTCTATAATTTTAGACAAGTCACAGCAGAAAGTATTTTAGTCTTTTGGGGCCCAACAGAATGTTAATAATGCCACAAGTGGCATGTGAGTAGTCCCACTAGTGCATTTGAGTAGTCCCACTGACTTCAGTGGGAGAGCTATTCATGTGCATAAAGTTAAGCATTTGCTAAGTCTTAGCATGGCCAGGGTCTTGATTTGCATAGCACAAGCTTCCATTTAATCAAAACAAAAAGGTGTAGTTTTAAAATTAAATTTCCCCTGAAAAATACCAGGGTTAATACGACGGGGTTTTTTTTTTTTTTTTTACACAAAACTTAAAAAAAAAAGTGTGTACCCAGAACTTCATCAGGTTTTCTCATCCCTAGTTTCTTTATGTATCTGTTCATCTGACTTCTTCTGGCAGTGTATTAGACTTTGAGATGTTTAATCTGGCAGGTAATTCTGTTCATTCTGGAAAAAAATACGTAGGGGTAAAATGCATACAAATGTTATTCTACTCTATTCATGCTCTGTTGTGTTGGCTTTCATATTTAAACTTAGCAGCACTGTTTTACAATAATTAGTTTCCATTACATATTAATCTGTTTTGTCAGCAGAAAAGAGCAGCAAACAACAAACTGTACCATCCTCCAGGACTCCAGGGAGATTAATTACATCCTAGTTATTAATCAAAAACAATAACTCTCCTAGAAAAGTGGGTGCTTATAAATATATCTGGAGGAAATGTTTGCCTTTACTATAAAGGGGTAAAGTTTGCTATGTAAACTCTAGTGCTCTGCTATTTTTCCTTCTCTGCAGTTGTAGTTCTAGACAAACATTTCACTTGAGCTAAGTTACAACTTCATCCATCAAATACTATATGTGATTGCTGAAAAGCAGTCTCATTCACCATTTTAGTTGTAAGTAACCTAATTATAGTGTGTTGAGCTACAGTAGATCTGTGTTTTCCTTGAATTTCAGGATACTATCACATTTCTCTCTTAAGCCTGAGCTCATACAATTGCTCATACAGTGTCTGCATAAAAGACTTTGCAGTACAATACAAGCTTGTCTCTACTTTTTGTGGTGGACCCATAAAAGATAGAAACCCGATCTCTTCTTTCAGCTTTTACCGGTGAAATGGTAGATTGACAGAGTCACTATCATGCTGCTCTGGTAGAAATAGAGAGTCAGAAAACCCATAAAGATAAAAGAAGGTGTCAGTTTTGCTAAACCTGTGTCCCCTCATTGCACCTAAAAATGTAAAGGGAAGATTTTTCAAAGGCACAAATGGCAGGTAGGTGCCTAATTTCCATTGGAAGTCAATGTAATACATTTAAAGTCAATGGAAGTTGGGTGCCTAGTTGTGTCTTTGAAAATACCACCCAAATATTTTGCTTTGCAGGAGATCTTGGTGCAATGATTAATCCAACAATGGATGGAGAAACTGCTACAAGTATTCGTACTTGAAAGCTGCTACAAGGTGCTAGTTAAAATATAGCTGGAAAAGGGAACTGTGTGGTACGTAGTAGCTTTAGGATAGAGATATTTATTATTATTATTTAAAATCACATGGTTTGCTTCTATCAGCAAAAACTATTCTAGGACGCATCATTTCCTAGCAATGCCAGGGCTCATCCTCACGGGTATTTACTACAAGAATTGCTGCACCATCAGCATGTGTGTCAATCACTTTGCGGTTGGAATTGGGAGTAAAAGATCCTCCTTTCTTCCAATACCATACAGAATATGGTGCTTTTCCGAGTTTCCTTCTGTCAAGGGTAGAATTTTAAAAATATTATTTACAAGAAAACTTTACCTCGAGGACAGTTTCCCCTAATGTGCTACTGTGGCAATGGGGACAATGGAGAAGCAGCAATGCAGCAAAGACTTGCTCATCTAGCATAAAAAAAATGCTTGCTCATCTAGCATAAAAAAAATGCATCGAAGATAAATTCATAAACTAGAAAATAAAATAAAGCAAGAGAAGCGACATCTGGCTTGCTGTAATACAGCTAAAACAGATGGGACTTTTATCAAAAGGGACTGAGTAGAGATGGAGCTTTTGATAAACAAGCAAAGAGGGCGTGCTACACTACTTTAAAACAAAACTTTAATGCTCAGTTAATAAAGCAGGGAAAAGTTGGCTAGATTACTTGTAGGCAAGAAAGACCCTAATCCAATCTCAACTATTAAAGAAATGGAAACTGGGGACGTTTCAAATAATATAGTAGATCTAGCTAGCGGGTTTTATAAAATACATTTTATTAGCACCTGCATCCATCATAAGCAGCAGGCTCCGGCAGCAGAATGCTTGAGTTTCTTGATTATGGTAATTAAATCTCCCCATTATTCAGCCAAATCAGGAACAGGCTCTGGGTCAACTGATGAGCAGGGTGGAATTGTTAGACGGAATCAGGCCCTGATTCTGAAAAGCACTTAAGCATGTACTTAACATTCAGAATGTGCTGATGTGCTTTGCTGAATAAAGAGGAAATTACTCAAGTTTTACAAATTTTTCAATGATTAATTTTAGCAGTGATTGACCAGGGTTACCAGCTGCTAAAATGCTATTTGTTAAATTGTTGTGACATAATGACAACAAATATTTTGTCTAGTATTCATTCAGCTCGAGGATTAAATTTAGACCTCAAAAGAGTAACAAGTTATGGCCAATAGCAATTAAAAAAAAAAGATTCTAAACATGTGAACCACAAAGGCCAGACAAGCTTTATACTGGACTCACGTTTTAGTTAGGACAACTTCTAGATGGGCTTGCAGACATAGGCCCAATAAACCAGGATGTTTGGATAGTCTTCCTGCAAAATGCCTTTGACAATGTGGAATGGGCCTACGTAAAAGAGGTGCTTAAAAACCATAGTTATTTTTGGGTGCCCAATTCAGGACACATTAAAGGGGAGTGATTTTCAGGAAGTGCTGAATACCCACCCTCTGAAAAATCAGTCCCTTTTAAAGGTGTCCCACACACAACTTGAGACACTCATAATTACGAATGACTTTGGAAAATCTTGGCTGATTAGAAGCCCTTGCTATGAGATTGAAGTTGGCATACACAAATAAAATTTGCCTAACTGTGAGCAAAGCAATTTTAGATTGGTATCACTCGAATCCCCAGCAACATTAGATAGAAATTAAACAAGCCCAGGCATTTCAGCTTCAACCAAAATACAGACCCTTTCTAAATAGTCAGATCTACCCAACCATTTACTAGGCAACCAGTTCACAAAACATCCTCAAAATATTTGGAAAAGGTTATCTAAGATACTAAAATGTAATGATCTGCCCTCAATAATATCTTTAGTCACAGGAACTCTCAATTATAACCATCAAAAACTTTACGGGCCTTATTCTCATTTATACTAAGGTCGCTATGCATCATTCTGGCATTGCAAAGGTGCTTTAAAGCAAGTGTTAATTACATTTACACTCACTTTAAGGCCCCTTTACACTTTCAGAGTGGTGCAAAGCAGCGTTAGTGTAAATAAGAATCAAGTCCTAGTTGAATCAAATAAATAGAGCTCTATTCGAAGCGATTAATCAAAAGTCAAAAAGAAACTATCAGGTTGAGATTTTCAAAGCTGTGTAGAGGATTAGAACATATCTTCCATTAAGAATGAATTTTTTGATTTACTGTTATATAGCTTATACCATCTCACTTGGGAATACTGGCAAAGTGGTGGATTTTCCAGTCTGTATTAATTTCTAGACTCAGACTGCTTTGAAAATCTCAACCTAATTAATACATTTAATTAATTCTAATGAAAGATGTATCTAACCTCTCTAGACTGCTTATAAAATATTCAGTTGAGATTTTGAAAACAGTCTTGAAATTAACATAAAAATTAATATAGACTTGAAAGCCCAGTATATTGCCAGTATTGCCAAATAAGATGGTACAAGATATATCACAGGATGTTGCTAATGGAAATGGAGAGAATATTTCAAAACTTCAAAGTAAAGGCAGTACAACTATACATTAACCTCCAATTCCAAGTATGCTGCAGGTAAAAACATATAAAAAGGCACAGCATTGACAGTGTATAATTAATAGCCGAGAAAAAAGTCCTGCCAAATGTCTGTCAGCATGTAAGCAAATACTGTGCTACCTTACAAAGCAATGCCACAATCTATGGGGAACCTACCTTGCACAACCTCCCTAGGTCTCTCCTATCCCAGGTGAGTGCCCTACCCACTGGGCTATTGGTTATGCTGGGCACTTGTTCCCTCTCATTTTGACTAGCAGTTCCATCCCGGATCTGAGAAACTGCCAGATGAAATTTTTGTTGAAACTGATACATTGCCGCAAAAAGTTTCCATTTTGATGAATCAGCGTTTTTCAATTTAAAAAAAAATGTCAAAAATTCCCACCTAGCTCTATCTCTAACCTGGGACAGTACCTCCCCCCACCCCTGTGCTGTGGGGATTATGAAGCCTTTTACTGCCTGCATGTTGTACTGGAGAGTGAACATAGTGCCCCGTAAGGAACCAGGAGGTAGTTATAATACTGTATATTCAGAGACTCTTGGCTGCCAGTGGAAATAGGGAAAGTGGGAGAGATCATATCTTTTATTGGATCAACTTTTGTTGGCGAAAGAGAGGGGCTTTTGAGCTTCCACAGTGGAAACATTGGTTGGGTAAGCACAGTTACTAGTAAATTGAAACATATTTACAATAAAGAGAGGTAATCAATTATTTTGTTTTAAAGCAGACAGAGAAACTATGTTTGAAAAGTCTTCTAGACAGAAGTAGGACTTTGGTTTGTGGCCTCTGTGTGGCAAGCATTTGCTTCCAGTAATGTACAAAAACCTCACCAGGAGACACTGGCATTCATACAGTGTCGGGTGTTTACATTTCAAAACAAGATCTCTCTTTGTCTCTCCCAGACCCATAAACTAAGCACTGCATTTTGTACAAGAATATCTTCAGATACTGTAACTCCAGCTCCACTTTTTGTCAGCCTCTAAAGGAACTGAAATGGATCTGCTGGAGACCTCATTAATAGATGGTTTGTTTTTAAAGCTTAGATTTGCTTTTAACTCTGGATCAGAAACATGTGAAATCAGGAGGAGTTAGGCACCTACATACCTTTGAGGATCTGGGCCCGAGAGGGTTGTCTAAGCAACATGGAGCCAAAATCACACACTCACCCTTAGAAGCAGTCGCTCCAGGTTAGGGTTGGGGCAGATTACTAAGGCAGCATGGGGAAGCTCATTCCATAATAGCTCTGGGGATAGTTAGCGAATGTCATAGTCCAGGGTTGTCAGTATGACACTGTTCACTCAATTAATTTTTAAAAATATAACTCTAATCATTTTTTAATAAAAGTGTTGCTGGGGTTTAGGGCTATGCTCACATTTTTACTTTCTACAAAAGGTAAAAGATTCCTCTTTTAGCACAGGAGGTGATGATTGACCAACTAAAGACCAGGGCTTTGAGAACTTTTTGAGCATTGCATCAGCTGAAGCTTGAAAGGTTAATGACGCTGAACAGAGAACAAAATTGGCTGGGTGAGGAGCACCCACCCACACCACCTCCAAACCCAGACAACGTAAAATGAAAATACCCTACTACAAAGAATAACTCTTGTCTCAATACACCCCCCTTGTAACAGTACTGGAGAGTTACTTTAGTTTGAGTGCTGAACTTAATCTTGGTTACTAAGGCCTTGGCTACACTTACCAGCTAGTTCGACGGCTGGAAATCGAAGTTCTGGGTTCGACTTATCGCGTCTAGTCTGGACGCGATAAGTCGAACCCGGAAGTGCTTGCCGTCGACTGCGGTACTCCAGCTCGGCGAGAGGAGTACCGCGGAGTCGACGGGGGAGCCTGCCTGCCGCGTGTGGACCAAGGTAAGTTCGAACTAAGGTACTTCGACTTCAGCTACGTTATTCACGTAGCTGAAGTTGCGTACCTTAGTTCGAATTGGGGGGGGTAGTGTAGACCAAGCCTAAGTGGCTGCAGGACGGAACAGAGGTCCCGACTAAAATAAATATTGCAGTGCAGGGGACATTCCTTCAACATGGTATATTACAACAGATGCCATCTCTATCACTGACAAATCTGCCTTCCACACCTAGGTGTCACTTTTTGCCAATGAAAGACTCTTGGGAGACAACAAAGGTGCTCCCACTGTAGCACTTCCCATGCCAAAATTAAAATAACTATTCACTGCTCTGAAAGTTACCCAAATCCACCATTAAGAAAAATAGTTACTGCTAGGAAAGAACACGAAATACACTATGCTTTATGAATTTTTAAAAATGAGAATGTTGAAAAATATTCTGTACTCTTCACAGCAACCTTAATACAATACAGGAGGGAAACAGGAGAACCCAAATTTTAACGGAGGGTGAGATTTTTCTAGAAATTGCCACCAGATTTTATGGAAGTGGGAAAATCAAATAGAAAGAGAAATCTCGCATGAGTGTTTTTAAGGATTTTTTTATTAATACACCTGAAAATTGTACAAGTTCTATATAGAAACTTTGAAGATATTGGTTAGCTGTGTTTGGCACATCTGTATTAATAGAAGTGAAAACAATTAGAACATTTTTGTTAGTAATCAGACATGGCTACATTGTAGGCAGTGTTGTTTTAGATGTGTTGGTCCCAGGATATTAGAGAGAGAAGGTGGCTGAGGTAATATCTGTTATTGGATCAACTTTGGTGAGAGAGACATTGGGGGGAGGGGGAAGAAGAAGCTTGGGGAACAGGGGTTAGTGGGTTATAGATCGTTGTAATAAGATATAAATGCAGTAACTCTATTCAGTCCATGATTTTTAGGATCTAGCAAAGTTATACATTTATGGCTTATTAAAAGAATCTATAACCCACTTAATCACCTTCTCACAAGTTCCCCCCCAGAACTGGAGACGTGTTAACCAGCCACTTCACCTGGAATGGTCCCTTGAAATATGTGTTAACTACTTATGCTAAATGCTCTGTTCCACCTTGGATTTAGCTGCCACACTCTGAAGACCTGAAAAACAGCTCTGTGTGAGCTCGGAAGCTTGTTTCTCTCACCAACAGAAGTTGGTCCAATAAAAGCTATTACCTCACCCATCATGACTAACTATGCACAGAAAAGCAGTTCTGAAGGTAAAAGTTGCTGTTTTTATGTGTCAGAGAACCACCACACTTTAAGAGCATGAATTACGTACATCACCACCCTAGAGGGTATGGCCAGGCATGCTGTTTTGAAATGCTGCTAATGCTGCAACTTTTTAGGGAAGGAGAATGATGAATATCCAGGTAATCACCCTCTAATATGCAAATATGCCAACAGCTAACTCCTACACTCTTATTCTATTCAAGTACTTCCTTTCTTGGCTCGGTTTTTTAGAACGTCTTCAAACCTTGTTTTTGTGTATTTGTTAATATGCAGATAGCAGGAAATTCCTTTTGTCTTGTGGAAGCTGGCTTTTCTTCTCACATCTGTCTGTTTGGAGAGGTGGGGTCAGGTGGAAGGTCTAGTGCAGAAAACAGACTGAGGGAAATAAGACATTCAAGTTGTGGACATAGAGGACCATACTTATTGAACAAGGTTGGTGTGTAAATATATTAGTTACACTTTTCTGAGCTTATTATTTATTATTTGTATTGTGGTACTGCCTAGGAACTCTTAGGGCATGTCTACACTTACCTCCAGAGCAATCGATCCAGAAGAGGTAGATTTATTGCGTCTAGTGAAGACGTGATAAATCGACCGCCGAGCGCTCTCCCGTCAACTCCAGTACTCCACCGGAGCGAGAGGCACACACAGGGTCGACGGGGGAGCGTCAGCAGTCGACTTACTGCAGTGAAGACACCGCGGTAAGAAGATCTAAGTACATATTATTCATGTAGCTGAAGTTGCGTAACTTAGATTGAGCTCTCCCCCCAGTATAGACCAGGCCTTATTCATGGACCAGCACGCCATAGTGCTACACACTGTACAACCACACAACAAAGACTGTTTCTGCCTCAAAGCGCTTAAAACCTAGATAATCTCATTTTACTTGTAAGACTTTGCTGCCTATAAGACATTTCAAGAGAGGAAATTCATACAATTTTTTCAAATCAGCAAAATTCAATCTGATGAATTATAATAATCTCTGATTGCATTATCAAGGGTCAGTTGTCAATTGACAACTGCTGCTTGTTTCTTCTTCTACTACTAATACTGGACCCAATCCTACAAACAGTTATTGGAATTTACAGGTGCATTGTTTTAATTTCCTACCCAACTCCCTCACCCTTCAGTCTATTCTATTGGTACTATAACCATATTTGTTTCATGGGTTGTTAATGCTATTTAACATTCAAATATTCCATATATTTTACACATAGCCCACCAACCCTGACAAACTCTCACTGTCTTATTCAAGCAATTTTTTTTCTCATCGACAATTACCGCCTTGACCACTGTACCCATGTTACACTTCTTCCTTTTGCTTCTGTGTCACATAGGCCCTGATCTTGCAACCACGTACTCATGTGTATAATTTCACTCACATGAATAGTCCCATTGGAGCTTGACTTCAGTGGGAGCAGGACTGGGGCTAAGGGCCTATTATCCACCTCTTTACTTGATATACTGCAACGTCTCTAGGGTCCAATCCTGCTCCTACTGAAATCACTGGGAGTTTTGTCATTGAGTTCAATGGAAGCTCAAGCAGGCCCTACACAGACAAACAAAACAGGGTGTCACATGGTGAGGCAGAGTGGTGCTTCTCTTTTAATAAGAGTAACACCAGTTTGAAGAACTAGAATAGAAAGTAACAACTCAAACTGAAAAAAAAAAACAAAAAACTGAACAAGGAAGAAATGAATCTCCCTCATTCCCCTTGATTGCTGCTCTAGAAGTTTCAGGGGCCGTTCCTCTTCTTTTTCTAGTAGGCACATGAAGAAACGCTGCTTGAGCAACTTTGAAAACAGACTGCAAATTTTATTGCTGACTCTGCCCACAATCAAATAGCACACTTTTAATGTTGATTTTACAACAGACACAGATTTACTGAATAATATGGACACTTTCACCCAGAACGGTAACATCTACTCCAAAGGCTATTACAATGGACAGTGCAGCAGATCACAAAATATTAGATTTACCTGCTCTACAAAATAAAATAAATAAAAAAATAAATACAAATTTAAAAAAAATCATCACTGTCCAAAAGCCAAATGGTATTCTAGAATACTTTAAAGTATACATGATCCTTAAAATGGTGGTGTGATGGAATGAAGCTCTGTAGCCCAGGGACAGACAAAAAAGATGAAATTGTGGACATGTCAAGGTACCCTAGCAGCATTTAGTTTGGAGGTAGAGCTAGGGTTCAAATTAACAAGGAGAGGTCAGTTGGAGGAAGACATAGCTGGAAATAGGTATTTGCTCACAACTCAAGTGAGGTCATGGAAGTATTTGGAGACTGGCCTCTGAAAGTGAATTCCTGGAAAGAGGAATGAAGGTCTACTATCAGAAGATGTTCTCCTGATATGTAAGAAGGACAAAAGATAGATGAATCAGATTACCTGGGGACACTCTTAACATAGTGCATGTATAGCTGAAGTGAAGAATGAATTACTAGGACCATTTTTGGTGTCGGGAAGTAACCCCCCTCCCCAGGTAAGATTGGCAAAGACCCTGGGGATTTTTCATCTTCCTCTGCAGCATGGGTCACAGCTCACTTGCAGATTTAAACTAATGTAAATGGTGGATTCTCTGTAACTTGAGCTCTTTAAATCATGATTTGAGGGCCAGAGGTTAGGGGTCTATTACAGGAGTGAGTGGGTGAGGTTCTATGGCCTGCAAAGTGGAGGAGTTCAGACTAGATGATCATGATGGTTCCTCCCTTTAAAGTCTGTGAGACCATGTTAACTGCATCTTTCATATTTAATATTAGCTTTCATGTTATATTGTGTATATGTTACTGCCTGTTCTGTTGTGCGCGTAGCTTTTCTTCAAAATCTTTCCCCAGGTTCTTTAAGCTTTTGTTATAAAATAAAATGTATCTGTTCTTTTACCCTGTCTATGTGACTGGTTATATTTCTTTACTAGGAAATGTAGAAGGGACCTTAAAACTTTGATCTGCCTTCAAAAATATGCTATGATTAAACAATGCATATGGAGGATCAGCATGTTTCCACCGTGCCATGACTAGCTACCAAAGTGGAGAATGGCAGCCTAAACTATTACAATAATCTCTGAAGAAAAGCCTTGTTACTGATGGTTTCTGTTAGCCAGGAGACATCTGAGACAGGCGTTAGGGCTGAGGAGAACTACGGCAACCTGATTAATCTGTACTATTGGCTAAAGCCCTTGCAAGTTAAAGCTGCTGAAAAGCAACTGAAACATACTGGGTAAAATCCTGGCCCCCACTGAAGTTGATGGGAGCTTTGCCCCACTTCTTGAACTGTGCCCCAGTGAGTGGGCTAGACTGTGCAATCTTTACTCACTTCAGCAAATACTTACACAAGGGGCCCCTCTGGAGTCTAACCTCATATGGAGAAGAATGTGACCTAGAAGATTCCACAATGGAGATTTTGTCTCATTTCCATGCTACAGTTGGGCATGTCTACACTATAGTTCTAAGTCGGCCTATGTAGTTATTGCGGTGGCTGATGTCCACACTGCCCTCCTTCAGTTGGTGGTGCGCGTCCTCACCAGGAGCTCTTCCACTGACTGAACAAGGGCAGTGTGGGGGGCTGAGAGCCAGAGCTCTTTGCTGGGAGCCAAGCTGCGCCCCCAGCTATCGGCTCCCCACTCCCAGTCAGGAGTGGGGGTATGGGGCAGCTGCCCAGACTTCTCAGCTCCCTGAGTGGGGAGCCTCTGGGCACCAGTCCAGCTGAGAGTGGGGAGCTGAGGGCAGCCGGGCTTTAGCTGCCTGGCTTTCTTGTCAAAAGAAATTGACAAGACAGACAACAGCCAATGTAAGTAAGGCAGTGTCTACACAGACACTGCGTTGCCCTAACTACACTGACCTAAGCCCTACGCCTCTTGTGGAGATGGAGTTATTGTCAGAGTAGTAGGGCGCTTACATCAGCGGGACAAGGCTGTAGTGTGTACACTGACATAATTAGGTTGATTTAAGCTGCCTTATGTCGACTTAACTGTGTAGTGTAGACCAGGCCTAAGTTACACATGGTGCATAGAACAAAGTCCAAATAAATTAGCAGTTCGAAATGTTTTTGAGAATCAAATTACAGCTATAATGTAAAATGTAAATAGGTTTATTTTTTCCTTCAAGTTTTCTAGAGTTTGGATACATTTTATGTCATGCAGCAATGACTGTGTGGCACTCCGACATTAACTAATTGTGCTGTATTTATACATATACATTGCCTAAAAATCCTGCATATAGGGGAAGTTAACAACTGCCTCTTACTCCAGTCTTGGAAGTGGCTACAGTCCTAAAGGTATGATCACTGAATACAGTAATATAAGTTCTCCAAGTATTTATTTTGGCTTTTACCAGTGGAAACTGCATTAACAGTGAAAACAAAATGACGTGTTCATATGATGGGTGTGGACATCACGAGATCGGTAGATGCCTGGTGTAAGAAGTTGAGAAATAGTAGTGTCTGCTTCTCCTCTCTCCCCCTCCCGGAGTGCTTAGAGACATGTCCAGAAACAACAGGAACGTGTAAGAATTTTGGCAAATTATGCTTTAAACTGTGCAAAATTTCTCTGAATTTTTTCTTTTGTATTATTGTATTCAAATACCAGATATTACTGGTAAGGCACAAGGAGAGTCCCTTACAAATATTTATTAAAGGGAAGAGTCTCAAAAGTACCTAAGAGACTTAAGAGCACAAGTGCCACTTGCTTTTGATGGGACTTGTGCTCTGAACTCATTTAGCCATCTTTGCAAATCCCGCCCTAACTTATTAAACTAATTGGCAGCTAAGTGGAACAATATCACAGTTTATGAGAGCAAAATTCTGGAAAATGCTATTGACAGTTCTGCAAATATCTGCTTACTTCAGCATGGTACAGAATACTCTCTAAGTAAACATGACACGTATTGCTTTATAAACTGCCAAAAAACCCTCCAAAAGTTACAATGCTGTGGAAATCAGAATATCCTCCTTCGTATACCACAGTGAAAGATCTCCCACTATGAAAAGAAAAAACGTTTTATTCTTTTACTTGCCTTTCAAAGTATTTTCACAAAGACTCTTTCATAAATACTTATGCACATGTGTAACTTCACAAATGTAAGTAGCCTAATTTAATTCAATATGTGAATTCAGAGAACCCAGTTTTTAAATACAAGCTACTTAGCAGGATGTCCTTGGATCCTCTGAGCTGACACGTAAATGCTTCTTTTATTTGTCGACCATCTAGCTGGAGGAAATTAAGAAATCCATGTTTAAAAATTAACCCTAGAGATATATAAAATATGTAGCTCCTTTCCATTGTATTCTATTCATTGATGTATATTACACCACATTTGCCTTCTGTTCTGTGATCATATAATTAAGGATCTTATCATAACATATACACACCAGGAGATGGAGATGAGGTTATTGAGAAAAGCTTAATTCTGAACAGCCTGACTTTTGTGCACTAAAAATCTCACATATAAAACGCTACATTTCAAATTTAAACAATACAGAGGACAAAATCCTGTAGTCTTAGTAAGATCCTAATAGTAAAGACAACCCTTACGGTATGCAAGAGATCCTCTCTGATGGGGGAAGTCTGCTCGTCTATGGTTTACTTGCACGAGTACAGGTCTGCTAGGTCACGTACTGAGAGAAGATTTCAGGATGTGTCCCATGTGTTGATGGGAGAAGGAGGGAGGTTGTATTTCATGTCAGAAAATAAGAAATTTTATAAAAACAAGGAGGAAGTCTTTTTTAAAAAGCCATTAGACTTTTAAAAAAACATTTGAAATGAAGACAAGCACAAATTAAAAATAACAGGAAAAAATGAGAGAGAGGGAGGCCCCCATCTTTACTATAGAAGCCTCAGAGTTTAAAGTTTACTTGTCTTGAAGCCAGTTCTCAGCATCTGGGTCTAGCAACAGCAGCTCTTATAGAAGTTCTTTGTGCCACCCACACAAGTTTTCAATATGTTATGGATCAGTTACAAATAAATATAAGCAGCTAATGAATTAGGATCAAATTCATCTCCACGGAAGACAGGAGTTATACCGGGATGAAGGCGGCCCAATCCTGCAATTCATTGTGTGTCTGCGGCGCCCATGCAACACATTGCAGCATCAGAATCATAGTGCAACCTGGGCAAAAATACCCCCCAATTACAGAGTCTAATGTGGCTAGCAAGCGAGGCTCACTGCACCAATCTCTGCCCTGTGGGGTTTTCCAGTTAGTTGTGCTTCAGAGACTGGATCACTCTGTCTCTGACAAAAGACCTACGAGCTAGATACCTAACATGATGTTTAGCTTCCAGTCTACGGCTCAAGTCAGCCAAGAAATAGTAAAGAACAGTCTCTAGGCCCAAATAAGAAAAGATCCTCACCCCTTTTGAATTCCCATCCTAAGGTGGGGAGAGGAAGCAACAGCTGAAATGAACTTAAGCATTGCAGCAAGTGGGGGAATAAGTGAGCTGTGTGAATGGTTCAGGTTTAGTTCATGGGATGGCTCTAACCTATCCTTACCCATGAACTTCTCCTTTTATATCAAAGAGAAAACCATTTTAATTCTACTCAGAAGTCAATGGTCCAAAGTCAAGTCTAGTATAAAAGGGTGCAAGCTTCATTTAAGCCAATGGCATTCAAACCTGCTTACCCAAAGACTGAATTGAACCCAATGTTGCTATGGTCCATAAATGATAAAAACAATGAATGAGAAGGTTAAGACAGAAAATCAGGGAAAGAGAAACATACAAAAAGGGTGGGGGAGAAAAGGAAGTGAAATACTAGCTAAAACATGCTATCTTAATCATGTTATATTTTCCTTTTAGTATCAGTTGGCTGGCCTCCCAGAGCAACTAAAACTAAAAAAAAAAAAAAAACACAATAAGCCAAAGACATTTTAAATTAGAGGAGTCTGAGTTCTCAATCAGCATTACCTGCCTGGAGAGATGTTTCTGCATTATTTTTCAAGTTTTGCTTTTATGAGCCGTTGTAATTTTGCTAAGTTTAAAAGCATGTCCATTCTAAAATGAATATCATGGAAAATAATCAAGTTCATTCCAGGAACTGTAAGACTTGTGGGCTTAATGACTCAAAAAGCATGTGCTTTAAGAGTTAATGCATGTGTCTTGCTCTCATCTATATTTTAGTCATCTTTACACCAAAGATGTTTGATCAGCTTGAAATTAATGGTATGCTCTTAACCAAACGAGCTTTTCATCCATTGTGTGTTTGTTCATCAGTCAAAAAGTCTTAAAACAACAAGCTTCCTTTTTAAACAGAAATTACTCTGGTTTTCAAGAAGAACAGTCCATGGGAATCCCATATAAATGACAATACTTCCAAGAAATGTCTGCTTAAAAATTTACATCCAGGGATTGAATAATTAAATTACTGTTTATAAAATGCCGGGAACCCCGCCTAGGTGCTATGCTTTTTTTCAGTTGGAACCTAAAGAAGAAGCTACACTCAGAAATTTGGTTCTGAATCATTCCCTTCTTTTGAAAAATCCACAGGAAGGGATAAGATTGAAATGCTGAGATTGTCTGGTGAGCAGCTGGGTATTGCATTTGAAGGGCCTGATCCAAAGCCCACTGAAGCCAATAGTAGGCTTTCCACTGACTTCACCTGACACTGGATCAAGCTGAAAAAAAAAAACAGTGCCAAGCAGAAGGACCCTCTTTCTTCTCCATTGCCCACCTGCCTGCAGATATTATGTTTTAATAGTCCCTGTAGCATGTCAACTTTCTTCCCAGTTAGTTTTGGGTAGAAAATGTATACATTAGTCTGCTCTAAGATTTGAGAGCAGCATCAAACAAAGTTACCCCCGCGTACTGAATTTTCAGAAGCAGCTACATTAATTCCATGTCTATATCCCATATGTATGTACATACAACCAAGTATATGACCTTGTAAGAGGGACTAGTTATCTTAGTTCCCACTGGCATACAAATAGGGAATTTGTTTATACAGTTTCAGTAGACAGCTTTTTAAAATGTTGCTATATACATAAATTAGGTTCAGTTTCTAAATACATTTCTAAATCCATTTTCATTGAATGCATGCTCCTTTTCATGGCTTATCCTTGACACTATGAAACACCTCCACTTGACTCCAGTAATGGCTTGTTTCTGATCACAGCAAGAAAATTCTCATCAAAAGGTGAAAGTTAACTCAAAGCCTCGTGTCCGGAAAATAGTCCCCAGGAAATAGATTAAGCAGAAAATCTATTTGGTAGCAAGGTACAAGACATTCAAGGCGAAGGCTCAGGTGTACAAAATTCAGCACTCTGCATCACCAGAAATAACTAAAGGGGAAAATCCACTTACACCTCATTAGCTTTTATACCCTTCATTTAAGCTGGCCATATTTCCCATTGCAGACTAGAAAATGAGAAGTGTCAAAACACCTAGCTGTTCAGAGTCATGGGAGGAGGTAAAGCAAAAATACCTTCCTATCATCTGGCTATCCAGCAATCCTGGGCAGAGGTCTCCTTGAGTCAGTGAAGCCCATAGAATGGGCAGTAAAGGGGCAGGAAAACTCTCAAAGACATCTCATGGACAGGGCTGCCCAGAGGATTCAGGGGGCCTGGGGCAAAACAATTTCGGGGACCCCTTCCATTAAAAAGAAGTTGCAATACTACAGAATACTATATTCTCATGGGGGCCCCTGCAGGGCCCAGGGCCTGGGGCAAATTGCCCCACTTGCCCCCCTCCCCCACCTCCGGGCGGCCCTGCTCATGGAGTTTCCTGTCCATTGTTCCCTCAGGGAGAATAGTCAGTGGTTTCACAGATTGGAGGGGTGAGACCTCCCAAATCTACAAATCCTGGGGATCCACAGAGAAGGGCACCCCCAGATCTGTGGAGTAAGGAGCCATCCACGTGGACAGTATGACTCCAAGCTGCCATTCTGGCCCATGCTTCCTGCACCAGCATTGCTTCAATATGAATCATACTGCCATTGCTGGGCCCATCTGTAGCTGCTCAGTACTGACCGGGGAGGAAACTCAGAGGTAACTAAGACATAGCTATATTAATTCCCTTCTGTATTTCTTCAAAGTCCCCTTCCTCTCCTCACCCCAAAAGCGCATGCAGTGCCTTCTGCATAAAGCCCCTGTAGAGCGCTATCCACAGAATGCAAGGAAAGGAAGATAGGTTTTGGTCTATCATGTATCCATTTGATGGACCAGGAGGGAAAAAGACAACAGACCCTGAAATATTCTGATAGAGTAGAGAGAGCACTGATACTACACTCAGATATTTTGGATTTGACAAAGATTAACACAAGTGAAGGTGGTAATTTTGCTCTGTGATTCAGTTTTGGTTGATGAACCAGGAGAACTTGCTAAGCCTGTGACAGTGGAATCAACAGGAGTGGCCACGGACAAATTTACCTCTTCTGGATGTATGTTCTGTTTTCATTAGTTTTGACATTTTAGAGACCAATCTACATTACGGATGGTATTTGCCAGTGGCTAGATTAAAGTTTACTAAAATAACAAATCAAATAGAAAAATGGTAATTTCTACAGTTGTATGGACTGCTTTTTTGTGATTAGTTTTGATTAAAGTGGAACAAAACTTCAGATATATTTTGGCTTTGATTAAATCTACTTAGTTGAACTTATTATCACTTTAGCAAAACTCAGCACTGAGTTTTGCCCACTTTGGTGGAATTTCAAAAATATATTCCATATTAACCAGTTTACCCATCTGGATAAGAAAACCATGCTACCAGGACTCTCTCAAGTCTATGCCTAATTCACTTGACCATACTGCCCCCCCATGCAATCCACATCTTCTCTGAATCTCAGATTCCCAGCTGTACAGTATAGTATTAATACCACTCAATTACCTACAGGCCAAATCCTGCTTGACTGACTTAGTTTTCATTGACTTCAACTGGAGTTGTGAATACTCATCAACTATAAAAATCAGGCCATTCATTCGGATACCTAACTTTAAACATCCAAGTTTGAAACTTTTGTCCTAAACTGACTTCTTTGGGAAGCACTGTGACCTAGTAAATTTGGCATAGGATTGGGAGTCAGAAGACCTGGGTTCTAAACTTGTTTCCAAAACTGATTTGCTGTGTGACTTGTGCAGGTCAGTTACATCCTCAAAATTGCAGTTTCCTCATCTATAAAAATAAGATAATGATACCTACCTTCTATAGAACATTTGTGAAATGCTACCTAAGTACAAAGCATTAAGGTCAATTAGTGGTAGATGTGGGAATGGAACTCAGGAACCCCTGCCTCCTAATCCTATATTCAAGGCGCAGTCGGTGCAGCAGATTCTTTTTCAAAAAATTCACAACTGTGTATTTTTGTGGGAAATTGATAGTTTTTGTAAGCTCCTAGATAAAATGATGTGCAAATTATTTTTAATTATCTAAATTTCAAGTCCTTCCATTTATTTCAATGGGTATTGGTTCAGACCCTATATGTATATAAATGTACATACATACAAACAAAATCTTTCACTACATGTTCTTAAGTGAGTTAGAGTTTGTTTTATATACAGTACGTCAAGAAAAATGTTTTGGTCAAACTGTGCTCTGAGAAATGACTGAGCAGGGCCCCGAGGTTCCTGTGATTAAGTTAACTTGTGGGAACGGGTAACCCACAAGTTCCTCACTGAAGTCAGTTAGGAAACTAATGGATTTCCCATTCCTGCGTTGTGGGACTGTTTCCTTTTTTAAAGCTGTCAACCTTACACACAATGTTCTGTTTACATTATATCTTACACTGGCTAGGTATGTTTTGAAGCTTTTAAAATAGTACCATAAAAGAACAAATGTCAGAGATTAAATTTAAAAAGAGTATTGACAAAGAACTGATAGCTCTGTCGGAGATGCACACATATGGCAGTACTAATACAAGAAGATCCAAGTAATAGTGGAACTAGTTTGACGTTACTGAATTCCTAGTCCTTTTTATTTATAACATGGCAAATATCGGTGAACGTCAAATCCTGCAGCCCTTACTCAGGCAAACACCCAATGAAATCAATGGGCATACCTAAGTAAGGTCTGCAGGATCAAAGGGACCATAGAGTGATCTGGATCTGTCCTATAATATTTTAAGAGACCGCTTGTTCAGTGCAAGAATAACATCCCTCATCATTTCTGAAAAGGACATTAAATTCTAAACTCCACAGGTTGCTCATTAAATTTTATAGTGATTTTTGGAAGTCCCTGGGATTTTGCCTCAGTGAGGAATATATGGCCCATATTGAGATTTATTACATAGGAACTGTTTTCATTTTAACAGCTCTACTCTTTTATCCATTCAGTTTTCTATTTCTTGAGACCTTTTGGCCCACCTGAAATTTATTCCATTAGGGCTACCCATCTAAAAAAGGCTTCACTGCATTTTTGTAAGTTTCCTTTGCCATACAGAATTTAGCAGTCGGAAACAGATTTTTGACAGAGCAAAGATCTTTTGACAGAGAACTGTTTTAATCACATTTAGAAAGAGGGAAAAAATGAAATGATCTTCTCTCAGTTTAAATAAAATTGGCTCAACTTTAGCTGTGTTTTGCATCAAAGCAGCATTTATTCTGACCTCACAGCAAACAATAAAAGTGCTATTCTATCATCAGCCTATTGAAATGATATGCACAGCATAATGAACTGCTTCCATATTAAAGGCATGCTTTCTAAAAAGCTTGACCATTGTTCAGTTATTTGTTCCTCAAATACCTACTGGACACACACCTGCTTCAGTTTCATTGTTTATTATTTTTTTAAAATCACCTGCCACTCTGCAAGTTGACAGCAGATTAATTCCACACCAAAATGTCTGGGTTTTAAAGTTCTTTTTATAGTAGTTAATAAATGGGAGTATCAGCCATTCAGACATGGTTGGTGTGTGCTCTTTATACTCTTATTTTATGGACAATTTATTAAATTAGCTTGCGTAAGCTACATTTCACCAAAAATTTGTCCATTTGTCCATCGTTCAGCACAATGGGTCATTCTGGCAATGTAATAAGACTAATGCATGTAAAAAAAAGATAAAACAGACTCCCACAACTCCCCCCTCATAGATCTCTATATGGAAAGGATTCTTTTGATAAAGAAGGGGGAGTTTAGCTACCTCTGGGGTACTGTATTTCTACTTTTACCCCTCTCCCTTTTTGAGCACATGGACATCTATACAGAGTCTGTGGTCCGTTGGATAAAGGCAGGGGAGACTGGGTGGGCAAGGGGAACAGGAGGGGTGGGTTGGCTGTGGGGATGTACCCGGTCTCTCTCCCCTCCGGGAGAATCTCTGAAGATGATAATGCAGTATCCGACTGTATTATTTCTACAGAGCTTAGGGTTTCTGGGTCGAGAAGCAGCAGCTCCAGACAATCCCTGTAGCAAGCCTGCAATCAGAGCTAGCATTGGTATATCTCCTGGAGTTGGGAATCACACCAACAGCTTGATGTGCAGACATGCCCAGAGTCATGGAGATCAGAATCATTATGCACATTATATGCATGTGGTATGAAACTGTTGGGGGTTGGCTATTAAATATATATTTAAAAATAATGCAACCATGAAACTGGGAACCAGGAATTCTGAGTGAGATCCTCACCTCCAATCCAGCAACTTTATGCTGGGCAGAAGGGACTCTAAAATCCCCAGTTCTGGCTAGAGTATTCTCCCAACACAGCCACTGACACAGACAGCTACCTTCCGAGGATCCCCTCACAAGTCTTGGTGTAGGGGGCATACTGGGTGTGTAGTTGGGAGCCAGAGGAATGTGCTAGGGGGCTGGATATGTTGCAGAGATTCTGGGTAGCCCTAAGGCCCATACATCAGGCAAGTGAGACTGTTGTGACTTAGGCCCCAGGAATGTCTAAATTAAGCTGGGGGCCTCTCCAGCCCCTGGAGCAACTCAGCATTCAAAAGGCATTAAGGTGCTTGAAGCCACTTTAGTTTCTCCCCTCCAGCTATAGTTCTGTGCTGCTCCTGTTAGAGGGATAGCAGAGAATCTCACCTTCTGAGTTCATTTTCCAGCTGTCTCACTGTGCGACCTTGGTCAAATCACTTAGGCTACGTCTACACTAGAAACTTCAAAGCGCTGCCGCGGCAGCACTTTGAAGTGTGAATGTGGTCACACATGAGCGCTGGGAGAGAGCTCTCCATGCGCTCCTGGTAATCCACCTCGATGAGGGGAATAGCTCTGAGTGCTGGGAGCATGGCTCCCAGTGCTCAGAGCCTGTCCACACTAGTGTTTTAAAGTGCTCCAACTTGCTGATTTTTCACCCCCGAGCCAGCAAGTTGGAGCGCTATAAAATGTAAGTGTAGACACTACCTATGCCGATGGGAAGGATTCTCCTGTTGGTGTAGGTAATCCACCCCCACTCCCCCCCCCCAGCGGCAGTAGCTTGACCAACAAAAGAATTCTTCCATTAACCTAGTGCTGTATACGCTGGGAGATAGGTGAACTTAACTATGCCACTCAGAGGTGTGGACTTTTTACAACCCTGAGTGACATAGTTAAGCTAACTTAATTTTCTAGTGTAGACCAGGCTTTAACCATTGTCCCCCCATCTGTAAAATGGGGGTAATAGTTATCTAGACCATAGAAGAGCCCAGGAGATTTAATTAATTTATGTCTTTAAAGTACTTTGAAATCTTTGGATGAAGAATGCTATAGGAAGTGCAAAGCAGTACTATTAATATGTATTCATTAGAATTTCTCATCTTTATAGGGGAAATATTGATCACAACAGTAAGGCTATTCCCTAGGTCTTTTAAAAAAGTCTCCCTAAGTCTTTAACTTTCAGCAGAAATAGGCAGAGGAGACCTCAGTTTAATGTCTCATCTAAACAATCGCTTATGTATCAAAATAAAGTTCCAGTCATAAGATTTTTTAAGATAGTTACTAATATAATGCTCTAGATGACCAAAGTGCTGAACAAACATTACTTGGTTAATCATGAAATACTAAAACAAATGCCACGTAACAGGTATGGCATAATTGTCGCAATCGCATGAATCAACTGCCGAGTTTAGGCAAGAAAATTAAAGTATCTTTTAACATATTCATTTTCCCTTTGGGAATTTTTCATACAATTTTAAGAAGTCTTTAAATTTGAATTGGGTGCTACATCAGGAAGAAAAGTGAATGTAACTTTATCTTATTTTCAAATTTAATGTATCTAAAATGTTTCTTTCAAATACACCATTTTTAAAATACTCATGTTCAGTGCAGTTAGCAATAAACTCAAAGGCAGAAATATAAAACTATTTAGAAGCACCAATAGAAAAAATACCTATTTTTTAAAAATACTTTGAAAAAATATTTAGCATTTATCTTCAAAGCATTTTGTAATCATCACAGTACCACATGCAGGAGTAGGCAAGTATTATCCCAATTTTACACAAACTATGAGATATGCAAATAATATTTTGGTGTGTTAAAAGGGCTAAAGAATCTGCAGTCCTAGACTTATATTACTAATAAATCCTAATATCACTGACCAAAAATGAAAACGCGATAGATAAAATCACTTTGCTATACTCCAGTTTCTGATCATATGTTGCTGTCATTGTTTGTCATCTAAATAATCCTATTGATAGTTAAAAGGTAGGTTAGCAGCTTGATCCTGCAATTAGCTGAGCAGAATCAACACCTTTTCTAAGGATTTCCCTTAAGGTGTTAAGACTGCAGTACCTGTGGTCAATGGAACAAATGGGCCCAGAGCACTTATTAGTAGTCCCTGGAAAGCGGATAGGTCACAGTTACCAGCTGTCCTTGCTTTCAGATGTTTCTCCAGATGTCCAGGATCCTAATTACAAAGAAGCTGGAAAAAGGCAGACAGTATGATTAACTATTTTTCAAAAATGACAACAGACTTATAGCCTGAAAGATGCTAAAATACATACTCCCCTAGTATTACTTTTCCATTGTTGCGGTTACCACAGGGATGTGTAATGCGATCATGAAAAGGAGGGGAGGAAGCCCACAAAACACGTATTAAGAAATGACCCACACTATGGAAACATTTTGAGAACCCCTGTATTATAACTGATGGAGCTTGGATTTATGGAAAGTTGTTAGTACTGCTTTAGGGACAGATCGTGCCTGGCCCTAATGCAGCTAGACAGGTGATTAAGAACCCCACCTGCTAGGGGACCTCCCCATTTCATTTGAGCGTGCAGGTGGGGGAGAAGAGACTGCACGCTCAGTATTACTTCTGCCACCAGAGTGAAAGTATGCTACAGACAGGAAGAAAAGCTATAGCCACTTTCTCTCCACTAGGAACCCAGGGTGAAATAGGGGAGGCATTGTGACTCTGAGTTACAGTTCTTCCCCGGGACGGTGCAGCTATGTCATATTTAGGGCACCGAGCAAAGATTCAGTGTATAGCACCACTGAAATTCCTCTCACGGAAACAGAAGAAGATTTTTACCTAATTTTCTTACCTAGTCTATATGTCGTGGCTATTGACTGCTCCTCCGAAAGCATAGATTTAATACATGCCATCTTTCTGGGAAGTAAGAGACAACATTCTCTGTATTACGCTACCAGTCTTTTAAGTTAGAATGCCAAAGAATTTTATGAAAGGCAAAACTATGTAGGTCTCAAACTAAAGTCTTCTACTAATATGCAAGCCACATGCAAGGTAAAGCGAGTGAATGGGACACACAGAGAGGGAAAGATGTGAAGGAGAGTTACTGGTTAAAGAGATTTCTCAAGCTAAAACTGTACCCTTTTCTTTATTATAATAATTGGGTTAGAGAGAATGAAAATATTTTGAAAAGTAAATTACCAAAACCACATCTAAATGTTGTATTTTGAAAGGGGCATTGTCAGCTTTATGTCTAGTGAATTTACAAAATTAAGCTAAAAGTTGTATTAGTGCAATATCTACAAGTTTTGTGGGTTTAGTTACATTTTCTTAATTTATATAACATTTCTCCATTGTTGCTGTGCAAAAAACACAGGCAAACAACAGAGGAAGCTAAGGAAACAGTGAAAATGCCTATATGAAGTGCTAATAATTGCACAGTGTAAACAAACTGATTTCTCTATTTTTCTTAGTCTCTCATTTAATAATAGCATATGTTGTAATAATAGTAGGTAAAATGTTTTCTTCAGAAATTAGTGTTCTTTCATTTTACAGTGTTCCTTTAATTTTTATTATTTTGTTTTGAACATTTGACTAATGCTTACAGAGCTGACTGTCACAAATGAAAGTACTACTCTCTTGAAAGGTCAGACTTTACTTTTAAAATAAGCTTCTGAACACTTTACAATTTCAAACCCGAACTCCAAAAAGATCAGACTATGATTAAAATGCCAGCTGAAAATAAATCATAATGGCTCCACATTTATAGTTACCAGAAAACAAAAAGAAACATCATTTGAATTAAAAAAAAATAATTTCTTAGGTAGACAGTTTGAAAAAAATATATGTGCTTGCCATTACTATTACAAAACTACTGGAAAGGAACGGAGATGTAGATATGATACCTGTCCTATAGTATTCCACAAGCCTATCCCAAAACACAAGCTATTGAAAACTAGCATATTGCATGCTAGTCATTACATATGACAGGCTCCTATACCATATACATACATGCATTTTTTGTTTTGTTTTTCCCTGTCCCCTAAATGCCAACTGCTGTTACTACATCATCTAATTTATAATTCCGATTAAAATAAAATGTACATTTATATAGCACTGTCATCCCAAAGTGCTTTACAAACCAGGGGTATGGACCACATCTCCCAAATGTGGAATATACAGCACCTATTCAACAGAGCATAGCAACATCACACTACAGTCTAGGAAAGGAAGAATATTGGATCCAATTGAAATTGAGGGAAAGAGAAGGTGTGCATACCTAAGTTAGCATTAGCCAACATATTGTAGAAACCTTAATTCTTTCAAAAGCAGCCTCCATACTAATTTCCTCCCCCTTAAACTTTTCCACTATTGGAGCTTCAGTGTCGGTGGTAACACCTACTTGTCTACACATTGGAGTTAATCAGGAATAACTCCAACTATGGACACCCTTATTCCAGTGTCCACACCTGGGGCTGGAGCTCATGAGGAATAACTCCCTGTGTAGACAAGTCCTAACATTAATAGAGAGTGACCTCTGGTGTTTCAAACACTCTCTTATACAACCCCGAGCGAGCAAAGTAAGGTCTTGATAATTAGTGATGGCCAAGAACTTAGCTATGGCTAGCTGCTACCATCCTTGCTATATCAGAGCAGCACCAGTGGGAAATATTAGGAAAATAATCAGTGTAGCCAGACCCAGCGGATCTCTACAAATCCCAAGCAACCGAAGCTGCGTGCAAAATATTTGTAACCAAGTGCAAAACGATCTGAAACACATGGTGACCCACCCAGCCGCCCACCACCACCTTGTGGGGGGGAAACTTTTGTTCCAAACGTGTGAGGTTTCTGGAACAAACACAAGGGATGGATTAGAGGAAAGATGCCTGGTGCTTCAAACAGATGGGAAAGCTGGCCTCGCTGTCGCCAGTGCAAACCAGAAAAGGCCCCTGGATTATTTCCCTCTTCAACGCCCAGGCGCCTGCCCGAAAAGGGGCAGCGGATTATTTTTGCTGACTTGGAAGGAAAAGCGCTACCAACCCTGCAGCACCCAGACTTTCCTCGGAGGGCCCCCACACCGCAGTACTGGCCCGGTCCAGCCCTGCTTGGAAGTAACCACAGGACAAGACACTCCAGAGACACAAACCCCTCCAAGCAGCTAGCACAGGGCTTCCCCTCCTCCCCCCGCTCACTGCCAGCAAAACCTTCCCTGGGCAAAGTCCCCTGGCTTGCAGCGTTAGCGCGCGGCAAGCTCCCTCTCCCCTGGGCTTCCCTGGTTATTATTGGGTGCGTAGCTGCCGCCCGCATAAATTTAGGCGTGTCGGGCCCTGGGGGTGGTAGGATCGGTGCGAAGCGCTTTGTCTGGCTCCTCATCCCCCTCCCCGCGCAGCAGAGCTGCAGCAGCAGGTGAGGAGGATGGAGGGAGCTGCTGGATCCCGGCTGAATGGCTGCAGTGTGTCTCCGGCAGGTTTACCTGAGCCAGGTTTTCCCTTGTGCGCTGCAACAGCTGCACCAGATCGCTCTCCCCGGCGGCGCCTGCAGCAGCCTCGCGCGCTCTCCCGCCGCTGCACATGACAGGCACCTACCAAGTCATGAGCGGAGTGAGGCGCAACCCGGGGGGCGGCTGACCCGCTGCGGGGCCCTCGGCCCGGGAAGAGGTGCAGCAGGAGGAAGGGGAGCAGCGCCTGATTCCTCCTGCCGCAGCTGCAGAGCGGGCTACGCTGCGCTCGTCTTACTTTCCCTTCCACCATTGGACTCTTGCAGGAGCCGACCTCGCCGTGCCAGAGGCGATGCAGCGGCTACAGCAGGTAAGGGCAGGGCGCAGAGCCTGTAATAACCCCCCAGGGACCGGGAGCGGTGCCCCCCATGTACAGCCGCCCGGGAAGAGGGCAGACAAGTCTGCATGGGGATGGCACAGCTGTTGTCTCGGAAGTGTTAAATATGCCTAGAGTTCTAGCCTCTCCTTCGGTCAGGGCGAGCGCAGCACTACGGTTACTGCAGCTTGGGCTCGGCGATCCTGCTGACGCGGGCAGGAGTTTCGCTCTCGGCTGGAATCAGTCTGGGGCCCAAAACAACCCGCCTCAGTTTACCCAGTTGTCTGGCCTCGGGTTAAGGAGATCGGAATAGTGCGCGCGCGTACGAGTTGGCTGTGCGGTTGTTCTCTGGTGGTTAGTTTCCCATCGATGGTGGGAGGGAGGACCCTGCTGTGCGTGTTGCTTTGTATCACTAAATACAGGGAAGGGAAAGGAAAGGGCTGCTATTTGTTTACTAGCTGATTTTTATTCCCGAAGGGATATTCTCTGTTCTGTCCCCAGTTAGGATTTCATGAGTATCTTTAGTGAGATAAAGGCAGGGAAATCTAATCTCGCAGGAGGGATAAAAAGCAATACCGATTTACTAGAAGAAACGGGGCTTTTGGCTATTTGTGTATCAGGAGCGCATTCCTCACGGAGTTGCACGCAACCTATAACTTCCTTAAAGCTGGTACTCCTCTGTGGCCATTACGTTACTTTCACGATAAATGCCCGGTGTATATAAAGAGAATGATAATTGCACCAGGTGCTGCTTGCTTGTGTGCTTCAGGTGTTCCCCACGTAAACTCTCTTCTAGGGTTTGTAATTTTCAGAAATAAAAAAAAATCTTCCTAGACAAATATGATACAAGTTCTCAGCGAAGGAACCCTTTTGTTTAAAGTAAACTTAGACTAAATTCATTAAGCTGGGGCTAGGGGGTCTTTAAAATGTTGCATCAAAAAAGTTTAGATGCATTCTCTGCAATTGGTGATTCCAAATTGGTTTTGGATTCAAAGAACTCAGCTTTGCAGGCTGCTCTTTGTTGTTCAAAGGAGCTCAGGTTATACTCTGAACTATCACCGCTCATCAATGTAAAATCTTGGGATTCTAGTTATGAGGCCCACCACAAAGCCCTTAGTTATGTGGCAGTGGCCCACGAATACAGGTAGGGGAGGACTGGGAGATTAGGACACAGACTAAATTTGTTTTTTAGTGCTTTCTTAAAGAAAAGAGTTATGCCAAGATTTAGTGCATATATCTGGAAACACCTAGGGCAGTTTGTGAATGGAAGACTGGTAATGTTTCCACTAAAGGGGCATTGCATCTCAAAGGCAAACAACTTCATTTTTTAGAAAACTGGGACATTAAATTTGCATAACTAATCATTGAAGATTGGGCTTATTCTGGAGAGCAAGAATTTTAGATGCTGAAAGGGGCTTATTTTTTAAGCCTCCTGGCTCTTGTGAATTTAAAATCAACCCCTTATTGCTATTTTAATAATGTTTTTTAATATCTATATTCTTAATCCTTATTTAATTGGATTGCAGGTGACAGGGCAAATTGCAGCTTTTTCTGAAGCTCTCTGAACCATGTGTGTGCCCTGTTCTGCTCCCATTGAAGTCAGCGACAGAACGGTTAAACTTTAAGGGGAGCAAATTAGAGTGCTTAATAGCCCTGTTTAACTTTTGAATAGAAGTGTATTAGTTAAAAAAAATTCAAATTATAGCTTCAAGTGTCAAACTGTTTAACTTGAGTCAATGTTAAGGCTTTTTTAAAAAAAAAAAACTTACTTGAATTCAATTTTATAAACACCTAGTTGAAGTAAACTGATTAGTTGCGATGCAGCCTTATAGTTTCTCTACTCTGAAGTTAAACATGTGGGCCTTGTGAGCTCTTGCTGGCACAGTCAAATCATAAATTGTATTTTAATTTGATAAGCGAAGTTATGCCTGTGGGTAGCTGACTTATCAAATTATGCAGAAAATGTTTAATAAAAGTAATATTCCAAACTTAATGTATCTGATTAATTGAAACATGCACAGGCTTTAAGGATCCTTAATGTAATTTTTTGATCCAATAATGATAAAGTACATTAACACAGAGCTTGATCCTGCAGTTTCTCTTTAATTTTAAAAGGATCTGTATGTGGTTAAGGATTTGCATTATCAGGTTTACACAGATGTTTACCAATTAGCTGTATAGAGTGTTTTATATTAAACATTTCAGAGACATAACTAGCTCAAATTATAGACCTGATTCTGTAAACACTTGCTACTGAACATAGTACTCCTTACTACCATGAGACATTCCACTGACTTCAGTGCGATCCCCAAATTCAATTGAATCATGTTTATAACCAGTATGGGGGTTATTTCTCAGATGTGCTTAGAAAGCAAAAAAATCTAAAACTTGTTAATGTTCCAAAGGTCTTGGGCTTCACTGCAATAAAATATTTTTCTAATTTAGGAATACATTTTTCAAAAAAGTGTGTATTCAAATTAAATTATTCCTTTGTACAAACATGTCTGAGTTTGAGATGCTAGCTTCAGAATACTGATTGTTCACTACATCTTCCATCAGACCATTTCTAATTCACATTAAAAATGATTAAGACTAGGTGTCTGCAGTCAATAGTATTGGGAGGTCTTCAGTTTATATTAAAGGAGAACTGTCAGGCTGCTGGTACCAACCTAACTTGACCTACTTTCTCTGTGGCCGTATATATTTAATGTGCAGTGGTGTTGTAGCCATGTTGGTACCCCTAATATCTCAGGACAAGGTGGGAGAGGTAATCTCTCTTATTGGATCCACTTCTCTTGGCTAGAGAGAAGCTGTTGAGCTTACACAGAGCTCTTCTTCAGGTCACATAAGCTCAACTGCTTGTCTCATCAACAGAAATTGATCTAATACAAAATATTACCTCACCCACCTTGTCTCCCTACATTTGCTAAGACTAGGCGTCTTGTACTTTTTGGACACTTCTTACAATTAAAAGAACAACCACCACCCTATTTATGTGCTACCCTCAAATATGTACCTAATGTGCATGTACACTAAAGGAAACATACTTGTAAGAGGACTTAACTTCAAAAAGGTCATAAGTATGCTAAAGTTATGAAATAGCTTGACAGTGTTTTCTGAAGAGAGCAAGCCAAATTCTGAAACCCATTATACTGACTAGCCCCTTACTCCATAAATAGTCCTATTGACTTTCATTGTCACTGCTTGCAGAGTAAGGAAATCCCCTTAAGCATCTTCAATATCGGAGTCTGCCCCAAAGCATGTACTAAATGAGGAAAAGGCCTAACTCTTCAATAATTTGACACTGAATCATAGAAATGTAGGACTGGAAGGGCTCTTAATAGGGCATCTAGTACAATCCCCTACGCTGAGGCTGGACTAAGCATTAGCCTAGACTAATTCTTGGTGTAACTAATATTGGTCATATGAATAACATGGACACTCAATTTTGAGTAAGAAGTTTCAATTTTCTTCAGTGATTTTTTTTAAATTGGGGTCACCAATGTTAAAGCATGCTAATTGCTTATTTAAAATTAATCTACTGTTAAACAGAATTATGCTCTGCAGTTGTACCCAGGCAATTGAACAGAATTTGGCAACGGTACAGTTGGTTGATCCATTAGATACTGGATTACTGTTTTAGGAATAACACTATCTTGGCTGCCTAGAACATAGCTTAATACTCAAAGTTTTTTGTGAATTCTTAAAGGCATCTAGTCAGTATGCACATCTCTCATCAATGTATACCTTTTAATCATAATGAGTTATTAGACTTAATAGATTTGGGACCCTTATGCACAGTAACTATTTTTAACTGAGAATTACATGCAGTTTGCTTACCTATTCTCAGAACTCTGCAATTTTTATACAGAAGATGCTGGTTTGAGAACAGATTGATAATTTCTCTCCCAGGTGGTATGAATTGTGGTGAAACACTGGCTGGCAAGGACAATGAAAGAGCCATCCCACTCTTGCATTAAACCCAGCAGTACTATCACTGTTTAAAGAAGAACAGGAGTACTTGTGGCATCTAAGGTGCCACAAGTACTCCTGTTCTTCTTTTTGCGGATACAGACTAACACGGCTGCTACTCTGAAACCTGTCATCACTGTTTAGTTTTCAACCCTAGTCACTCCCTTCCTTGAAAGCCTCTGATTTCTAACAGTCAGAATCAGTGGTTCTCAACCTTTTCAGACTACTGTACCCCTTTCAGGGGGTACAATCTGTCTTGAATACCCCCATGTTTCATCTCACTTAAACTACTTGTTGACAAAATCAGACATAAAAATACAAGAAAGCATTACAGCACACAGTGAAAAAAATTGTTTACTCTCATTTTACCATGTAATTATAAAATAAATCAATTGGAATATAAATATTGTACTTGTATTTCAGTGTATAGTATACGGAACAGCATAAACAAGTCATTGTCTGAATGAAATTTTAGTTTTTACTGACTTCGCTAGTATTTTATCTAGTCTATTGTAAAACTAGGCAATATCTAGAGGAGTTGATGTACCCTTGGTTGAGAACCACTGGCCTAAAGTAATTCCAAGAAGTAAACTAAATTCTCTTAGATTTATTTTGGACCTTAAAAATCATTTGTGGAGAATGATCTCTACCAGTCTTGGTTTTTGGGGGGAGCCCAGCTGTCAACGCTCATGTTAGCTGTTCCATAGGTAGCTTATTCACCAATATCACAGAACCTAGCTAGCAAGGAAAGAAAGTTGTTTAAGGATGGAGGAAGAGAAGAGAGCAGAACTACATTTAAGAACAAGACTTTTCTTCTTTTGTAGTAAATTAAGCCAAACAGTGCCCCTTCCTATTAATCAAAGTCACTGATTTGGATAGTCTACCTCTCATTGCATTACATTATACGGTCTTACTTTAGAAATCCATTTGGCTCTCATAAAAATCTCATATGTAAATAGTACTCCTGCTATTTAAACAGTAGGAAAAAGACTGACTAGTCAAGCTAGTGCCCACCATTTCACATGCATAATTTTGGGGATGCAAACAATACAGCTGGAGGGTAGAACTAAAGTAATCAAACACTTGATTCTTGGCAACTTACACCTCACAAATAGAAATTTTCACAAGTAAAAATTTGTTTTCTTCAGAAAGCTGCCTACAAATTTTCCATGAATGAATGAGGGATGTTTGCAGGTGAAAGCTGTTGACTTTTGTCAGTGGCACATATGAATTAGTTTGTGGGGGTTTTAAAAAAAAAAAACAAAAACAAAACCACCACCACAAGAGCTGCACAATGGGAGGAGATGGATTGCCCCACAGCACAATCAATAAATCTTCATCACTTGGTACTGTGGACTTCAGCCTAAATGTGTTTTGCTGTCCATTCCCCATATTAGCAGATGAAACAATTAAATCAAAATGTTGTTCTCCATTATTGTAAATATCAAAAAGCAAAGATCTTTAAAAAAAAAAAAACACACCAGAAAACTACTGTAGCAGAGCGCTGCCTCACAAGTGCAGTGCCTCCCACTGGTTGTCTCAGGGAATCAGTGCTTACTGCCTTAGAGCACCCTCTATGGGCCAGTGTCTCACCCTCTGTTACCTGCCCTGTTGTCTCCACCACCTCTGGACCCACATCCCTCACAGACCCCAGTGCCCCTTACTTGGGGTGCTGCCTCACGGCTGTACCCCCACAGTCTAGGTCTCCCCTCCCAGGGGAACCCCAACACCCACCTTGCTTCAGTGGCTACTGCCAGTCATCATCTAGCCCCTTCTCTCAGGTGTAAACTGCAGTCCGAAATGGTCACTCGTCACTGGCAAGGGTTGGACCTGCTGCCTTTCTAGCCACAGCTAGAAAGCAAGGCCTCAGCCTGGGGACTCACCAGGCCAGAGCACCTTAGCTCTGCCTGCTCTTCCCCAGCCCTGTTCTGTTCTGTCTCAGGTACCATGCTTGCTCTCTCTCAGGCAGCCTGGTCCACTCTGCTCCCCAGCTAGAGGAAGAGTCCCTCTCTCAGCCTGCCCTTTTATCAGGGCCAGCTGTGCCCTAATTGGGTCCAATCACACCTGTGGCTGACTACCCAAGCAGACTCCCTTGGCTGCTTTTAACCCCTTTCTAACCAGAGTGGGGCGACTGCCCCGCTACACTACATTCAAAGAACATTAAGAGTGCAAAATCAAACATTCAAATTAAGAAACACCAAAACTAAAGTTGCTCGGGCAACCTTAACTTGGGCCCCTGATGCATATGCAGTCTGATGCAATCTAATTCTGATTACATGATTACATACTGTACTATGTTCTTCCACAGGACCTCTTCCTCATTCAATGAATGGGTAACTAGCGAATATTTCTTTAGACCCTTATTTAATGCACACCATCCAAACCCTGCATTGAACATAACATTACTAATTTCTTCCTGTGCATTTCTATGCTTCTTTCACCATAGTATAAGTGCTTCACAGAGGAGTTTGTTTTCACAATACTCCTGTGAGATTAAGCAGTATTATCCCCATTTACAGACCAAGAACTGAGGCACAGACCGAGGCCAAGTTTTGTTCCAAGTGTCCACTACCTTTAGGTACCTAAGTTGAGACACCTTGGGCCTGGTTATTTCAGATTACTTAGCATTTATATGGCACTTCATAAGTTCAAAGCACAGCTCCCACTGACACCAGTTGAAGTTAAGTACTTCTGAAAATCTGGTTCCAGATGTGTCTCACTGGGATCCAGGAAACCAGGCATGCACAATTCATTGCCACTTGTGAAAATTTTAGGTTAAGTGACATGCCCAGCATCCAATAGTGATGCTGTGGCAGAGGCAAGATTAGGAGTCCAGTTCTCCAGGCTAGGATTTGCATATGCCTAAACCATAAGACCTTCCTTTCTCTTTGTACAGTTTCCTGCCTTGTTCATGTACACCTTCTAATGTTTGCAATAGATGCAGCAGGGGTCCTCCAGACAGTCTGCTTTACTGCACAACCCTGATTTATTCTGAGAAGACCGCCTGTGCATTCAGTGCACCGAACGGGGCACAGGTCCTATGGAAAACATAGTATGTGATGTAATTAAAGACTGTTGCACTTGTTTGTTGCTGCAAACTCAAAAGTTCCGATGAAAGTGAGACAATTTTTTTTTTAAAAGGGGTCATTTTGTAGTGAATAAATAATTTACTGGGACCTGATCCAGCAAGAGTCTGAGCACCAGTGACTCCCATTGATATTAATATAAAATGAAGGCTCTCAACATCTTGTGGAATTGAGCCAATCATATTAAAATACAAGAAGCAGTTCCTCTTTTAAATATAGTAGTTGTAAATTTCAAAGGTAACTACACCTTTCAGGGGGAAATGTATATAATTAAATATCAAATATTTTAAATGGTGCAAGTCACAAACAATACATTTTTTAGAAGTATAGACATTCATTTCATAGTTTCATTATAGAAAGTGATATTTAAAATATCTTTTTACTAAATTGGAGCCTCACTTGATCTTTTAGTTGGGGGAAGGGCTGCAGCAGGCCTTGTGGAAATATTGTGAGGGCTGATCTGTTTCCACCCTGTGAATTGTCCCAGCATTCTGGGAACCAGTGTTCTCTGTAAACTCCATGCAAGTGTGGGACGTGGAGGTGGCAGAAGTGAGCGGCTGCCAAAGCACCCGGGTTTGAATCAGGGAGCAGATTGGATTGGAGCCAGGAGCTGCTATTCCCAATGGCCCGGTGGCCAGTGAGACAGACAAACTGCTGCGACCCCTCTTCCCATCCTTGAGCTGGTTCGCTCCTTCTCTTCCCCTCCTCCCCAGAGCCACAGTTCTCCCTCCGCTCACCCCACCAACTTCCCATGCAGAGTACTCTACCCGCTTCTCTCCTATCCCTCCATCCCATTCAAAGCAAGCTGCCATCGCCACTGCTTTTAATGAATTAATGTTTTAAGGCCTGATTCCGACACACCATACTGACTTCAAAGGATGCAGGATTAGACACTTCATTTTAATACCCTAACTTGCATCTTTTTGTTTTTGAAAGATGTAAATGCATGGTCGCAATACGCATGGAAAGGCTAAAGGTAACTTGAAGATGTGGCTACCACATAATTTGTTAGTCTCTAAGGTGCCACAAGTACTCCTATTCTTCTTTTTGCGGATACAGACTAACATGGCTGCTACTCTGAAACCTGACATAATTTTAGCTACTCCAATTTAAAAAATAGGTTGTTTCACTATGTGTATATATAAATTTCCCAGCTCATTGCATTGTAACCCTCAAGTCCAGTTTCTCTTAAAAAATGAAATAGCTGCCTGAAATTACCTTGTTTCATAGGCTTCACCCCCTACCTGAATTGCACTTCAGTGCATATTTTTAAAATCCAAAGGAATGCCTTAAAGAAAAGCCTTATGGAACCATTTCTATAGCAGTTACTCTTAAAAAAATCTCTTTAGCTGGAATGTAATTCTCTATTACAGAGTTCTATAGGTGGGCCTTAACATTTGATGCAAAGGCTATTCTTTACTAACTCTGCTATAGGACTTCTCCAGAATGGTATTTTTTGTTGTGAATATTCTTCTTCTAGTGCATTTACGGTTTGATCATATAATGCATCGTTAAGTAAATCACCATTTACTAACTTCACACCTTGTAAACTAAAACACTATTTCAGAAGTGAGCATGGCATGATTAGCACTGCTCAAATATCTGGAAAAGGGTCACTAAGGCAAATAGTTAAGTACATCTTCACACATAAGAGGCAGAACTTTTCTTCTGTAATTCTCTTCAGGCCACTGCATTGACTTTGACATCCCACTGCCTGCCTGGAAGCACAGCTCCATTGGGGCTGCCATGGAACGCTCTGAAGAAGAGGCAGCAGAAAAAACAGGGCCGTATTTATCATCATCTTCTCCAGGAAGAGAGGAAGGGACTATCAACATATTCCCCAACCTCAGTCCTGGCCGGCCCACTATGCTACTTGGGTATTTCCAAGTCACTAAACCAATTCTGGTTCCTTTCATAATTCCAGATTCAGGAAACTGTAAAGGAAAAGAACTGCTTCTACACCAGTCACCCTGTGTATGTCCCCAATACATTACTGATTTACAATCAGAATAGTCACTGACCTGTCTTATCTTCACCCCCTCCTTCAGCATGGATCCCTGACCCTAACAGAGAGGAGGTAGAGAAAAAGAAGCAGGAGGACGGGGAGGTGGCAGCAGTGCTCTAGTAGTGATTGAGCCCTCTTCAATGCAGTAAGGGAGAGACCTGAGCCAAAGACTGAAGTAATGGAAACTCCCATGGACTTGACTAGAGCAAGATCAAGCCACGTGTCCTTGTTGAAAATCCAGATTTAATCCAAGTTAATTTCTTCAAATCAAATGTTCCTGACAGACTAGCTAATAGGGCATATTTGATTTTTTTTTTTTAACACAGAAAATGCCACAAAGGTTTAAATGTGCAAGAACTCATTTGTAAGGCACCTAGCCCTATGAAAAGCTATATAGAATTAATTTATCAACACCTTTCTTTAATTAATATATATATATATATTATATATATAAAATGGAGAACTTCAGCTATGGGGGGGGGAGTCAGGTGCACTAAAAACAGCAGGGAACACAGATTAATTTAAGAAAGAATTAGAAAAGTTCAGATAACAAACATTAATAGGACCAGGTAATCAGACATCACTGACACCTGACCATGAGAACTCAAGATCAAACCTCTCACCTTACATAATGTACAACATTGTGAAGCCAATGCTCTACATGCACATTTTCTGGTAATGGTGTATGAATCCCAGAGGTCACCAATTTATGAAGTAAAAAATGTTGCCAACTAGCTTACCATACATAGCTACCATTTGTGTAGCAAGTAACCTGTTACACTGTAAAATTGGGTGAAACAGTTACTAGTTTCAGAAATACAGTATGAACAATAGTTCATACTGCAAATGTAAATCCTGATACATATTAAGGAGTAGAGCTGGCTAAATTCACTGCGGATATGTTTTCTGACAACTTCAGGGCTTTTTTCTTGTTTGAATCAGACCTCAGTTCTGCGAACATTTGCAGTATCAAACGTTCACAGAATAGTTTGTATGAAAAATTATCAGCCTATGGTGTGTTTGTGAACTGGTTGCTATTCCTTCCAGATCGGGTGACTGAAATTTTAAACATGTGATTATTAGCCAGTATTCCTGTTCATGTATGAATCTTTTGTATGGTGCTTCTAAAAGATCAGCAATTATGGGCAAGCAAAGCTCCATCCAGCAATAGTGAATAAAAAAGGAAGGAGAAGGTCCCTTCACCATTGGTTTGATTTTTATAAGTCTCTTGCTGAATATTAATGCTGGGATACAAGTTCTACACCTAGATTTGTTTTGGGGCTATAATCATGCAGGAAGATTTAAAAAAAAAAATCTTGATGTTCAGAAACAGTCTATCCCTCTGGTTGAAACTGTTGCCAGAAGTGTCATGTGACAATTCGGGAAAACATGCACCCCTCATTTCCCTACACTGCAAGCATAGTGTAAACAACTCCTTTTAGAGCAGCAGAAATGGCAGTTCAGACTTTTTCCAAGTTTCTCCTAACTCCGTCAGAGTCAATGTGCTACACCAGGGATGAATTTTTCCCATGGTCTCTGGGCAATTACTTCACTTAAGCAAAATTAAGTGAGAGCCCTTCTCCACTAGCAAAGGCTATTTCTAGGTTAATAATGTGTAAGGGTTGTGGGACAGTATACATACTACAGAATAGAATGCATCCTTATCTCCTCACTTTAAAATGTCTATCCCAGTTCATGATAGAGCAGCACCTCCCCCCCCCCGCCCGCCTTTGCAAGCAAGTAATAAAGATGTTGAATAGGCAGACAGTCCATTCACCTGGTCTCTTGCATTGGCAAGACTTCCCAGAAACAATATAGCTATGCAATTTACATTGCATTTTCTGTTGATTTCACAGATTAAAATTAATTCAGGTCCAAATAGATGTTACTACAACAAAAAACAGGACTGTAGAATTTCACATTTAGTTATCTTAATGGTCTTGTTTTTGCATCTGTGTATGCGTAACTGAATTGACTGACTTATCTTGTCCTCAAGGGGGAAGGAAAAAAAGTGTGTCAGGTTCCTTTTGCTTGATAATTCAAACCCTCCCCCCCCCCCCCCATCTCTAAACAACCTCTCTTGTCCATGTTATGCACTGGTTCCATACAGACTGTGCTGTAGGCAGAGGGTCCACACTGAAGATAAGTATTATCTGATTTAGCTTCATACTGAATCCAGTTTCCAAACATAGGTCTCAATGGCCTCTTTAAGGTGTCTCAAGTTGGGCACCTCAAAAATTGACATCCAAAATTACATTGCTGAAAACCTTGACTTAAGTGGCTTGATTTCTCTTTCCCACCCCCACCCTCCCCCAGCACCCAAAAAACCCCATCTCACAGCACTGATAAAGATTCACACACCTTGTCTGCACCAGAGCTCTCATTTTTACTCCAACTGATGGAACTGAACCTGTGATAGTGAAGTTGGAAATTTTAGAGGAAAAAAAGCTAACCTTGTGGGGGAAGAAACCTTATAGGGCTTTCATGCAGTCCTATCTGGAATAGTGTCCAGTTGTGGGCACCACAATACTAGAAAGATTGGCTAACTGGAGAGAGTTCAACATAAGGGAACAACAGAGATGGATATTGATTTATGAGGAAAAATGTTTGAGTATGTACAGTTTGGCTAAGGAATGAGTAAGTGGGGAACGACTTAGGCCACAAATATTTGCAGGATATAAACGTCAAGGAGTGAGGAAAATTTTGTTAATCCCTGGGGACGTAACTAGGAGTGAGAGGATGAAACTAAGAAATGAATGTTTAGACTGAATGGGCCTGAACCAAAGCCTGTTGAAATTAAGGGGGATCTTTTCATTGACAGTGCGCTTTGGAACTGGCATAACATCAGAAAAAACACTGACCGTGATACATACTGGACTCTAGAATGTTTTGTTAGGGAAAGTGGAAGCCCCATCTGTTGAGACTTTAAAAAAGCTAGACTGGAGAATTTATCCCCGCCCCCCCACCACCCCCAAGGGTACTCGCAAGAAGATGGCTAATGGTCTCTTGTAGGGCTGATGAAATCAAATTATTTCTCAGGAATTTTTTTTTTTTTTTGCTTGATTAGGGAAAAACTACTCCTGGAACACACACTGCCCATCTCTGTAGATGGGGAAGTTTCTCAATAACTTATCAAAAGAAATTGAGAATAAGTTTTCTGAATTTTGGCAATGAATATTTCAACCAGTTCTAGACTTTTCTATTTTGAGCCGTAAGACTAATATTTTTTATGGGTTACTAGTTGGGAAAACCACCTTGCACATGAAGTCTGGTTATATTTAGGATCTCCTAGAAAGCAGCCCCCCCCTTTTTTTTTTAAAGCTGTCTTGGTTTCCCCTTTGGATGAAAGGCTTATCTATTCAATGGCTTCACATATCTCCAACAAACATGGTTCTACTGCACATATTCCATAACAGGGTGGCAATAAAGCCTGCTTAGAGTGCTTCCCAATAATGCCCCAACCCTCTAGGAATAAACTCAGCATGTATATGCACATATTATACTTATATTACTCTTTTTCAAAGGAAGGAAGGAGAATTTTTTTAAAATGTACTGCATTTAGTAAAATACCAAATGCTGTAAATGGAACCTAAAAGTAATGAACTGATACAATTAGTAAGTTAATTAGTGACGGAGTCTTATCTTTAGAAACTTCAGGCAGTTAGTCCTAGAAAATTAGGCACAGTTTTTCTATAATTAGAGAGAAACACATTGAAATGGATAATGCCTGTCACAAGCTGCCAAAATAGTTGTTTTTAAAATCTGAGTCCTCCAGACAGTGTCCCAACCTCAGTTAGTGTGGCGTGCCAAATTTGCAGTCAGACCTATAAGTTAGTGGGCCTGTATAATTAATTACAGGTATATAACCATCTCCTAAGGCTGTGTTTGCATCATGCATTTTTTCTGACTTCCCCTCCCCGCATTGCTAATGTCAGTTCAGCTCCACTACTGGTACCGATGGTGGGAGCCTAGCATGAATGAGGCTCCAGGCAGCCACCAGCACTTAAAGCCTTGGGCCATCTAGACCTGCTTTGAGCAGGTCTACGCAATGTATTGAAAAAAATGTCAGCCTCACCTTCCCTACAGTAGGGTTCCCAGTTGAGCTGAATTGGTATTAAGCAGGGGGAATTTTTTTTCCAAAAAAAGCCAAGGCTTAAGTGATTTGTTTTGTGAGGTAATCCACCTAAAGCTGTGCTCCTGAAATTCCCTTCAGTTCAGGACGCCCCTGTATTCAGGTTTCACTTCCTGAGAAGTCTAAGGGAAAAATGGTTGCTAACCTGTTCTGTAACATTGTTTGAGGTGTGTTGTACATGTCCATTCCATTCTTGGTGTTGGCGCCCCCAGCACATGGCCATTGGAAACTTTTTCCCTCAGAGGTACTCATTGGGCAGCTAGAGCTCCCCCTGTTGTCACATACCACTGCATGCAGGTATGAAGGATAGAGCCGGCCCAAGCCACCCTCAGTTACTTCTTGCCATAATTCTGATGAAGAAGGGTCGGAGGGTGGGTCATGGAATGGACACGTGCACCACATCTCAGCCTGAACAGGTTAGTAACCATTCTTTCTTTGAGTGATTGTATATGAGCATTCCACCCTTGGTGACTCTCAATCTGTAAGACAGGAGGCAGGATTGGAGTTTATTTCAATAAAGATTGGAGAACTCATCCCACTTCAACAGTCTCTCTGGTGTCTTGAGCCACAGCATAGCAGGAGACCAATGTGTGGACTGAGAATCAGGTTGCTGCTGTACAAGTGTCTGCAATTGGAACTTGTGCCAACAAGGCTGCTGAGGTGGTGGCCACCAAAAATGCCACCTTCTTTGATGGATGGTGCAACAAGCAGATAGCCAGTGGTTCAAAAGGAGGACCCATAAGTCTTGACAATATTGCACTAAGTTTAGATCCCATAGTGGAACAGGGTCTTGCACATGAGGGTATAAATTTCACTAAGCCCTTTTAAAAACCTTATGGAAATGTCATTGGAGAAAAGAGAGCCATTGTCTACTTCAGGATGGAGTGCTGAAATAGCAGCCAGATGTACTTGATGGCACTAACTGCCTAACCTTGGTGTTTTAGGTATAATTAGTAGTCTGGAATATGATGAACTGAAGAACTGGTTGGGGATACCCCATGCTGGCAAGGCCAGATGGAGAAACGCCTCCATTTAGCAAGATTAGTAGCTCTTGTAGAAGGCATTTTACTATTTAGCAGAACGCCTTGAATGTCCTTCAAGCAAGTCTGCTCTTGTGTGTTGAGCCATGGAGAACCAGTACTGATGGGGCCCATGCTGGACCTACAATATGGCTCTGGCTTGTTCCTGTCTTATCTGTAGCAATATCTTGTGAATGAGTGGGATTGGTGGAAAAGCGTAGAGGAGCCTCCCAGACCATGTAGCTAAAAAGGCTTCTTATGGAATCTGGGCTGGGACTCTGTAGGGAGCAGAACTGCTGATGTTTTTTGTTGGATTTAGTTGCAAATAGGTTGATTGGGGAAACCCCAACTGCTGGAAGATGTATCTGGGCAAAGAGACCCCTCATGACAACTCAGATGTTCTGCTCAGCTAGTCTGCTAGGTTGTTCTTGTATGCCCAATAGGTAAGATGCATCTATATCTATTAAGTGGCAATACAGAGTACCCAGAGTAGTTGCTTCTTGACAGAGGGGAGAAGAGTGAGATTCCCACTGCTTGTTGAGGTAACGTTGTTGCTGTGTTATCCGTGAGGACTAACAGGCTGCTTCTCCTGATCTGCAGTAGAAATACTTGGCACGTCAGCCTGACACCTTTGTTCTCTGATGTGATGGGTAAAGATAAGTCCTCTGAGGAGCATAGATCCTGCGTTTGTAGAGAATCCAGATGGGCTCCCCATCCCAGAGCCAAAGCATCTGTCATGAATGAGAATCGTCTGTGGGCAGGCAAACTGAATGTTTGCATGTACATTGGCTGGCTATGGCCACCAATCTAGGCAGGTAAGGATGTGGGAGGGCACTTTTACCACCAAGTCTAACTAATGGTGGCTTGGCTAGTAGACTGATACCAGCCAGCCCTGCAGAGTGCTGATTTGCAGTCTGGCATATTGAACCATGTAGGTGTAAGAGGCCATGTGACATAGATGCCTCAAATGGTTTTGTTCTGTTGTGACCTGGCGAGCCTTCAAATATATAAAAATTGATCCAATTGTCTGGAAACTAGAATGTGGAGGAAAGGCCCTGGCCTCATACGAGTCCAGGACAGCCCCTATAAACTCTATACTTTGGACTAGGGAGAGGAGATTCCCCCCTCCCCCTTTTTTTTTCTGTATTTAACTGTACCAGAGCACTGAACTGTAGCAGAGAAACAATGTTCTGCACTTGCAGCATGGACAGGCCTTTGACAAGCCAGTCATGGAGGTAGGGGTAAGCCCAGGGGCGGCTCTGTTTTTTGCCGCCCCAAGCACGGCAGTCAGGCGCCTTTGGTGGCGTGCCTGCGGGCGGTCTGCGGTCACGCAGATTCGGTGGCGTTTCTGCAGGTGATCTCCCAGTCCCACGGCTTCAGTGTACCCGCCGCCAAATTACCGCCAAAACCGAGGGACCGGCGGATGTCCCAAAGGCCACCTGACTGCTGCCCTCACAGCGACTGGCAGGCCACCCCCTGCGTCTTGCCATCCCAGGCACACGCTTGCTGCGCTGGTGCCTGGAGCTGCCCCTGGGTAAGCCTGAACTCCCAATCTTCAGAGGAATGAAGCTGCTATTGCCATGACCTTAGTAAAGATCCTGGGCACTGCTGACATGCCTCAGGGTAGTACAGTGAACTGATAATGATTTTGATTTACCAGAAATAGGAGGTACTTCCTGTGAGCTTGATTGATTGCCACATGGAAGTAAGCATCTTTTAAATCAAGGGCAGCATACCAATCCCCAGGACAGTCAGGTTTAAATGTCAAGTTAGATTATGCTCGGTTTGGTTTCATTTATTTATTTATTGCTTTTCCATGCTTGATTTCTCCACAATCCAAAGTAGCTAGATTTTACTGCTAATCATATTAGGGAAATAGCTAACAAAGAGTCAATTGTAAGTCAAACAACCTGCAGTTTTTCCCCCTACTATTTTGTATTTATTAAAATAATAGGAAAACCATTCTGTGTTTTCACTTTGCTTGGTCTGTGTATTTGACAACACAGTTTATCGTCCGAGTGGACTCTTCCAAAGAGCAACAGAGGAGAGGGAAAACCATTAAGAATGTGACATTTCTCAGCCTTTTGGCTAAGATCAAGTGTAAAAATGTGATGGTCACATTTCTAGCAGTTTGCTTTACACACAGGAATTATCATCAGTCTGGAATGAGCTATGGCAGCTGTGGTAGTTTATCTATAGAAAAATCAGTACTGTTCTATCCTGCAGTCTGAGATCACTTGTAGTTCCTGAAATCCCAATGCTGTGCTTTCAGTTATATGATGGACTCAGATGGCATGTTAACTTCAAGAGGCAGTCTTTGCTGCTCAGAAGTACTTGCCAATAGTTTGAACTGATTCATAGATGCTGTGCTGCTAGCCTTCAAAGTAGGGGCACAGATAAGTTTACATTAATGCTGAAAATCATATGGGGTCACGTGAAGATCTAGCTGCAGTTCTGTGCACTGACCCTCAGCACAGACATGTTCTGCTAGGGAAAGAGTAATTGTATAAGATATTAAGATGGTCAGGTCTGGGAGCATCAGTGTCAGTGCTCTCTGGTTATGGCTACAGCTTCAGCCACACAAAAAACCCTGTAGGTTATGAGGTGTGTGATATTTGGAAGAACTCGTATGCAAACAACAATTATGCCCTGCTTAGAAACCTTTTTTGTGTTTGTTCCTATGTATGCATATAGGGACTAAATGGCTTGAATTTGGGCAAGTGCCTGTTGTTGTTGTTTGCAGGCATTTAAGCTATCCAGTGATGAGCTCCCAAAATCTTAAGAACTGGTTCCCTATCAGGTCCTCTCGGTGGCGGGGGTCTTCACCACCGAAGTGCTGCCGAAGACCTGGTAGGGAACCGGGCGGTGAGTATGGGCCTAGAGCCGTGAGGGTAGCAGGGGGCTCCAGGGGCTATTTAAAGGGTGGGGCTCTAGGTGCCTCTGCCGCCCCGCTCCTTTAAATAGCAGCTGGAGCCCTGGGGAAGCTATTTAAATAACTTATCAGCTATTCAATATTGCCGGCATGTATTGCTTTAGATTATTGCTAAAAGTCAATGTACCCTGTATAATTTTAACCAAACATTTGCTTAAATTTCTTTTGCTTGAGTGGCTGCTCCTCCCTAATGTGATATAACTTGTTTTGTTTTAATTATTGCTGTCTTATCTCCTGTACAGCACCCAGATACTTGGTGATAGATGCTATAATCTAATTTTTTTTTTAAAGCAGGAAAAAGTGTTGCCCCAGTTCCTGCTCAGATAACTTGAGCAGTTGAGAGAATGTTGCTTGAGTTTTTACAAACACCCCCAATTTCCCCAAATGCTCTGCCTTTTGGTTGAGACAAAAAGTTTTTGCCTAAAGAGACAGTCTCACCACCCTTCCTGGCCCCCCACCCTAAAAAAAAAAAAGAACAACCCAAAACAAATCGACTAAAATGGATTGAGAAGGTTGCAATGCAACATCTAACTATAATGTTTGCTGCCATGGTATAACTTTATAGTGGTGTGTGTTTATTTTAAATCTAATCCTATTTTAGGATTACTCTTTGTTTAGGTGAAACAAACAATGAGGCAGACCAAATCCAAAAGTCAGAGTACTTAAAAGGTACAAGCAAACATGTTTATAGATAATAGAAATGTGATATAGCTCAGGACTCATTTACCATCAGCTTCTGTTGGACTTTTTACACAATTGTCAGTGATTTTACATGATTTCACTTTGTAAAAATTGGTGAACCAGTATTGAGCCTAATCTGCATCTGTTCCATGCACAGAACTACCACTGAAGTCAGAATTTGGCCCACTGTCAGGGCCTATTTACATTTCACAGCCAGATTAGAACTGCCATATACTGTGTACTACAGGTTTGTCACGATGTTTTACCACCCCCCACAAAAGGTTCAATTTATATATTTTTTTTTTCCTCTTTCAGGTCAAACAAGTTACAGGAGGATACCAATACTGCTGAAGTCTTTGCAAGAAGTTATTAATCAGACTTTGAGGGGAGGCAAGATGTTGGCATAGCTGTTGACCTAATAACCTGCTATGCCAACATATTGTCATCTTTCTCGTCTATTTGCAGCAACAGCCAACTTTCTCCATTGATGTGGACATTCAGAAGTTTTAGCCTTCTCTCTTGAAATACCACCTACTCCCTACTATTAACGAAGTATTGTACTTTGACAATATACAGCGCTCTATATAAGCACTTAATTTCCCAGGCAACTGTTTAATGTGGTCTACAGAAGTCTGTGAGATAAGTAGTGGGGTAGTAGAACTTGGGGGATGGAAGGGGGTGGAAAGCTTGCACTGCCTGAGTGGTGCCTGTTGGAGAAGAGAATTTTTGTTGTAAATTGTCAATCTGGCAGCCTTCATAAGCACCTACATTCCTTTTACATAGACTTTTGCTTGAATTCCTGTATTGCGTGAAACTGATACAATTTTAATGTTGACTATTTATGCTTTCTGCCAATACCCCACCAGATAAAGGACTGTTTGTCACTGTTAACTCAATATATTAGTCTAACTGTACACTCATTAAAGAAATGCTGCAGTTGCATGTTAAATCTGTTTCCAGTCATAACAGAACATGAAACAATGACATTGGCTGCATAGATATTGTACATAAACATCTTAATGCATAATTATAATAATTCTTGGAGAATGAGTCTTTCAACAATATACTAGAAATGTAAGTGTTTGTATTTCTCCAGAAGGATTAAATAGCACCATGAGAGTCCTCTTGTACCTACAACTCCTTAGATCTTCAATCCATAATAATCCTTCCACTTTTTTAAAGTGATTGTTGGACATATTTCCAAAAGTAGTCACTGTTAAGACTGGCTTGTATTGTTGCCAATGCCATCTGCCTGCCAAATATGATCCTGTATTTAATCCATTAATGTGAAGGAAAACTGTCAAATTAGCATCCAGGTTTTTAATCTGGGAATTACATTGCATTCAGTAAAATGGACTACAAGTCATGGTTTCCCCCCCCCCGCGCTCCCCCTCCCCAGCAACATCAATTGCACTGTATTGCATTTTATTCAAAACATACACAAGAGTGGCCTCTAGGATACTCAATACAAGAATGCTGGGCCTTAGTCATGCAGATTCACCAGTTGCCCTTCATTTTAACAGTTGGAAGCATTCATGATCACAAACATGTTAGACATGCACCCTCTGACTACATTACAGTGGAGAGTCACGTTTGGTGGTTCTAGAAGACATGCAGAATTTTTCATCCCTGATTTTGTCTGAAGTTAGTTTGGGATATAAATGGGCCTGTTTTTAATTGTATGGAGTGTAGTTTTAGCAAGATGTGCTCATATCTACATCTCTTTTCAGAAGCCTCTAGTATCCTTGAAGAGCAAGTGGGGGAGGGAGTGCACAGGGTTCTGGCAAGGTAGCTTCTAGCCCTAGCAATATGCCCTCATTTGGGTGCTAGCCATTTAACATTTATCACACTTTGAGTATGGAATGTGAAAAGATAGCAGTGGGTAAACTTTTTATATTGGCATAAGTTAAAATGGGAGAGGGGATGTTTTTGATGTAGAACATAATTTCATGCTCAGTGACTGAAACACACACTTTCATTAACAGTCTATACTGTACATCAGCAGTAAGAGGCAAAATCCTTCAGAGGCAAAAGCTTCAAAATAAGACCCTTTCAAAATTTGGTGAAACAGCAGGCAGCTGAATGTTCTGTATCATTACTTTTTTTGTGTATAAATTTTAAACTTAAATCAGTGGATTGCTTGGTTTAATATTGTATAAATAGTATTTTATGCATAAAGCAAGGCAATAAATACTGCTTTTCTGATACAAAAAAACCCACATTTGTGGTGGTGTGGTATAGAAATTCTAGTATGTGCAAACAGCACTTGCATAACTGTTTACATCTTGACAACATTTTGCAAACATTAATTTTCTCACCTCCCCCATTTCCCAAGCTATACTATAAATCAGGGGTCGGCAACGTTCAGCACGCGGCTCGCCAGGGTAAGCACCCTTGCGGGCTGGGCCAGTTTTATTTACCTGCTGACGCGGCAGGTTCAGCCAATCGCGGCCCCCACTGGCCGTGGTTTGCCATCCCGGTCCAATGGGGGCAGCGAGAAGCGGCGCGGGCGAGCGATGTGCTTCTCGCCTCTATATAAATTGATTTTATACTGCAGTTCAGTATTGCACTTAATAAGGTCCATCTACAGTACCAATGTTCATAGTTTCCATGGTAACTAATGTACTTCAAAAGAGAAAAAAGTGCTTAACACTTAAAAAAAACTGAACCAGAGAGTATGTGGAATTAAAGCAAATTGTAGTAGTGTTCTGTAACTTCTTGTACAGTTCATCCCATACTTCTGCCTCCTTCACTCACATGCAATATGGTTGTCTCAAAACTCTGCCAATAAAGATTGAGAGAATTCCATACTTACTGGTATGTCTATCAGCTACCCCAGTACTATAGGACTGTTGATAGTTCACTTCTGTCTGAAAAAAGCATTTTAAGTACCTCTGCCCCACATCTGAAAAGGGCCAGTAAGCATACAATACACCAAAGTATTGTGCAATAATCACATTTCTGTTTTCATATGTGCTTCACTTTTCTACAAATGCCAAGACCAGAGCTTGACTCCAAGTTATTACTCGTACTCAGACGCAGCACCCCTTATCTTCTATGGATTTTTTTAAATAGTGTCAAAGTTAGAGCTTCAGATTTTTAAATCAAGCATAAATTTTATTGGCAATTACTTGCAAGAAATGTTTCACATTGGCAACACGTACTCTGCCCTTCACACTGCATGGGGTGACAGCAAAGAGGCAGCTAATTAAACAGACTCGCTGACTCAGCTTACCTTCTTATGATGGCCTCAAAGCCAAGGTACATCTATCTTCTAGACATCACGATTGTGAGGAAACATGTTGTGTGTCTTCTCTGCAAACCTATAAAGGGATACTAATGTTTCACAGCCCTGCATAGTGGAACTAGGTTGATCCAAGTGTTAGATTTTTATGAGGAAGGCCTGCTCCACACCTAACCTTTCCAAGCCTAATTGTAATCAAATAAAAATTTTCAACATTAAATAAATAATTGACTCATTTTAGAATTCTTTGCTGTCACATTTCATCAAAATCAGAATGTTCCCATGAAATGTTTTGATTCTGACAACAGCATTTTTTTAAATGGAAAATTGTTCTATTAAAATGTTTTCCCCTAAATATAAATGGCTCACGAACAGTATGTTGTGAATATTGAAATTTATGCTCTGTTGGGCTCCTATGTATTATGAGACTGTAAAGACACAAAGTATTTCATGTCTTACATAATCGCAACAATGTAGCTTGAATTTAGAATATTAGTCAAACAAACCACTTTCAATGAATATTTGAGGATAATTCAGATGGGGAAACAGATCCATAAAGAAGCTGAATCTTCCCCAAAGCTACGCAACAGGTCAATAGCAGATCCAGGATTTGAGGCTAACTCTCCTGACTCCGCTCCATCCAGCAAGCCACAGATGACCCTTGAACTGCTTTGACAGAGGAGAGGCCTAAAAGATTAATTTTTGTATTTCAACTTATTTGTGAAAACATTTCCCCTTAAAACAGCTCTTTAAACCAATATCCCATCCCTAAAATCAGTTACTCACATGCTTTTTCCTGTAGAATAGGCCACTTCCGTTTGAGGCCATGTCTACACTCAGACAAAGTTTTGCCAACACAAGTTAATCAGCATACAGCCATCACAGTTAGTATATCGCTTGTCCGTATGCATATTTGGCTCCTGGCATCTACAGTGTGTGCTCACCAGGAGTGCTCATCTCAATGCACTGTGCAGTTCATTATGGGTAGGTATCCCAGCATGCAACCTGCTATCATTCAGCACATTGTGTTTTGGGTAGTTTTGTCAACGCATGGTGGGGCAGAAACTACTCATGCAGGGGTGACTGGGAGCAAGGTCAGCTTCCCGGAATGCAATGTTCTCTATCCACAATATCATCTCAAGCCATAGTTTTCATGCCTATTTTCAATTTCCTACAAACCCTCCACAGGCTTTGTTGCTGTCCACCATCTCCGAGAGAATCATGGAGCCTGCAGAGCTCTGCATTGCATTGAGAAGCATTGCAAGCTTGGTTACACAAATTGAATATAGGGCAATGGGTACTGAATACAGGCACCATTTTCTACAGGTGGTGGTAGCTGATCTCACTCCTGAGTGTAACAAAGGCAGAGAGCATGGCTGCTGCTGGCATCCCAAAGTCACCCAGACCTGCATTTTGCTAGCTTGTTTTCGGCAACGGTGCTGCCAAAGTTATCGGTGCCTGAAGTGAGAAAGCATCCTACGACGGAGGACGAAATAAGGCTGCCATGCCTAGAAACCTTTGGGAGAAGATTGCAGTGTACCTGCACAGAAGTTTCATCAAGATCTTTCAGGAGGATTCAAGGGACATCCCTGTGTATGTAAACGAATTGCTCTGCAAGTCCCTGCCCTAACTCTAGAGGTGAATGAAAAAGCAGATAGCAAGTCTACCTCTGTTGTACTGCATCCTCTTCTAGTAAGATTAAATTAATGGAAAAACTCAAAAGCTGTGTCCTGCTAATTTGTGGGGGGCCATCCCTGTAATGGAAAATTTATTTCCATGCTTACCTGAGGTTCCTTCCTCTACATCTGGCTGGACTACAGAGTTCAAAAACAGCTCATAGCTCGCTGCACATCTGGATCCCCCAGTCACCTATCCCCCATTCTCCGCCTTGCTGTTTACAGCAGGGGCCTGTGACTTGAGCTCCTCAGTAGGTATCCATGCTGGTGGTGGGGGTCTCCACGAAGTACAGTGTGCAGCTATTTGTAAAAGCTGACATCTGTGGCTCAGCACCAGATCAATTGTTGGCCTTTTGGTATGCCTGCCACAGCTCCTTGGCTTTACTTTGTCATGCCACTTCTGCCTGTCCTGAGCAATCTGCTCATAGATGTTGATGTTTCTATGGCTGGTTTGGAGCTGTACCTGCACAGCCTCTTCTCTGCAAAGTCCCAGGAGATGCAATATCTTCTGTCTACTCCAGGCAGGAGTGCATCTGGAGTCTGTAGCCAGTATGGTTAGCTGGGCAGTTGCACACAACAACAGAAAGCAGATGGAGGTAAACTCACCAAGCTGGACAACCAGGAAAGGGCATTTTAAAAATTCACAGGGGTTTTAAAACGAGTGGGGAGGCTTCTGGTCTACAAGAGCGGTCAGTGTCGGGTATTGTGGGACATCTGCTAGAGAACTGTTAGAGCTGACACAAGCTGCATTGACCTCTGTCTGTTGGCCATGGTTCTATGCTCCTCAGGGAGGAGGTGTTACTACATCAATGTAATGGAGCACTTATAGCGGTGACAAATGTAGATGTACACACATACATAACTAGGCCAACGCAAAGTGACTTATGCAACCTAACTTTGTAGTGTAGACTAGGCCTTAGGCTAAAGACTAACAGACAGGAGTTTGGGGTGCTAGTAGTTTGGGCTGCTAGTAGTCATTCCTCCAAGAATAACTTCCCTTCCTTTCTATGGGCTTGTCTATACTTACAGCAGTGCAGCTGCACTACTGTAGCACTTAGTGATGACGCTACCTCTGCCGACAGGAAAGCTTCTCCCATTAGTGTAGGTACTCCGCCTCCTGGAGAGGCGGTAGCGATGTTGACAGGAGAAGCCTTGTAGCGTCGACCAGGGCTATATCAAATGCTGGGAAGTGGCTACATGAACTATGGCTTGATGCTGTGATTTCCAATCAGCTTGGAACTACATGGAATGAAACAGCACTCTCTGCACTGAGAAGTTCTGCTGCTCCTCACTTATCTATGGGGAGAACATCTCACTTCAGTCTCACATATATTACGCAAAATGCAACAGGAGGATATTGCTACATTAGTCAAATCATCATTGTACATCAACAGGCTTTTCCAACTTGCTTTCACTCTCCCAAAAAAAGCACTCTACTGCCCTCTTGCTCCTGCTGAGTGGATAGTCGAATGTGAGACTTCACCTATGCACTCAGCAACTATATTTGGATTAGTGTAATCAGGGAACGGCTTCAGCTGTCATGGCAAAAGTGAATATGCAGGCTCGTCCACAATAACTATGGGGAGTGAAATGCCACTGATGTCAATGCTGTGTCATTGGGACAGTGCTGCTCTTCAGAAGTCCAGAGGTTCTAAAAGTTCCGGCCTCATGGACATTGCATGACCACCCTATCTGAATGTCTAGGATCCTGCCACAATGATCCAATAGGGCTTGTATTTCCTCCGAGTAGTACTCCTTCTGTTAAGACATTCCTGGGCTAGTCTTTAGAGTTGGATGGGGAAAGATGCAAAGCACACAGAATGGGCACATGGTTTCCATCTTGTAGCTTTGACACAGTTAAAGAATCCCATTTGAACTCCCTCAGATCTCTTGCACATTGGTTGCTTTGATCACATATCCCTTCAATACTCAATGTATAACTATGCATGGCTTCGTTACCCTCTGTGCATGCCCCAAACTCAGACTGGGGCTCAAGTTGTCAGTTACTGACCAGATTAGGGAGTTTCCATAGGGCAACCCCCACCCTCATTTTCATGGTGAGCAGAGGTATCCTCCTTGAGTGCTACTGCTGGATTATCAACACTAGTCCATATCAGTAAAGAAAAATCTCTTTTTTGCTTCTAGAATTATGTAGCCACTACTTCTCATCCTAGGTCTTGAGACTAATTCGGACCCATCAATCTGTGGTGGCAGTAGGGACCCAAAAGTTCTGATTGATTGCTCAGAGCTGGCTAACCCAGAGTTGGGGAGCTCTGTGACAAATGCAGTAGTAAATCCATGAACTGCTGGTCTCATTCTCTACCTCTTCAAAGAGGCCGCCAAAACATCCTCTTCCACCTTAGACAGATTACTCTTGAAAAAGCTCCAAGCAAGGAGTAGGAGATGAGTTTTTACTCTAGTCTCTATTTTGAGAAAGAATTAGCACCAGCTCATGGGGACTCAGGGAAGTTTTCCAGAGAATTATGGGAATTTAACATATTCTCATGCAATCTATTTGAGCTTCCAGCTGTTATGTTCATGGTATACACACAGAGAAGTTAGTTAAAAACATCAATGTTCTTGCTGGAAAGTTACAAGAAACACTATTTTATTTCTTAGAATTCAGAACAACAAGTAACCCAAACCACAGAGAGACAATGCAAGCTGCTATCTGAAATAGAGCCACCTAACTCTTGGCCATCTCTGCTGACCGACTCTGATTGCACCCTTTGCATGCTTTCCTACAGACCCCCCTAGCCTGCCAGCAGGACCAGAAAGCCCTTTACAAATTTAAGTGATGGCCTACAGTTTTCAAATACGCCACAATAGAAGCCTCCTGAAATCTCCTGCAAGCCACTGTTTCAAGTAGCCATGCCAGGAGCGGTCAGATAGGTAACCAGAGGATAATATAACTTCAATGATATAGTACAGTACAAATGTGGACTCAGGGTAAAACTAATGTACAGTATGGCAAATATGCACTGTTGCTACTTGCACTAATGGTTCAATTACCAAGAGATCAATTGATGTGGACAACAACAGCAAAATAAGGACAGACAGATGCATAGAATTAAGCAGCAGGCTGCAACTTCTATTAAACTTTAACAGGGGAAGGGCACTACCTGCCCATCACCCATACGCTCCTACACCAGGCATTTAATTGGTTCCAGGGCTCCTTACCATATAACCCATATATGGTGCCAGCTTTACCAGGCTCCATACCATATAATCCATAATGTGGGGTAGGCTCTGCTCAGCCTGCCCTCCACGACTCAGCTCTCTGAAACCTAGCACCCTCCTTCCTGCAAGGGGGATAGTGGGTGCACTATGATGAGGATCTTGGCCTGCAAGGGCTAGTATGTATGACCTCAGCCTGTGAAGGCCACAGGCTCTCACCTTATCAAGTGAGCCAAAGGCCCAACACCAAAACCCCAGGTCTTTTACCTCTGAGAGCCATTCATTTTATTCTCTCTCTACTGCGCTGGAAACAAGCCGCAAGTTGCGACAAATAAACAACTGGCTCCACCCCAGTACCTCAGTTAGGTACTAAGTGCATTCCTGCTTGACGCACTGTGGCTTGAAGGTCTATGAGGAAGGAAAAAACCTCCCTGGTCCTCTGCCAATTGGCCCATGGGGGAAAAATTCCTTCCTGATCCCCGAAACAGGCGATCAGCTAGACCTTCAGCATATGTCAGGCCAGGTTTCAATTCCTAGTTCAGGTGGTACAGTGGGCTGCTGGAATGGAGGCTCCACATGGCCACGGCAGTGGGCTAAATCCTGGGAGCTGAGGAATGCTGGCCAATCAGCACCCCTCTCCCCAAGCTGGCCAATCAGACTCCTAGAAGGAGGCACCACCTATTGTCCCTTGGCAGGTGTCTCTCTTCTTTGCTACTGGAACTGTTCCCCTTTCACTGCTGGCCACATTGAATTCTCCCACCCACTGATGCAGGGGGGTGGCATTTCTCTAATTAGGACAAAAATGAAAATCAGGGAGTCTGTAGGTCCTTAGACATGGTCCCTGAATACAAGGAAATTATCACTAGCCAGATTTTGAAGTGATCTTGGTATGAAAAATAAAGACAAGATAGATGAATAAAACTACCTTTTGGGGTCCACTGAGAAATTTATCTGAAAATCTACATAATTTAATAATAAGATACTTTTCTTGTTGCTTTTTTAAAAAAATCTTACAGAATTCTATAGCAAAACCACACTTTTCCTCTATATTTAATTTATATTAATTATATAAAATTGTTCAAAAAACCCTATAGTAAAGTTAACATTTTCTATTACATTCTATAGGCCTTCCCTATAAAGGGAGAAGTGGTTGGCCCAAGTACCTTGAACGTAGATCAATAACGACATTTTTATCATCAAGTTTGTATTAATGTTTTCATATATACATTTTATAACTCCTCTAATCTTCCCTTCACTTTTTATGAAGCAAACAAGTTAATAGAATGATGTGAGTTGGTGTGAAAGTTAAATTCAGAAGGTACCAGCGATTTTAAAAGAGTACACAATGTGTGAATTTGATTTGACACAACTGTAAATATATGGAAAAGAATGAGAGAAGCAACAATAAGATGCATTAGTGAAAACAGCTGTGAAAAATCAAATATTTAGAGAAAAAATTGTTGGCTACAATTATTCATTCAGCACCAAGGAATAGACTGTGCTGGAACATCTGAGCCTTACGTTCTCCCATGATCACCTCCAGAGGAAAAAAAGCATCTATTAAATACAATGCTTTTCTCCTGTACTTTATAGAAAATGTTATATATTTTGAGTGTGAGTTATTGACTTTAAAATTTAACTCAATTAGACACAAAGAAATACACTTTAAATGGTGGTAATTTGTGTTATACTGTAACATGAGTACTGCAATCTAAATAAAAGTTCAAAATATATGGTCAAGCTATTGACAAGTGTCGGGAGAAATTGCTACTATAGTTTTCCAGCATGTGAATGCTATTAAACTACCATCTACTGATACAAGTAATAGGGCCAATTTTTCAGTCAGAGCCTTAATCACACCTTTGATTTTGCACATGCAAAATAGATCACTTTATGGAAGTTTAGACTGCAATGCCTTGGCTTTAGTTTAGAAAAAATGGCTTGGATAAAAATACACCTGAATGATGGTGACCAATATATTTATAGCAGTCAGTGTATTTGCTATTATTACTTTATTTCTATGTTGACTTGCAAAAAAAATACACACACACACCCCGCCTCCTAATTGAAATTTACAAGGACTACAATATTGTTTAGTATAACCAATATAAAGATAGCAAACTGGAGATGCAGCTGTAATAGCAAAACTGAAGCTTGTATAGCCTCTTTTCCCCTGATCTGGGTCAGTATAACAAACATTCTCACTAGCTTTTTATGCTTCCCACTGTACTTCTAACCTATAGTATTCTGCTTGGTTTTGGTATCTGAGCCTCATATTAACTCTACTGTAGCAAACTCCATTTGCTAAGGTTTCAGATTTCGGTAAGAGACACCCTTCTGAAATGTTATTTGGTCTTATGCAAGAAGACATGTATGATTAGAGTTATTAAATGCTAATAAGATGTAATTTGGGGAATCTTATCATATATGTAGAAAAGAGTGGTCATATCTTAAACTTGAGAATGTCCCCTAGATTAGCAATAAGGGTTAATGGGTTTGATAAAAGACCTTATTGTCATGATTTTTTTTTTAGAGTGTCTTAATTATTTTCAGAAAAAACAAACCAGAAAAAAAAAGGGGTGGGAAAAAAAAGTCAGAATTCTTAGTCTAGAGATTTCATGAAGTAATGAGACAAAAAACAAATGAAGAAGGAAAACCTAAAGGAGGATGGAAGACATACTGGTTCCATGCTAACAGAAAAACATATCCACGTAAGAAGGTGAAATTATAATTAAAAAATACTGCTACATCTATCCAGTCATTGGGACAATTTTGTGGAGTTATTTTGTTCAGATTCTAAAAAATGGAAGTCTAACTCAAAAGTTATTAGGTCCCTTTCTCTTATCAGTGATCTTTCCCTGGTTAGCATCCCACCCCCTTTTGAATCAAGCAATACTATCTGTAGGATTTTTATTTTTACAGTATTTGGCTAAGGTGTGCCTTGATGCAAAAGGTGGAAAAATCAGACTTGTGTTTTTCAGGAGGTGCAACACTGACCTTTAAAATTTACCAGTTGCCTTAGATATCTGAATATGTATTTGCAGTTAGGTAATCACAATATTTTCCAGCATTACCTATCGTATGTATAGAGAAGTGCAAAGGAATACTGCAGATACTGAGGTAAACATTATCTACCGATTTATTTTATATTAGATAAAAGTGGACAAAATTTAAGGGTTGCCACTACAGATAACCTCCAAGTGGAGGTTTAAAAATACCACTGAAAATCAAGTAATAATGTGGTCCCAGTGATCTCATAGATTAAGTCCATGGGGACAGATCCTCAGTAAACTGGCATAACTTCTGTGTGGAAATTTGTCATTTTACATCAGCTGAGGGTCTGGCCCAAGGTCCACAACCGGACTTCAGGCCCATTGGCTGTTTGCCTCAGATATGGAGGACGATACCTCTTCCTCACACTTCCTACAGTAAGTACCTGAACTTTCCTTGGAAAACATTTTTAAGATGAGGAAAAAACCCACTAGGGAATCAATCTCACACTCACACAAAGTGGTGTCTTTGTCTTGGTCACTCTTAGGGTAACCACTACTCAAATGATTGCCTCTAGCAGATTTAAATCATGAAGTTACAATGGTTAAAACCACATCTGAGGACTCCGTCAAAATCTGTTCTGGGTTAAAACATGCAACCCCACTGAAGTAACCAGGCTTAAACAGGGTTAATCTAGAGAAAAAGTTATTCCTCTGTTCTGCTCCCAGGTTTGTAAACTCTCCATTACCAGACTTCTTGTAAACCTGCTACTTGATGATACATCTTGCACTGACACATCAGGATTGAATCCTTAAGTCAACTGTTATCTGAATCTTTTTTAGTATGCAAACAGAAATAAACTAGAAGGAAACGATGATAGTTGTATACCTGTATGCTAATGGGAATTTTCTATTGACTTCAACAGGCATAGAATCAGGCCTTTTATGCTTATTTATTGTGTTTCTTAATTAACTATTATCTTTCAATAGAAATAAAAAGTATTAAAAAGAAAAGAAAGCCAAACAGAAGTGTTTAAGAACTAATGACATGTCCAAATACTATGCTATGTGTAATAAATATGAAAGTACGTAGTCATGCAAACTGGTACTTTGTTCTTTTTTTCATAACCCCAAAAATAAATAAATAAATGAATGAATGAATGAATCGTTATTCTAGTGATTTTTTGGGGAAGATGTGGCAGTTCTGGATAAATTATTTTAACCACTGAAGTAATAGTGTAAAAGTAGAGTATTTCAAAACTATGGAGCATTATATATTCTGAATATGTTAAAGATTTTACTAAAGGAAAAAATAATAAAAATGTCAGGTTAAATCAAGTTATGGTATGAACCCAATTCCAGGGGGGAAAAAAGTCAACTATTCAAATTCTTAGCAGGACCTCTTCAAACTCAAATACCATTCTTTTTTGCAAGCTGTGAAGTTATGTATTGCACCATATCCTACCAGAGATTAATATTTACATACTGTCTGCCAAGATATTATAAAAGAATTGATAAAAAAAAGTGTTAAGATTAATTGCAAAACTAACAAAGCACTTAATGTCACTACAGACACTCCCCAACTTACGCAAACATTCCGTTCCGGAATGTCTTGCGTAATTCGAATTTTGCATAAGTCGGAAACGTATCTCCCACCATTATGCAAACCCCCTCCCCCTCCCAACCCCCCCCTCCCCAAAATGCATCTGACGAAGTGGGTATTCACCCACGAAAGCTTATGCTCCAATACTTCTGTTAGTCTATAACGTGCCACAGGACTCTTTGTTGGGGTTTTACAGATCCAGACTAACATGGCTACCCCTCTGATAAAAAAAACAACAACCCCAAAACACTCCTATTTCTAGCTTACGGAACTTTTTCCGTAAGCTTGGATTTACGCACGTCGGGTTTACGTTATGTATGTATGTATGTATGTATGTATGTAGGCACAGGTAATAAAGTCTTTCCAGAAATCTGCCTAGTGACATCCCTACATATACTTACGTTTTAGCATAAGTGGTGGAGTAAGACTGAGTCCTGGATTCAATACAACTATAGGGCAGCTCTACAAACCAAAGGACCATGACCAACAAATATTATTTGCCCTATCTACACTTGGTCTAAAGTTCTGTTTAAAATCAAATTAGTAAACCTGTTTTAAAACACAAGCTATTTTCCCAATTTAGACAAGGCTTTGTGAGACTGAGAAGTTCCATGAAAGTTGAAGGAAAATATTTGCTGAAGCTGCTAAAATGCCACTTCTGCCATTCAACCAGCTCCAATACACATCACAACATCTTTTTCTAGCCACAAAGTAAATGCTTCATCGTGACAGTCTCACATTTATAATATCAGAGATCTTTCCACAGGCATTGCTAACTATGACTGTTGCACAAAGCTTGCTTTCAGACATGAACCATAATTTAGAAAAAAATTAGTCCTATTCATCTGAACTAAAGCAGTTTTTATAGTGCCATGTACTCTGCACAATATAGTCTAAAAACAAAACAAACAAGTAGTAGTTATCATACAGCAACACACAAGTGTGTCCTACTTGACACATTTTCAAAAATGAAAACAAGACCATCAGTTCTGGAAAGTCACAAAGCACTTTACAAAGATTTATATAGCTTCTTAACACTCCTGTGGGACAAGTAAATATTATCAGCCTCATTTTACACAGAGGTGGAAGGAAGTGAGTGAGTTACCTAATATCATGCTCAGGCAAAACGAGGCTTAGAATTTGGGATTCCTGATTTTAGACCTAGGCCTTACCCTCTAAACACGTCACAGAGCAGACAGCTTATTTAACTCACCAACAATATCAACCGTATTAGTAGCTAAGGTTCACATAATAATGGAAAAAGGATTTCTGAACTTTCATTTGGATTTAAAAATCCGCTAGAAATTCACTTCAATGGTATTTACAACCCCTTTTTGTTCACTGTCTATCTACCTGCTTGTTTTTAAAGTCACAAGAACATTCACTAAATAAGAAAAAGTGTTCCAAATATTCCTTCAGTTAAATATTCATGCCCCTGGTATACATGTCCACAAATATTTGTACAGGTGTTTGTTAGACAAGAATATTTACATAAAAAGAAAGTATCCAGACAAACATTTGAAAATACATATTATAAAGAGAATTCTCTTCAGAAAACTTCATGCAGCCATCTTGAAAGTAGTTTTTAATTTGAAGTCAACCAGCCAGACAAGAGAAATAAATTATTCTCCTTAACCACTGAAGACACGAAAAGAAGCAATGGGCTAAAATTGCAGCACGGGAGTTTTAGTTTAGACATTAGGAAAAATGGTAAGCACTGGAACAAGTTACTGAGGGAGGTAGTAAAATCTCTGTCAGTGGAGGTTTTTAAGACCAGGTTAGACATACACCTGCTGGGGATGGTCTAGATAAAACTTAGTCCTGCCTCACTGCAGAGGGCTGGACTAGATGACTGTAACGGGGTCAGGACTCACCACCGCTGGCGCCTCCTGCTGGTTGCTCCGGGAATTAGCTCATCAGCTGTGGAGTGCCCTCTGCGCATGGTGTCTCACCCATTGTCTGCCCTGGGAACTGCCTTGCTCCCCGCTTGGAGGTGTCTGCTTCAGGACACTGCCCTCTGGCAGCACCCACTACTACATTCTCACCCCCTTTGGGAGGGGAGGGCGTTAACCGCAGTCGTTCGGCTTGCATCTGCCTCAGTGGCCAACCATAACCCTAAAGTCTAGCCCCTCACCTCAGGGGCAAGTTGCGGTCTGTCTCTGCCACACTCCTGCATGGCCAGGTGCAGTGCAAGGGGGAGGAATGGGGGACCCAGGCCCACCTGCTACTCTGGGTCCCGACGCAGAGACCCTCTAGCAGCAGCCTCTCTCTGTCCTCCTTCTCTCACCTCTTGTCCACCTATCTTCCCTGGGCCACTTCCCCTTTGGCCCCATGCACCTTCTTGACCCTTTTTAGCAGGGGCCACAGCCTGGCGGGTAACTGGGCCGGAGCTCTCGTCTGCTCCCCCGAGCCTGCCCAGCGCTGCTCTGTCCAAGGTGCTACCTCCTTACCTCAGGAGCCAGTCCTCCTCCCTTGCTAGTCAAGGAGAGACTACCCTCTCCTTTGCTAGGCAGCCTTTATATAGGGCCCAGCCTGGCCCTGATTGGCTCTCCACAGGCCTTTGCTAGTTGGCTGCTGGTCTGCACAGCCTCTCTGGCCAGTTCCAGCCCTTTTTCTCATGGAGTGGGGCAGCCACCCCACTACAATGACCTATCAAAGTCCTTTCCAGGCCCACATTTCCGTGATAACCATTTGTCAAGTCATTTTGAAAAAACGCATTAGCAAAATCTGAATTTGTTTGTGGATTATTTGCAAATAGGAAAAGGAGCTAAGTTACTCTCTAATTGAGCGCTCAAATAAAGCTGGTTGACATGTAGAGGGGAAAACATCACAAGTAGATTTTCTGTCTTTTTAAATTGAAATTTAAACATATTTCATCCAGTTGAAGCAAATATTTCAGCCTGTTCAGATCAAACTTTTCCCAGTAAACTGGCCATTGCTGTGCAAATTGCTAATGCATATTTGCCGATAGACTTACTTCCATTACTTTGCATTTTAACCTTTCCTGTTAAGATTCAGATTTTTAATTTGTTTCTCAAATATATTCTCTCTTGAAGCTTCCACTTGCCAGGAAACACCCCCACAAAATTCCCGCTGAAGATAATAGGAGATCAGGGTGCATAATCCATGGTAAGATTGAGTACCCTATACCGAATACAGTATTAGACATACAATAAACTGCTTTTGTTTAAACAGACACTTCAACACACTTTAGGGACAAACTCTAGAATATGATTAAATAAAGAACTTGAGATGATGGGGGAGGGAGATTTAACAGAACTAATATGAATAAAAATATTTCTGTTTTGTTCCTCTTCATATTGAAAATGAAAATGAAAATAATTTTCTATTTTTAGGTTAAAAATCCTCCCCCTGCACTGAAGGAAACTCCAGCGTGACAGCCTTTTGCTATGTTATGAAAAACAAAGTGAAACTGCCCGCAGGAAGCAGAGCTCATTCAACGGACCACTTGAGGTTCCGTTTCCAAGCCCAGTGAAACAAATATTGAAAAAAGCAAAAAGCTTGAATGGCGAAAAGTAAATCAGATTTGAAAAACTGTCTTAATGTAAATCACCTTGGGATACCTAGCAGCACAAGAAAGAGATGATAGAAATTAAATTTTGTCTAATTTAACTTCTATCTTTACCACATTCTTTTAACTGTAAACTTAATTCATTTATGTGGATCCTTCTAGCATATTTATTATCAGCTGCACAATCTGTTTTGAGAACACTCCTCCATATCACTGCATTACATCATGTGAATACTCAAAAGCGATGGAGACAATACCATGTTCACACCGTTCACATGTACCTATTCCTGAGATACTGTATGTTTTTCACAGCTGGCATCAGGTTAATGAGTAAAACTCCCAGTTTCTGTCTATCACTTGGAAAAGATACATTTGTAGGGAATACCATCACGTGTTTTTCACATTTGCAGAAAATTGTATGAGACTAATAGACAATTTTCTGGCCCCTATTTCCAATAGGAATTCTTTACATGAATTGCCAAATTTTAAGATGTACAGTTGGAAGGAAGGAATGAGAAGGCTAGAGAATAGCAGAGTTTTATGATTTTCAGTTCCATACCAGATAGGTAAAGGTTTCCTTCTACTGGCGAAGTTGAGGAACAGCTGTTATCTGATAGGCATTTCATGACCAGGGTCTAGCAAAAAGAAGCTCTGCAGTACTCTAATCCCCCCAACCCCCCCAGTTATCTCCTAAAATTTATTGATAGCATTTAATTGCATGTAGGGTCTTACTATGGTAACAGACCTGCCTAAAAGTGATGGCTTCAGATACTTGAGAGTAGACAGATCGGCCCCTACTCTAAACACTGTAACTGGAGCATAATGTTAATCATACTCTTCTTTACCCTTTACATCTTCTTTATCTAATGGGGGAAACTACAAGTAATTAAGGGGTTATTTTTAATACTGAAAAATGTAATGACTGTGGTTTTGTTCTTCTGATGGTTTGCTAGTTTAATTAAATAAAAAGAAGGAATGTGAAAAGGAAAACTTTCAGAAGCAGAAAGTGATGAAAGAAAAAAAACCCTTATCCTACAAAATACTTAAATTCAGAGACATGGGTCAAAAACACAGCAGCGTGCAAAGGGCTTTGAACAAACACCAGTTGCTCAAGTTCTACACTCAGACAGGGACTTTAAGACATCATCATGATCCGCAGGTGGTTGTTGCAATTTTGCCTTGTGCTTCTTTTCTCCAGTGAAATCTCATGTCTGGACTGTAACAGAATTTATGTTCTACAAACCAGAATGAACAGCGACAGTTTAGAGCATCTGGACAAAATGGGTGGCAACTTTCCCTTCCAATGTTTAAATGAAAGGATAGCTTTCAAGCCCAGAAATATCCTCAAGATCCCACTGTCCCAGCAAGAGAATGCCAAAGTAACCATCCAGCAGATCCTCCAAGAGCTCTTCCATATCTTTAACAACAATCTCACCCAAGCTGCCTGGAATTGGACTTCCATAAAGGAATTCCAGAATGGACTTCACCAGCAGATTGAGAAGCTGGAGATGTGTTTGAGTGCTGAGATGGAAAAGGAGGTAACCTACCCAGGAAATGAAAACCTCCTTCTCAGCAGCCTGAAACTGAAGAGATACTTCCAGACAATAGACGATTTCCTGAAAGAAAAGCAATACAGCTGGTGTGCCTGGGAGATCATCCGTGTGGAAATATCCAGATGTTTTATCATTCTCAACATTCTCACAAAGAGACTTGAAAATGAAGGTACCATATTTTCTTTTTTCCTAGAAAAAGTCAAATATTATTTGAATAAAACAGCTGGAGAGAGATGGTTGATAGGTTTATAACTCCTAATACGTAGGGCCCAATCTTTCTCCCATAGTAATATTATGCATACAGTTATTTCAAACACATGTTCGAATCTTTTTAGAGTAGCATATAACTTAGTGCTTCTCTACCACACACAATATTCTATATGAAAAATATACAAATATATCATAACTGCTAACCAATGAAAAAAATATTGTTAAGTGATAACTAACCATACAAATATAACTTTGCCCAGTAAGTGACTAAGTTGGGGAAAAGAACAGTGAGAAGCCCCCTTTCAACAACTGCCTCGTTAGACAACTTTCCAGTTAGGACACCAGAAAATGGAGGGTCTGTGTTCACACACTTCTATCCCATCATCTAATTCTGCACATGGGGATTGCCGAGGGTTCTTATTCTGCTTTTCTTTGTTTTATTTACCCCTAAATTCAACAGCTTTAGTAACATCTGGTTAGAAAAAGCTGGCCCATATTTGGCATTTGAAACTCTGCGTGTTTGACCCATTCTCCTTTTTCATTCCAGCACATGATGCTTCGAGTAATGAAGTTATGAAAACCGCTGAGTGACACCGCCCCTCCACTGGAGTCCTTCGTCTCTAAGTTGATTCTACAAGACGCACCTTTCGAGACTCTTTTCAGTCCATCTTGAATTAAGCAAACTGTTAAACTTCAACTGCACTATTTATATACTACTTGCCATTACTGGACTGATTTATTCACATGAGAAAATGTAAAACAGAAGATTTTGCTGAAAATATTGCAGAAGACAACGCAGTATTTGAACCGAAGGAGACAAACATTACTATTTCTTAATCACTGATATGTGTTTGCTCCGAATTTGCCTTGGATTTCCTACATCTCATGCTAAATACCCTCACAAGCTGCCTGGAACGATAGTCGCATGGAAAGATCCTGACATGGACTCATAAGCAAGGGAAACTTCTGGAGGTGTATTTCACTGCAAGGATAACAAAGAAACAAGAATATCCCAGTTTTTAGGTCATTTATAATTAGGCACTTCTGAATTTTAAACTAGTGCAAATATATATTCTTTTCCTCCACTGTGAAAATATTTTCAGATCATTTTACTGGATTTGTAAAAGTGTTTTTATATTGGTCCATTTATATTTATTCACAATATTAATGTATTGCTTTTAAATATTTTTTTCAGAGGTTTTATAATATTTATAAATAATTTATTTATACAAAATAGCAACCTAAAGCAGTAGTGATTTGTATTAATTAGATTTTTTTTTTAAAACAAGAGACCCAATAAAAATCTTCTCTTTTTTTACCTTAAGACTCCAGTTCAGCAAAGGACTTATAAACATTTGCCTAACTTTAAGTCCACGAGCTTCCCTTTGACATAAGTGGTGAAACTTGGGAATATGCTAAAGTACATTGTGAACATAACCCTGATTCAGCAGTGACTCCATAAGAAAAATAGTTATGGTAATTAGTTTCACCACTCCAACAGATCACACACCACAACCTGAACTCTGCAGCTTTTGTGTTTCTGCCTGTTACCAGATTATTTCCCCCCCCCCAACAATAGTTAAATATTACCTGAAAGCAAAACAAAACAAAATAAAACAAAAACAAAAACTAGCCATTGGACCAAATCTTGTAAGGATCTCTCTCCGCCAAGTTTGGGTATGTAGATAGTATTTTTGAAGAGCTATTTGTCAGTCATAGCACTGTCTAGGATTAATTTAAACCAGACCTGAAATCTGGAGATTTCTTATTTAAAGGTTTTTAAAAGAAGTCAAACAACCACTACATTAAATGTTTAAATAGTAAAAAAAACAAATTGTGTGTGAATTTTTATACTGATCGGCAGCCTGCCTTTGGGAAAACAACAGGAATGCATGTCCCATTTTAAATCCCTTTTGTAACACAATCCAAACTATGCAGTTTCTAATAGGAGACTGTAAATTCTTCACAGTCAACAGATGGCAGCATTGCAGAAGCTTTTGCCTTCTGTTCTCTTTATTTGAGGCAGGGGTCCCAGCTGCCAGACCCGCTCAGCCTGCTGCCGGTCTGGGGTCCCAGCCCTGCCCACATACAGTGGGTACCTACCTTCTCTCTGGTTCTGGCCCATTCTCTTCCTCTCTCTGCACTGAGCTGAGGGTGGAAGTGCACTGAGCACAGGGCTGGGGGTGAAGGGTCTGGTCAGGAACTAGAGTGAGGGAGGGGGCTAAGAGTTGGGGCAGGAGGTTTGGGTGTGGGGCACTTACCTGGGCAGCTCCCATTTGGTGCAAGGGGTGCAGGTGGGAATGTGTGTGGGGGGGTATGTGTGGGGGTGCCAGAGTCAGGGCTGGGGTCATGTGGGGGGGTGAAGGAGTCAAGCAGAGGGCTGAGTGTGTATGAGGGGGGTACAGGGCTCAGGGCAGGGCAGGGCAGAGGGCTGTGTGTTTGAGTGTGTGGGGGGGTCAGGGCAGAGGGCTGGAGGGGATATGCCCCTATTCCAGCCCCCTTCCCCAGCCCCGCCCCCGCCATACCCTAGCCCTGCCCCATCCACTCCCTCCTACTTCCTGCCCCCTGACTGCCCCCCTCAGAACTCCCAACCCCGCTGCTCCTTGTCCCCTGATTACCCCCTCCTGGGACCCCTGCCCATAACTGCCTCCCAGGACCCCACCCCCTATCTAAGCCTTCCTGCTCCTTGTTCCCTGACTGCCTCCCTACAACCCTACCCCCTACCTGTCCCCTGACTGCCCCGACCCTTATCCACACCCCTACCCCCAGACAGAGCCCCAGGACTCCCATACCTATCCAACCGCTCCCCGCCCCCTGACAAGACACCCAGAACTCCCGACACACATAACCCCCCCTGCTCCCTGCCTGCCCACCCCAACCCCTCTCCACACCCCTGCCTCCTGACAGGCCCCCCAGAACTGCTCACTCATCCAACCCCTCCCCCAGCGCCTTGTTCCCTGACCACCCCCCCACCCTAAATGCCCCCCCAGAACCCTCCTTGCTCCCTGTCCCTGACTGCCCTGACTCCTATCCACCCCCCGCCCCCTGACAGTCCCCAGAACTCCCATGCCCCATCCAACCCCCCCTGCTCCCTGACTGCCCTCTCCAGAGACCCCCTGGCCCTAACCACCCAGCCTGGGATCCCACCCCCTATCCAAACCCACCCTGCTCCCTGTCCCCTGTCTGCCCCCACCCCTTATCCAACTCCCCCGGCCCCGGCCCCCTCACCGTGAGGCTCCTAGCAGCATGTTTGGCTCCGCACAGAGCCAGACACGCTGCCCCACGGGAGTGGGCAGTCACACCCCTCAGAGTGCTGCGCGGGCAGAGGCATAGCTCCAGGGGCGGGGGGAAGATAGGGGAGGGGCCGGCGGCTTGCCGTGCCGGAAGAGTGGGGCCATTTGCCCACTCCTGCATTAGGGTGTGCCTGGGCACACCTGGCACACCCCGTGCGCACGCCTATGCCCCCTACCCCCGCTGGAGGGGGAGCGGAGAGCGCAGAAGAGCGGGCCGGGCTGGGCAGAATTTTTAATGGCACCCTGCTGCCTGCCGGGACTCCGGCAGGCAGCAGGGTGCCATTAAAAATCGGCACGCGTGCCATAGGTTGCCAACCTCTGATCTGAGGAGTTCTCAAACATTTCATGATGTGGGCCTAATCTTACAAAAATTGTTCCAATGATCATTTCCCCTCCCATTCAAGATCAGGTAACATTTTTGTGGCGGGTACACCAAATCTTACAGAGAAAAGTAGTACTAGAAATGCATTAAATAATTTTAGTGGTCTTTAAAGGAACGTGCAATCTGCCAGTTCTCTGAAGACCACGACTCAGTACTCCGTGTACTACTACTGATTCATGACCCTTGGTTTGGGACCTGCTGGTTTAGAGGCATGTACAAGGAGTTAACTATTAAAACAAATGCCTATCCTTTCTTATGGTGCAGTTTTTTCCAATAGCTGTAGCCATCAGCTGTCGAAGTTCTTTCCTGCCCAAATCTTTCTCCCTTCATTCATTCCTTCATGTAGTTGGCGCCTACCGGTTATATTGACAAAACACAATTACATGAAAATAATGAGAGCAAAATAGACTGAAATGAAAAAGTCAAGGAGACAAAATCACCACCTCCAAAATGTATCCCCCCCCTCTGGTGGAACATGGCAGTCCTGGTCGAACCTGGGAGCCATACAAACTCTTCAAAGTCTTATTACTTCATTACCTGTATAGTGCAGAGAGGAATCTCCTGACATTCATCTCATCATATTGTTTTTAAGCTGTGCTACGTGGAAGAATCCATTCATCTATTGAAAAAGCCATTTGAGGATACGTAAAAAGGGAGAAAATGGTACCAATGCATCCTCACTTAAGCTCACCTTTATCCTTCCACTGCCAGGCAAGAGGGGATACTTGCAGGTTTGTCTCCAGGCTTCATCATAGAAACAGATGAGCCTCTGGCTTCTACACAGAACACAAGGTCTTGTCACACAGAGCTACAGTCTGCATCAGTTGTCAGGATGAGTCAGAGCCCCGTTCCAGTCCCTGTCAACGTGGTTCCATTACAGCCATGCAACCAGGGCTTCCTTCAGGCTGCAGTTGCCTCAGACACTCACTGTAAGTGTCATTTCTGGGCAGTTGACATAGCGAGATGCACCCACCAGACCTGTACTAGCACTGCCCCTGTCCAATGCACATCTACTCACTCCAGGCCCCGCACATGAATCATAACAATATGGAGAACAACCCAAGAGGGAACTATGTGCTAAAGCATCTGACTCCATAGCACCTCATCTCACCCGACACACACTTCCATGTGGCACAGGTAAGAGTCACAAGCAGAGGGCTCTACCCCTGCATGGAGCCTCTGCAGCAGGCTCTGAGGCCCTTGTAGTCAACTTTTCTCAAATAATAGACTAGTCGGTAGCCTACTTGCTGCAGGGGAGATGAAAGTAGGGATGCTAGAGTTGAGCAGCTTCAAGTAATATTAGCAAGTGAATGCACGGGCTCCATTATATACAGCGTTTACAGTTTTGTTCAATTGCTTTCAGCAGCCACACTAATAATTATTCCAGTGCCCCCAAATTGCTGTTACCATACAAATTTACTGAAAAAGATGATTT